>NC_030813.1:4242424-4545454 GCF_001704415.2 Capra hircus
GGAACTCTGCATTCAGATGCTTATATCTTTCCTTTTCTCCTTGGCTTTTTGCCTCTCTTCTTCTCACAGCTATTTGTAAGGCCTCCCCAGACAGCCATTTTGCTTTTTTGCATTTCTTTTCCATGGGGATGGTCTTGATCCCTGTCTCCTGTACAATGTAAGGAACATCATTCCATAGTTCATCAGGCACTCTATCTATCAGATCTAGGCCCTTAAATCTATTTCTCACTTCCACTGAATAATCATAAGGGATTTGATTTAAGTCATACCTGAATGGTCTAGTGTTTTTCCCTGCTTTCTTCAATTTAAGTCTGAATTTGGTAAGGAGTTCATGATCTGGGCCACAGTCAGCTCCTGATCTTGTTTTTGTTGACTGTATAGAGCTTCTTCATCTTTGGCTGCAAAGAATATAATGAATCTGATTTTGGTGTTGACCATCTGATGATGTCTATGTGTAGAGACTTCTCTTGTGTTGTTGGAAGAGAGTGTTTGCTATGACCAGTGCGTCATCTTGGCAAAACTCTGTTAGTCTTTGCCCTGCTTCATTCTGTATTCCAAGGCCAAATTTGCCTGTTACTCCAGGTGTTTCTTGACTTCCTACGTTTGCATTCCAGTCCCCTATAATGAAAAGGACATCTTTTTTGGGTGTTAGTTCTAAAAGGTCTTGTAGGTCTTCATAGAACTGTTCAACTTCAGCTTCTTCAGTGTTACTGGTTGAGGCATAGGCTTGGATCACTGTGATATTGAATCATTTGCCTTGGAAATGAACAGAGATCATTATGTCGTTTTTGAGATTGCATCCAAGTACTGCATTTTGGACTCTTTTGTTGACCATGATGGCTACTCCACTTCTTCTGAGGGATTCCTGCCCTCAGTAGTAGATATAATGGTCATCTGAGTTAAATTCACCCATTCCAGTCCCTTTTAGTTTGCTGATTCCTAGAATGTCGACGTTCAGTCTTGCTGTCTCCTGTTTGACCACTTCCTATTTGCCTTGATTCATAGGCCTGACATTCCAGGTTCCTATGCAATATTGCTCTTTACAGCATCGGACCTTGCTTCTATCACCTGTCACATCCACAGATGGGTATTGTTTTTGCTTTGGCTTCATCCCTTCATTCTTTCTGGAGTTATTTCTCCACTGACCTCCTCTAGCATATTGGTCACCTACTGACCTGGGGAGTTCCTCTTTCAGTATCCTATCATTTTGCCTTTTCATACTGTTCATGGGGTTCTCAAGGCAAGAATACTAAAGTGGTTTGCCATTCCCTTCTCCAGTGGACCACATTCTGTCAGACTCTCCACCATGACCCGCCCGTCTTGGGTTGCCCCACGGGCATGGCTTAGTTTTATTGAGTTAGACAAGGCTGTGGTCCTAGTGTGATTAGATTGACTAGTTTTCTGTTAGTATGGTTTCAGTGTGTCTGCCCTCTGATGCCCTCTTGCAACACCTACCATTTTACTTGGGTTACTCTTACCTTGGGCGTGGGGTATCTCTTCACGGCTGCTCCAGCAAAGCAAAGCTGCTGCTCCTCACCTTGGATGAGGGGTATCTCCTCCTGCTGCCCTTCCTGAACTTCAGCATGGGATGGCTCCTCTAGGCCCTTCTGCGCCTGGGCAGCTATAATAAAAGCTATTTATTTTAGCTATTTTTATTTTTTATTTAATTTTTTAAAATTTATTTATTTATTTACTTTACAATACTGTATTGTTTTTGCCATACATAGACATGAATCCACCACAGGTGTACATGAGTTCCTAATCCTGAACCCCCCTCCCACCTCCCTCCCTATATCATCTCTCTGGGTCATCCCAGTGCACCAGCCCCAAGCACTATATCTATTTTTTTACCCCTTAAATTTCAGTTCCCCTTTATGGATCATGGGCTTCCCTGGTGGCTCAGACGGTAAACTGTCTGCCTGCAATGCGGGAGACCTGGGTTCGATTCCTGGGATGGGAAGATCCTCTGGAGAAGGAAATGGCAATCCTCTCCAGCACTCTTGCCTGGAAAATCCCATGGATGGAGGAGCCTGATAGGCTACAGTCCACAGGGTCGCAAAGAGTCGGACACAACTGAGCAACTTCACTTCACTTCACTTTATGGATCACAACCTTGTTGTGGTGAAGGGGCTTTCCTAACTCAGTGCTATGCAGAGCTACCTAAGACAAATAGGTCACAGTGGAGGGTTCTGACAAAATGTGGCCCACTGGAGGAGGAAATGACAAACCATACCAGTATTCTTGCCGAGACAATCCCATGAACAGTATGAAAAGGCCAAAAGGAATGACACCAGATGAGCCCCCCATGTTGGAAGGTGTCCAATATGCTATTGGGGAAGAGCAGAGGGCAATTACTAATAGCTTCAGAAAGAATGAAGTGGATGGGCCAAAGCAGAAATGACTCTCAGTTGTGGATGTGTCTGGTGGTGAAAGTAAAGTCTGATGTTCTAAAAAATATTTCATAGGAATCTGGAATGTTAGATCTTTGAATCAAGGTAAATTGGAAGTGATCAAACTGGAGATGGCAAGAATAAATATCAACATCTTAGAAGTCAGTGAAGTAAAATGGATAGGAATTAGCAAATTTAACTCAGATGACCATTATCTCTATTACTGTTGCCAAGGAGCCCTTAGAAGAAATGGTAAGCCTTCGTTTTTCAGATGAAACAAAGTCTGAAATGCAGTACTTGAGTGCAACCTCAAAAATGGCAGAATGATCTTAGTTCATTCCCAAGGCAAACCATTCAGCACCAGTAATCCAAGTCTATGACCCAACCACTGATGCTGAAGAAGCTGCACCTTCTAGAACTAACACCAAAAAAGATGACCTTCCTATATAGGGGATGAGAATGAAAAAGTAGGAAGTCAAGAAACACTTGAAATAAGAGGTAAATTTTTCGTTGGAGTACAAAATGAAGCAGGGCAAAGGCTAACACAGTTTTGTCAAGAGAACATACTGATCATAGCAAATGCCCTTTTTCAACAGCACAAGAGATGAATCCACACATAGACATTATCAGTTGGTCAATACCAAATTCAGATTAATTACGTTCTTTGCAGCTGAAGATGGAGAATTTCTATTCAGTCAGCAAATCAAAACCTGGAGTTGACTGTGGCTCAGAGCATGAGCTCTCTGTTGCTAAATTCAGGCTTAAATTGAAAAAAGTGGGGAAAACCACTAGGCCATTCAGATATGACCTAAACCAACTCCCTTATGATTATAAAATGGAGGTGAGAAATTGCCGGGAGCCAGAGTGAGGAACTAAGCCCATGGCAAAGGTCATGAGGAAGGAGGCTTGGCATATGCAAAGGCGTGATCAAGTCTCAGGAAACGCTCTGTTCCCGAGCATCTACCCCCAAAACCAGAGTCTATCTACTTTATTGTTTCATGCTCTTGCCTACACCTCTGACTTTATGGGGGTCTGTTCCCCACGGTTTCTCTCAGAGAAGGAGTAAAAGTGCAGCTCCAAGTCAATAAAAATTCCTGGGTGTGACAAGAGTGTTTCAAATTATGAACTCCTCTGAAGGTTATCTAGCCCACCTGTATAGGTTCGCCCAACCACATGTGATTGTTTATAGCCTCCCAACCTGAGAGGAATGAAGCAGGGCAAAGACTAAGAGTTTTGCCAAGAAAACGCACTGGTCATAGCCAACACCCTCTTCCAACAACACAAGAGAAGACTCTACACATGGACATCACCAGATGGTCAACACCAAAATCAGATTGATTGTATTCTATGCAGCCAAAGATGGAGAAGCTCTATACAGTCAACAAAAACAAGACTGGGAGCTGACTGTGGCTCAGATCATGAACTCCTTCTTACCAAATTCAGACTCAAATTGAAGAAAACAGGGAAAACCGCTAGACCATTCAGGTATGACCTAAATCAAATCCCTTATGATTATACAGTGGAAGTGAGAAATAGATTTAAGGGCCTAGATCTGATAGGTCGAGTGCCTGATGAACTATGGAATGAAGTTCGTGACATTGTACAGGAGACAGGGATCAAGACCATCCCCATGGAAAAGAAATGCAAAAAAGCAAAATGACTGTCTGGGGAGGCCTTACAAATAGCTGTGAGAAGAAGAGAGGCGAAAAGCAAAGGAGAAAAGGGAAGATATAGGCATGTAAATGCAGAGTTCCAAAGAATAGCAAGAAGAGATAAGAAAGCCTTCTTCAGTGATCAATGTAAAGAAATAGAGGAAAAAACCGAATGGGAAAGACTAGAGATCTCTTTAAGGAAATTAGATATACCAAGGGAACATTTCATACAAAGATGGGCTCGATAAAGGACAGAAATGGCATGGACCTAACAGAAGCAGAAGATATTAAGAAGAGGTGGCAAGAATGCACGGAAAAACTGTACAAAAAAGATCTTCAGGACCCAGATAGTCATGATGATGTGATCACTAATCTAGAACCAGACATCTTGGAATGTGAAGTCAAGTGGGCCTTAGAAAGCATCACTACGAACAAAGCTAGTGGAGGTGATGGAATTCCAACTGAACTGCTTCAAATCCTGAAAGATGATGCTGTGAAAGTGCTGCACGCAATATGCCAGAAAATTTGGAAACCTCAGCAGTGGCCATAGGACTGGAAAAGGTCAGTTTTCATTCCAATTCCAAAGAAAGTCAGTGCCAAAGAATGTTCAAATTACCACACAATTGCACTCATCTCACATGCTAGTAAAGTAATGCTCAAAATTCTCCAAGACAGGCTTCAGCAATACATGAACCGTGAACTTCCTGACGTTCAAGCTGGTTTTAGGAGAGGCGGAGGAACCAGAGATCAAATTGCCAACATCCGCTGGATCATGGAAAAAGTAAGAGAGTTGCAGAAAAACATCTATTTCTGCTTTATTGACTATGCCAAAGCCTTTGACTGTGTGGATCACAAGAAACTGTGGAAAATTCTGAGAGAGATGGGAATACCAGACCACCTGACCTGCCTCTTGAGAAATCTGTATGCAGGTCAGGGAGCAACAGTCAGAACTGGACATGGAAAAACAGCCTGGTTCCAAATAGGAAAAGGAGTACGTCAAGGCTGTATATTGTCACCCTGCTTATTTAACTTCTATGCAGATTACATCATGAGAAACGCTGGGTTGGAAGAAACACAAGCTGGAATCAAGATTGCTGGGAGAAATATCAATAACCTCAGATATGCAGATGACACTACCCTTATGGCAGAAACTGAAGAGGAACTAAAGAGCCTCTTGATGAAAGTGAAAGTGGAGAGTGAAGAAGTTGGCCTACAGCTTAACATTCAGAAAACGAAGATCATGGCATCCGGTCCCATCACTTCATGGGAAATAGATGGGGAAACAGTGGAAACAGTGTCAGACTTTATTTTTTGGGGCTCCAAAATCACAGCAGATGGTGACTGCAGCCATGAAATTATGGACGCTTACTCCTTGGAAGAAAAGTTATGACCAACCAGATAGCATATTCAAAAGCAGAGACATTACTTTGCCAAGTAAGGTCCATCTAGTCAAGGCTATAGTTTTTCCAGTAGTCATGTATGGATATGAGAGTTGGACTGTGAAGAAGGCTGAGTGTGAAGAATAGATGCTTTTGAACTGTGGTGTTGGAGAAGACTCTTGAGAGTCCCTTGGACTGCAAGGAGATCCAACTAGTCCATTCTGAAGGAGATCAACCCTGGGATTTCTTTGGAAGGAATGATGCTAAAACTGAAACTCCAGTACTTTGGCCACCTCATGCGAAGAGTTGACTCATTGGAAAAGACTTTGATGCTGGGAGGGATTGGGGGCAGGAGGAGAAGGGGACGACCGAGGATGAGATGGCTGGACGGCATCACTGACTCGATGGACGTGAGTCTGAGTGAACTCTGGGAGATGGTGATGGACAGGGAGGACTGGAGTGCTGTGATTCATGGGGTCGCAAAGAGGCGGACACATTAAGCGACTGAAATGAACTGAACGGAACCGAACTGAAAGTCTGATTTAGCCTTCTGAGAAACAAGGGGGAAATGTTTGGCT
This sequence comes from Capra hircus, assembly GCF_001704415.2. Classification (NCBI taxonomy): domain Eukaryota; kingdom Metazoa; phylum Chordata; class Mammalia; order Artiodactyla; family Bovidae; genus Capra; species Capra hircus. The sequence continues at coordinate 4,248,424 of NC_030813.1, forward strand.
ATTATAGTAGCTTTTTTTTTTTTTTTAGGAATGTAGTGAATGCGGTGATTCCATACATTCATCTTTGGCTGTTGATATTTTATACAGAAAAAACTTACCTAGAGCAAACTTTCATCCAAAGGTGTCACATGAGATGATTGTTAACAGTGAAGACTACTTCACTGTTAAGGCAAAATTATGAGGTGGTATATTTGAATTTGACATAATTGTTTTTATGCAGCACCAGTTGTTTTCCCCCCAGCCCCAAGAAGATAACTTTTCCTTTCTTTTATTGAAGATACATTTCCAAGGCCAGTTACTATCCGTCTAGGAAAAGTGGAAATCAGAAAAACTTTGGTTTTCCTTTAAATTTGACTCAGTTCAGATTTTTGCTATGTCACTAGTGATGTGATGTGGCCAAGTTAATATATGTTCTGACCTCCAGTTGACAAGGAGGTAACAACTATCAGAAGGGCATGATGGTACATCCTGATTATATGATGTCTAGCTCAGTTTGTGTTCATTCCCTTCCTCTTCTCACCGATGATGTTCATAGTTGTATTGAGGGGCACGGCGTCAAATTCAGTACAGCCCAATCTCAAAGATACTGTAAGTTCTGTTCCAAACTACTATCATAAAGTGAATATTGCAATAAAGTCACATGAATTTTTTTGGTTTCCCAGTGCAAATAAAAGGTATGTTTACTATAGTTTAGACTCTTAAATGTGCAATAGCATTATGTCTTAAAAGTAATGTACATATCTTCATTAAAAACATTTGTTGGGAAATTGGTACCAATAGGGTTACTCAATGCAAAGTTGCCACAAATCTTCAATTTGCAATAAAATATATGCAAAATATATTAAAGCAAATCACAATCAAACAAGTGTGCCTGTAAACATTGTTATATGTATATATATACACTTACATGGAAATTCTTGTGAATACCGAAGTTTAACAAACCCTGATTGATTAGACAAAGGAACAAGAGGAAAATCTATATGCAGGTTATGATATAATGATTTAAACAGGATTGCCTGGTTCATGGCTATATAGACAATGGGTTAAAACTAGATAAGTCAGAGTCTCCCCACTTGCATGGCCAATGAAAGGGACAGCAGTTCAGCTCAGTTCAGTCACTCAGTCGTGTCCGACTCTTTGCGACCCCATGAATCACAGCACGCCAGGCCTCCCTATCCATCACCACCTCCTGGAGTTCACTCAGACTCACGTCCATCGATTCCGTGATGCCATCTAGCCATCTCATCCCGGGTCATCGCCTTCTCCTCCTGCCCCCAGTACCTCCCAGCATCAGAGTCTTTTCCAATGAGTCAACTCTTCGCATGAGGTGGCCAAAGTACTGGAGCTTCAGCTTTAGCATCATTCCTTCCAAAGAAATCCCAGGGTTGATCTCCATCAGAATGGATCTCCTTGCAGTCCAAGGGACTCTGAAGAGTCTTCTCCAACACCACAGTTCAAAAGCATCACTTCTTAGGTGCTCAGCATTCTTCACAGTCAACTCTCACATCCATACATGACCACAGGAAAAACCATAGCCTTGGCTAGATGGACCTTAGTCGACAAAGTAATGTCTCTGCTTTTGAATATGCTATCTAGGTTGGTCATAACTTTTCTTCCAAGGGGTAAGCATCTTTTAATTTCATGGCTGCAGGCACCATCTGCAGTGACTTTGGAGCCCAAAAAAATAAAGTCTGACACTGTTTCCACTGTTTCCCCATCTATTTCCCATGAAGTGATGGGACCAGATGCCATGATCTTCATTTTCTGAAAGTTGAGCTTTAACCCAAAGTTTTCGCTCTAGTCTTTCACTTTCATCAAGAGGCATTTAAGCTCCTCTTCACTTTCTGCCATAAGGGTGGTGTCATCTGCATATCTGAGGTTATTGATATTTCTCCCAGCAATCTTGATTCCAGCTTGTGTTTCTTCCAGTCCAGCATTTCTCATGGTGTACTATGCATATAGGTTAAATAAGTAGGGTGACAATATACAGCCTGGATGTACTCCTTTTCCTATTTGGAACGAGTCTGTTGTTCCCTGTCCAGTTCTAACTGTTGCTTACTGCCCTGCATACAGATTTCTCAAGAGGCAGGTTAGGTGGTCTGGTATTCCCATCTCTTTCAGAATTTTCCACATTTTCTTGTGATCCACACAGTCAAAGGCTTTGGCATAGTCAATAAAGCAGAAAGAGATGTTTTTCTGGAACTCTCTTGCTTTTTCCATGATCCAGCAGATGTTGGCAGTTTGATCTCTGGTTTCGAGCCTTTTCTAAAAGCAGCTTGAACATCAGGGAGTTCACATATTGCTGAAGCCTGTCTTGGAGAATTTTGAGCATTACTTCACTAACATGTGAGATGAGTGCAATTGTGTGGTAGTTTGAGCATTCTTTGGCATTGCATTTCTTTGGGACTGGAATGAAAACTGACCTTTTCCAGTCCTGTGGCCATTGCTGAGTTTTCCAAATTTGCTGGCATATTGAGTGCAGCACTTTCACAGCATCATCTTTCAAGGTTTGAAACAGCTCTACTGGAATTCCATCACCTCCACTAGTTCACAGTAACGCTTTCTAAGGCCCACTTGACTTCACCTTCCAAGATGTCTGGCTCTAGATTAGTGATCACATCATCATGACTATCTGGGTCCTGAAGATCTTTTTTGTACAGTTCTTCTATGTATTCTTGCCACCTCTTCTTAATATCTTCTGCTTCTGTTAGGTCCATACCATTTCTGTCCTTTATCGAGCCCATCTTTACATGAAATGTTCCCTTGGTATCTCTAATTTCCTTAAAGAGATCTCTAGTCTTTCCCATTCTGTTGTTTTCCTCTATTTTTTTGCATTGATCACTGAAGAAGGCTTTCTTATCTCTTCTTGCTATTCTTTGGAACTCCGCATTCAGATGCTTATATCTTTCCTTTTCTCCTTGGCTTTTTGCCTCTCTTCTTCTCACAGCTATTTGTAAGGCCTCCCCAGACAGCCAGTTTGCCTTTTTGCATTTCTTTTCCATGGGGATGGTCTTGATCCCTGTCTCTTGTACAATGTCACGAACTTCATTCCATAGTTCATCAGGCACTCGACCTATCAGATCTAGGCCCTTAAATCTATTTCTCACTTCCACTGTATAATCATAAGGGATTTGATTTAGGTCATATGACCTCAATTTTTCTCCAGTCTCAGATGTTGAGTTATCAGCCCCCAACCATAATTTTTTCATTCCCTATCTACACAGACATCCAAAAGCTTGTCTAACAGTTTTAAACCATTTTACTTTACCATTTGAATACAGAGTTCCAAAGAATAGCAAGGAGAGATGAGATAGCCTTCCTCAGTGATCAATGGAAGGAAATAGAGGAAAACAATAGAATGGGAAAGACTAGAGATCTCTTTAAGGAAATTAGAGATACCAAGGGAATATTTCATGCAAAGATGGGCTCAATAAAGGACAGAAATGGGATGGACCTAACAGAAGCAGAAGATATTAAGAAGAGGTGGCAAGAATACACAAAAAACTGTACAAAAATGTTCTTCATGACCGAGATAATCATGATGGTGGGATCACTCAACTAGAGCCAGACACCCTGGAATGTGAAGTCAAGTGGTCCTTAGAAAGCATCATTATGAACAAAGCTAGTGGAGGTGATGGAATTCCAGTTGCGCTATTTCAAATCCTAAAAGATGATACTGTGAAAGTGCTGCACTCAGTATGCCAGCAACTTTGGAAAACTCAGCAGTGGCCACAGGACTGGAAAAAGTCAGTCTTCATTCCAATCCCAAAGAAAGGCAATGCCAAAGAATGCTCAAACTACCACACAATTGTACTCAACTCACACGCTAGTAAAGTAATGCTCAAAATTCTCCAAGCCAGGCTTCAGCAATACGTGAACCGTGAACTTCCAGATGTTCAAGCTGGTTTTAGAAAAAGCAGAGGAACCAGAGATCAAATTGCCAACATTGACCGGATCACTGAAAAAGCAAGAGAGTTCCAGAGAAACATATACTTCTGCTTTATTGACTATGCCAAAGCCTTTGACTGTGTGGATCACAAGAAACTGTGGAAAATTCTGAAAGAGATAGGAATACCAGACCACCTGACCTGCCTCCTGAGAAATCTGTATGCAGATCAGGAAGCAACATTTAGAACTGGACATGGAACAACAGACTCGTTCCAAATAGGAAAAGGAGGACGTCAAGGCTGTATATTGTCACCCTACTTATTTAGCTTATATGCAGAGTACATCATGAGAAACGCTGGACTGGAAGAATCACAAGCTGGAATCAAGATTGCCGGGAGAAATATCAATAACCTCAGATATGCAGATGACACCACCCTTATGGCAGAAAGTGAGGAGGAACTAAAAAGCCTCGTGATGAAAGTGAAAGAGGAGAATGAAAAAGTTGGCTTAAAGCTCAACATTCAGAAAACTAAGATCATGGCATCTGGTCCCTTCACTTCATGATAAATAGATGGGGAAACAGTGGAAACAGTGGCTGACTTTATTTTTCTGGGCTCCAAAATCACTGCAGATGGTGATTACAGCCATGAAATCAAAAGATGCTTGCTCCTTTGAAACAAAGTTATGACCAACCTAGACAGCATATTCAAAAGCAGAGACATTAGTTTGCTAACAAAGGTCCGTCTATCAAGACTATGGTTTTTCCAGTAGTCATGTATTGATGTGAGAGATTGACTATAATGAAAGCTGAGCACTAAAGAATTGATGCTTTTCAACTGTGGTGTTGAAGAAGACTCTTGAGAGTCCCTTGGACTGCAAGGAGATCCAACCAGTCCATCCTAAAGGAGATTAGTCCTGGGTGTTCATTGGAAGGACTGATGTTGAAGCTGAAACTCCAATACTTTGGGTACCTGATGCAAAGAGCTGACTTATTTGAGAAGACCCTGATGCTGGGAAAGATTGAGGGCAAGTGGAGAAGGGGATGACAGAGGATGAGATGGTTGTATGGCATCACCAACTCAATGGACATGGGTTTGGATGGACTCCAGGAGTTGGTGATGGACAAGGAGGCCTGGTGTGCTACAATTCATGGGGTTGCAAAAAGTCGGACATGACTGAACGACTTCAATTTCACTTTTCACTTTTATGCATTGGAGAAGGAAATGGCAAACCACTCCAGTGTTCTTGCCTGGAGAATCCCAGGGATGGAGGAGCCTAGTGGGCTGCCATCCACGGGGTCACACAGAGTTCGATACAACTGAAGCGACTTAGTAGCAGCAGCCAGATATCAACATGAATCAGCCACAGGTATACTCATGTTTCCTCCCTCTTGAACCTCCTTCTCATCTCCCTCTCCATCCCACATCTGTTTGAGTTCTTGAGTAATAGAGAAAATTCCCATTGTTTATCTATTTTATATATGGTAATATAAGCTTCCATGTTATTCTCTCCATACATCTCACCCTCTCCTACCCTCCTCATGGGCCCACCATGTCCATAAATTTGTTCTCTATGTCTAAAAATGTGGAACAGTTCATGAATTTGTGTATCATTCTCACACAGGAGCCATGCTAACCTCTGAATCATTCTGATCTTAGTATATGTGCTGCTAAAAATGAGCTCTGGAATTTTTTTTTTTTTTTGAAAAGCAAAAGTATTGAGAGCTTTCTAAGTTTGTTAACCTTAACACTTCTTACTTTTATGGAACACATTCTAAACATCTCAAATCAGATAGAAAGAGAAGTAAGACTAGATAATTATTGCTGTTTTTAGTTCAAAAAGAAACTAAATGGAGAAATGCAAAATTGCTTTAAAGATGTTTTTACTTTGACTTTTTTAAAATCACATCTTTAAGTAATGCATACCAATGAATTATAAAGAAATAAGTTTTCAACCAGAGTGTACCAAACTGAATTAGTGTACCAGCTGTTCCCTTCCCTTTTGGCCTATAGTCATGACAGAAATTAATTATCCCAATAATACAAGGAGTGGGCTTTCAATAGACCTCATTTTGTTATTGTCTTCTCAAACTACTGAACTGTTAATCAAAAGTTTATCAGAGCTGAGTCCCCTACATGAAAAAAGCAAAGATTATGTAATCATAGAAGTAAAATTCTTCCCATTGAGCAAAAGAAAGAACTATATTTAATTTCTGATCACTCTTTTAATATCCTCTACATCTCCAAGTACATTGGGAATATAGTGAAATCATAATTGGCCAGTTTTTAGGAATGAAATTCATTTATCAAAAAAGTTTTAAAAATAGTTCAGTTGAAAAATCAATAGGTCATTTAAGCAAAGTTGCACAACCCACAGGCCTGAGTGGTTAAATCCCTGTAGAGCTTCTAGTAGCCACTCCCAAGTGACGGTTCTCAACTTTGAACTAGACAAAGTTATGATTTCCAAATTTTATCTTTTATTTCTGTATTTCTTAACTAAAAAGAATCATGGCCATTTTTTATGATTTCTTCTACTTCTCTAGACTAGAGAATATTTTGATATCATTCATTCAAATATCGATCTTTGTTTCCCTTTTATACCTTTAGTTTCTAATTCTGTTTGGTCTATGTTGGGCATCTATAAGCAGGTAGACCCTTTGGTGGGGCCAGCAATAGTCATTGAATCACATTTGTACTGTTAGAGATCAATTCCCAGGAGGTTTGGGAAGTAAAAGTGTCTGTTTCTCCTGGGTTTTGAAATTTGGAGCTTTTTTCCTCACTATAGCTCTTTCTATCCTCTTTTCCCAGCCCTTTTCCAACTTCCCCTCTGAGCAGGGAGACTGAGTGATGAGGATTCATGTTGATGTATGGCAAAACCAATATAATAGTGTAAAGTAATTAACCTCCAATTAAACTAAATAAAAAAAAATTTTTTTTTTTAAAGAAAGAGCTTTGGGACCGCACAGACCTGGGCTTGAGCTAGGTTATGAGACTTGGTTTTTTCAGCTAAAAAAGAAAACAATACATACTTTCTGGCTTGAAGCAGAGAGAATGTACGTGAAACTTTTGACACATTATAGACACTGAATAAATGTCAGTTGTTATTGCAGATAATTCAGGCAGTCCTTTACATAACGTAAAACATCTTTCCATCCCATGATTGCCAATTCATATCTTGTTTCCCACTTGATATTAATTAATTTAATTAGTATTTAATGCAACTTTTTTGAACTCCTAGAAAGTAGTAAAATCTAGTAGTATTAAAGTAATTAAATTCCTGATCAATAAATTATGTTTGGGATTATCTTTTTCATTAACAGAGAATGAATAGACTCACTGGTCTTAATTGACTGATTATCTGAATTTGATAACAAATTTTGTTGTCTTGAGCCAGAAAGAGAGACAAGAAAAGCTTCTTCTGATCTCTTTCTAGATTATAGAGCTGTAAGAGATGTCTTAAAAGCATAATTTTCCCTCTTGTAGAAATACAAGCCTTAGGAGCTAAATTGCCTACACCTGCAAAACTAACAGTTCTCCATTGTTAGTTCTCCACTAAAGCCAGGGGATCTGACTTTTAGTTAGGTCCTAGTCGTAGGGTTGACCAGGCTTCCCTGGTGGCTCAGTTGGTAAAGAATATGCCTGCAATGCAGGAAGCTGCCTGCAGGAGACCATGGGTTTGGTCCCTGGGTCGGGAAGATCCCCTAGAGAAGGAAACTGTAACCCACTCCAGTATTCTTGCCTGGGAAATCCCAAGGACAGGGGAGCCTGAAGGACTACTGCCCATGGAGCCTCAAAAATCAGACATGGCTTAGTGACTAAACCACCACCACTACTAGGCTTGACCACAGGCAAGCACCATTATCTACTGTTGGAAGAAAGTTCCCAAGTGTGACCTAGATGAGGGTAGGATTTAATTCATCTCTGATCCCAATCTTTGTTAAATACTCTAAAATACTGTGTAAACATCCTTCACCTCTGAGAATCAGAGATTAAATTGTCTAATTTGGGAAACTAAAAATTCATTTTACTCCTTCAGAGCTGTTTATTTTGTTTATTTTTACTTTCTTTCTTCCTTGGCTGCATTGATTATTCTTTTAGCCAAATGTCATGGCACGTCTGCAAACTTGTGAATGTTCTTTTCCTTTTGTGGCCACAAATGTTTATATTTCCTTTAATTTTTAGTAGTGGACTTCCAGGTCTAAATTATGTTTACATTTTTACCTACAAACACACCAGAGAAAGCACAGCTATTTCTTAGGGCAAATGTAGCTGTGTATATATGTTTTCCATTTTTCTATGCACAAAAGGTTATAATCTATGAACTTGACAGTTAGCATAAGAAATAAGAATCTCTGTAGTCTACAAAAATATCAATTTCAATGAAAGGAAGGTTACTATCAGGTGGAACACTCAGGTTATAGTCTTATCTTTTTTTTTTTTCTGTAACCTTATTTCTAACATATGGTTGTATATTATTTCTAACATAAATCATAACATTTATGTTTAATTAAAAACAAGGTGACTGGACTTGATAACTGTTCTCAAACTTGTTCAGATTTCAGAAGTTTTGTAAATCAGTATTACTTTGAGGAATATGGATCTATTTAATTCCATCAAACTAATGGGTAACAGATTTTAAATTAGGTTATATAGTAAATCACAACCACTGAAAGTATGTAGTGTATCCATTCAATCAGTCATAAAACAATAGTAAATGAAGAAATTATAAAATGACCAAAGTTTATAAAAATGATAGGAAAAAGCACTTAAAATTCCAAGTATTTTATCCTCTGGCTAAATACTTTCTTTACACAGAAGAAAATACCAGAGTCCAATGTTAAATTTCAACCCTTTTCCAAAGTATTAAAGGCTAGGATTCTTAAAAAGCTCTGTTTAAGAACTTCTGGATATATCTACAAGCTCTAAGATGTCTAAAATACTTCTTGTTGGAAGATTGCGTCTTCTGATTTTAATTGTGTCTTCTGATTTTACGTGCTTTTCAGTTGTAGATACTAGGTAGGTATTTTATACCTTATTGTAAATGCTAATTCAAATGGAATAACCATTGAAATGGAAATTTGGTTCAGGTACAGATTATACTCTGGATCAAAGCTTCTGGAACACAGAGCTTTCTTCCAGTGCTACTCAGATGTCTCCATGGAAACACTCCTCCCCACAGAGAGTAAAGGTGCATCCCAGGGTCTGAGTATTTTGAGGCCCATTATAGGTGCATATCTTTGAAATCTGAATCCTAACTTTGAGAATTATGTAAAAAGTTTCTGTAGAATTTTAAAAATTACTTATCATCAGAAAAACCCCTACAGTTTGAACTGAATTCGAATGGCTGTACTCTTTCTCCTGAGACCCGCTGCTCTGTGGGTGGTGGGAGGTAGGAGTGCACATCCTCCAATTTTCCATCCTCATCCTGGCTCAGGACTTCTTTTTATCTATCTAGCGGATAATCACCATCAAAATATCATTACGAGGAAAGAGAAAATTACCATTTGCCTACAGCAAAAATACCTGTAGCCCTGTTACAAACTAATTACCACAAGCAGGGAAAATTAAAAATAAGACTTTGTTAATTGTCAGGGTTTGTGTCCAGATTAAACACTAGACTGCCTGCATCCATGTGTTGACTCAGTTCCTAGGTGACTCATTATGTAACCTTGGGATAGTAGCTTTTAGTGGGAATGGAAATACAATATAAATTCTTTTAAACAGGAAGGAGATCCTGTTTTGCAATGACTGAATCCTGAGTGAAAGGAAACTGGTAAAAGACAAAGGAAAGAGACACAGTTGAAAAAGGATGTTAATTAATGCATGTTCTTTCTCAAGGTAGTATTTATGACGTAGACCAAGCTGCTGTTGAATAATTTAACCCTCCTGAAACATTCTGAATATTCGTAGTTGAAATTACAAATCTCCTGTATTTTGAATTAGATAATTACCTTGAGCTTTCATTGTACTCTCCTTGTTCAAAGCAAAACTAAATGTTTAAGATACACTGTCTTATTTCCAAAAATGAGAAGGAGAAATGAGGGAAAACTTTGCCTATTTATCTGTTTTGCAAGTTCAAGATTAATTTTATAGACAAATAGGAGACAAGTATGTCCTAGATTGATATGCCTCCATCACCACCCCAAAATCTCTTGATCCTTTCGCCTTTTATGGGAACTATCCTGTCATTCATTCCTTCAACAAATAATTTTTAAGTTTCTATGACCTTTCAAAGGACTGCTGTTAGATACCAGAGAAACAGGTATACAAGATGAAGCCCTAGCCCATGAGAAGTAAATGCACAAAGAGTGGGAAACGGCATATACAACTCCATTAGTAAATAGTGCTACATAAAAAAATAATAAGGCAGGATAAAGTGATAGACAGTGCCCAGACAAGACTATTCAGAAAGAGTGTTCTGAGTCTTGTTAAGACATGCTATCCTTCACATCAGTCTTGGGATTGATTTCATGGATTTGACATGAAAGCAAAGATAATAAATTTAAAATAAAGGAGCAGGACTATATAAAACTAAAAAGCTTCTGCACAGCAAAGGAAACCATTGATGAAATGAAATGGAATGGGGGAAAAAATTGCAAATCTTATATCTGACAAAAGGCTAAGATCCAAAGGATATTAAGAACTCATATAGCTTACCAGCCACATTAAACAGAAACAATCTGACTTTAAAATGGGCAGAAGATCTGAATAGACATTTTCCCAAGACATACAGATGCCCAACAGGTATATGAAATGTGCTCAATATCACTAAGCATAAGGGAAATGCAAACCAAACCATAATGAGATCTCATCTCATATCTATTTGCATAGCTATCATCAAAAAAAATAAGAAATAATAAGTGTTATAAGGATATGGAGAAGAGGGAATACTTATGTGTTATTGTAGAAATGTAAAATGGTTCAGCCACTATGAAAGGCAGTATGGAGATTCCTCAAAAAATTAAAAATAGAACTATCATTTTGATCCAACAATTCTAATTCTGGGTATTTATTCAAAGGGAACAAAATCACTATTTCAAGAAGATATCTACACCCTGTGGTCATTGAAACATTATTCAGAACAGCCCAAACATGGAAACAAGCTAGGTATCCATCAGTGAATGAGTAGATAAAGAAAATGTTGCGCGCGCACACACACACACACACACATACACAAACACACTGGAATATTATTCAGCCATAAAAGGAAGAAATTCCTGTCATTTATGACATGTATGGAATTTGGGGGCATTATGCTAAGATAAATACTGTATGATCTCACATATACATAATAAAAAAGAACCATTGGCATCAGATAGAGGGAACAGATTGATGGTGACAAAAGCAGTAAGGGTGGGTAGGGGGTTGGGCGAAAGGGGTGAAGTTGATCAAAAGATACAAACTTCCAGTTATAAGTTCTGAGAATATAATGCAAAAAAAGAAAGAAAGAAATTCTCTTTGATCAGCAACCTGAAATAACAAAGGGAGAGAACCTAATGGAGATCTGGAAGAAGGATATCCTTGAATCCAGGGGGAAACACTTGGTTTAGTTAAGGAAGAGCCAGGAAGCTCTGTGGCTGAAGCAGAGCAATCAGGGAGGCTGGTGGTAAGAGATGAGTATGGAATGGTGAGAAGGGGCAGGCCCTCCAAGGTCTCAGAGGCCTTTGGTGAGGACTTTAGATTTGTTTTTAGAATGATGAGAAAGTATTGGAGAAATTTCAAGATGAAAGATGTGATTTTATTTACATTTTAAAAGACCACTTTGGTTGCTGTGCAGAAAAAATAGACTGTGGAGAAGCAGAAGAATGGAGACAATTTAAGTTGGTATGCAGAGTCTAGACAGGAGATGATGGTGGCTTCAACCAGCCTAGAAGCTGCGGAGATGGTATAAAGTGGTTGAATTGGGGACATATTTGAAAGCAGAGTCCACAGAGAAGCTGTGTAGTGGGTTGAATGTTTTCAGTCGCTCAGTCGTGTCTGACTCTTTGTGGACCTATGCCCACCAGGCTCTCTGTCCATGGGATTTTCCCTGCAAGAATGGGTTGCCATTTCCTTCTCCAGTAAGGGGTTGAATGGTGGCCCCTAGAAAGATACATCTGCATCCTAATCCCTGAAACCTATGAATATCACTTTATTCGGAAACAAGATATTTCTGGATGCAATCAAGGATCTCTAAATAGGATCATTCTGAATTATTTGGTATGCCTTAAATCCAATGACAAGTATCCTTATACAAAAGAAGAGAAGCCACAGACACAGGAAAGAAGTGGAGAAAGCCATGTGAAATTGGCAGCAGAAACTAGAGTTATACAGCCATAAGCTCAGGAATGCTTGTAAGAGACAGTAAGGATTTTTTTCCTATGGCATTTGGAGGGCAGGCAACCCTGCCAACACCTTAATTTCAGACTTCTGGCCTCCAGACCAATGAAATATTTAATTCCTTTTATTTTAGGCCACTAAGTTTGCTGTGATTTGGTACATCAGCCCTAGGAAACAGGATGGTAAATTGGATACAGTATCTGAGGCAAATCTATAGCTCAGAAAGAGGCCAGGGTTCTTGCCTGTATATTATTACATTGAAAGCTATGGCTCTGAAATCAATCAGCAGGAATCAGTGTAAGTAAAAGACAAAAAGGCAGTGATGTCATTGAACCTAAGAAAGTGTGTAAGGGAGAGAACAACCAGCTGTATCAAATGTTGCCAAAAAGTTCAGTGAGATGAGGAACAAGACTCGACCACTAGATTTGCTGAGATTGCTCATGATCTTGTCAAGAATGGTTTCAGCGGCAAGGCAGCAAAGAACTTTAAGAAACCTCCCAAGTTCCCCCTACTGCTGTGCTGCATTTCATGGGATTGCAAAGAGTTGGACATGACTTAGCGACTGAACAATAGTCATCATTATCGTGATTGTGTGTGTGTGTGTGTGCAAGCACACGCTTGGTCACTCTTTGCAACGCCATGGACTGTAGTGCACCAGGCTCCTCTGTCCATGGAATTCTCCAGGCAAGAATACTGGAGTGGGTAGTCATTTTCTTTTCCAGGGGATCTTCCTAACCCAGGGATTGAATCTGGGTCTCTTGCATTTTAGGCAGATTCTTAACCATTTGTGGAGAAGGAAATGGCAACCCACTCCAGTATTCTTGCCTGGAAAATCCCATGGACGGGGGAGACTGATAGGCTACAGTCCATGGGGTCGCAAGCAGTCAGATACGACTGAGCGACTTCACTTCGCTTTTACCATCAGAGCCACCAGGGAAGCCCCATCATGATCATACCTATTGTTTATTGAATGTTTACTATGTGCTAAAGAACCTGTGTTGAATGATGTAGAAATGCACATATGTAATCTTATCCCTCCATCAACTTTGAGAAGTAAGTTTTATTCCCATTTTACAGATGAAAAAATTGTGATCAGCTTTGGCAATTAATACATTATTGTAGTTAGGACCTCACATGATTCCATATCTAAGATCTAAAGCATTTTACATTATTTTTACTTAAGGAATTGTTACAATATCTCTTGCTAGAGAGATGGATATATATTCTTTAATTTTCTTCCATTTCCACTTGAGATTTCTATAACTCCAGAGTAAAGATATTGAAGACTAAGGTACACCTGAAATTTTTAGTTCTTTACTTTGGAGGTGACATAACTGACAAGATGTAAAAACTCACAAGGAGAAAATAATGTATGGAGTAATTATTATGTATCAGGCATTGTGCTATTTTATGTGCATTAATTAAAACAATAAATGCCCAATGAGGCACAGAATGTTTAAGTGATTTAGCTAAGGACCCATATCAAATAAGGGGCAAGGCTAAAATTTCAATCCATGTTGGTCTAGTTTTAAAATCCATTCCCTTTACCACAAACTGCTTAAATAACCTACACATTGGGATATTGATTGTTACCATGAGAAGAGAGTACAAAATTGGGAGGGAACCTATAATGGATCTGGTTTTATCCTACCTTTCTAGATTTTGTTTGTGTTCCCTTATATGTACCCTATGTTTTAGACAAATGCCTTACATTTTCCTTCCTGTTAAGGTTTTACTCACCCATCATTCCATTTGCTTTAATTCTGTTTATTCTTGAGATTCCAATTCAAATATTAACTCCTACATGTAGTCCTTCCTTGACCCCTTTCAGAGTTTCTCTCCCTCTATAGTCCATAACTTTCTTACAGAAAATATCCCTAAGTGACTTGTGCTGAGATTATATGTATACACACACACACACACACACACACACATATTTTATCTCTATTCTAGTCTGAAATGTTATTTAGAGGCAAAGAATATCTTCTTGAACTTTTGTTTATTGTCAACAGTATCTTTTCTTTCAATGGTACTCAATTTGTGGACTTTGTTATTTTGAAACAACTAGGAAATTTATAAGTTATGATTAAATGCAATCATGCTTTAATGGACAAATTTTCTTATGGTGTTTATAACCACAGGGTCACCGCTTTCAGCTCTTTCTGGTAAAAATATTATAACAATGACTCAAATTTTAATGTGCATAGGAATACACAATGGACCTTGTTAAAATGAAGATTCTGATTCTGTAGGACTTGAGATTCTTTATTTCTAACAAGATCCCAGATGATGGCAATGCTGCTGATTCACAAACCAATTTTTGAGTAATGAGAGATTTTTAATCCTAATGAAACACAATAAATCATTGTCAACAATTAAGAATGATTCATTTACCTGACTAGGTAATACCCTACTTTGCAGACAGGCTAGGCAAATTCCTTCTTGTTCCCAAGGCAACACATTATCCAAACCTATACCTAGACAAGGAAAAAGAACAGGTTATCATTAATTCACTGAGCAGATATTGAATTGCTACCTGGAGGACTTTAAAAGGGGGAGGGGGAACAAACCTTTCTCCACTGACTTAGCACCACCTAATTTGTGTGTGCACTGTATTTTAATCTTTGGAATAAGAAAAATTAATTCAATTTGGAAAATTCTTAAAATCTTGGGCTTAGGTGCTAATACAATTTTATGAGTAAAAAGGATTTGAAATTTTAATATTAGGTAGTGTTCAGGAATAGATACTAGGTACTATATGTTTCTCAATTTATTGTTGGTAAAAGTATAAATGAAGTTTGAAACAGTCTTCTTGAATACTAAAATGCTTTTAAGACTGTTCTTTTTAAGATAAGCTATCCTGGAAAATAATAGCCTTTCTCAGGAATCGGGCAGGTTTCTTTTCCTTGGCATTACCAGTCTAGTGACTAACCAAGACTTGGAAAGCATTTTGTGCTGCTCAATGGAATGCAATAATATATAAATATACTGAATAAAAACCTATTAGACATTCAGTGGAAATATCTTTATCTCTTGCTTCTATTTTAACTTTCTCTTATTCAAAAATTATCATTACAGTTAGGACTTTGGGAAGGTCATGTATACACTGCTGTATTTAAAACGAATAACAAACAAGGACCTATTGTATACCATATGGAACTCTGCTCACTGTTTTGTGCCAGCCTGGATGGGAGGGGGCTTTGGGAAAGAAGGGTAAATGTATATGGATGGCTGGGTTCCTTCGCTATTAACCTGAAACTACAACATTGCTTATTGGCTATACCCCAACATAAAATTAAAAGTTTAAAGTTAGGAAAAAAGAAAAAAAAAAAACATATCATTCGTGGACATCTAAACCAAAAATTCTCAAGCTGGTTTTAGAAAAGGCAGAGGAACCAGAAATCAAATTGCCAACATCGACTGCATCATGGAAAAAGCAAGAGAGTTCCAGAGAAACATCTATTTCTGCTTTATTGACTATGCCAAAGCCTTTGACTGTGTGGATCACAATCAACTGTGGAAAATTCTGAAAGATATGGAAATACTAGACAACCTGATCTGCCTCCTGAGAAATCTGTATGCAGATGAGGAAGCAACAGTTAGCACTGGACATGGAAAAACAGACTGGTTCCAAATAGGAAAAGGAGTACGTCAAGGCTGTATATTGTCACCCTGCTTATTGATATGCAGAGTACATCATGAGAAACGCTGGGCTGGAAGAAGAACAAGCTGGAATCAAGATTGCTGGGAGAAATATCAATAACCTCAGATATGCAGATGACACCACCCTTATGGCAGAAAGTGAAGAGGAACTCAAAAGCCTCTTGATGAAAGTGAAACAGGAGAGTGAAACAGTTGGCTTAAAGCTCAACATTCAGAAAACTAAGATCATGGCATCTGGTCCCATCACTTCATGGGAAATAGATGGGGAAACAGTGAAAACAGTGTCAGACTTTACTTTTTTGGGCTCTAAAATCACTGCAGATGGTGACTGCAGCCATGAAATTAAAAGACGCTTACTCCTTGAAAGGAAAGTTATGACCAACCTAGTTAGCATATTAAAAAGCAGAGACATTGCTTTATCAACAAAGGTCCGTCTAGTCAAGGCTATAGTTTTTCCAGTAGTCATGTATGGATGTGAGAGTTGGACTGTGAAGAAAGCTGAGCACCGAAGAATTGATGCTTTTGAACTGTGGTGTTGGAGAAGACTCTTGAGAGTCCCTTGGACTGCAAGGAGATCCAACCAGTCCATTCTGAAGGAGATCAACCCTGGGATTTCTTTGGAAGGAATGATGCTAAAGCTGAAACTCCAGTACTTTGGCCACCTCATGCGAAGAGTTGACTCATTGGAAAATACTCTGATGCTGGGAGGGATTGGGGCCAGGAGAAGAAGGGGACGACCAAGGATGAGATGGCTGTATGGCATCAGTGACTCTATGGACGTGAGTCTGAGTGAAATCTGGGAGTTGGTGATGGACAGGGAGGCCTGGCGTGCTGCAATTCATGGGGTCACAAAGAATCAGACACTACTGAGCAATTGAGCTGAACTGACTGAAACCAAAGATGTTCTGAGAATTCTGCATATAGTTTTTCCTAGTTCTTAAATGTAGAAGGTTTTAAGTATATATATATTTGAATATGTAACAATGTTTAACATAGCACTTAAATATCAATATGTGACATGTTTTCAAAAATACATAGAATTACAGTGCTTCAATCTCAGATTTGTGGTTATGAAATTACGAGAGTCTCACTAAAGATTATCTAGGATGATGTTTCAGTTCAGTTGCTCAGTCGTCTCCGACTGTTGCAAACCCATGGACTATAGCACATGGACAGGCTTCCCTGTCCATCACTAACTCCCAAAGCTTACTCAAACTCATGTCCATTGAGTTGGTGATGCAATCCAGCCATCTTATCCTCTGTCATCCCCTTCTCTTCCTAGAATCTTTCCCAGGATCGGGGTCTTTTCCAGTGAGTCAGTTCTTCACATCAAGTGGTCAAATTATGGAAGTTTCAGATTCAGCATCATTCTTTCCAATGAATAGGCAGGACTGATTTCCTTCAGGATTGACCAGTTGGATCTCCTTTCAGTCCACGGGACTCTCAAGAGTCTTCTCCAACACCAGTTTAAAAGCATCAATTCTTCAACACTCAACTTTCTTTATAGTCCAACCTTCACATCCATACATGACTACTGGAAAAACCATAGCTTTGACTAGATGGACTTTGGTTGGCAAAGTAATATCTCTGCTTTTTTTTACTGTGCTGTCTAGGATGGTCATAGTTTTTCTTCCAAAGAGCAAGTGTCTTTTAATTTCATGGCTGCAGTCACCATCTGCAGTGATTTTGGAACCCAAGAAAATAGTCTCTCACTGTTTCCAGTGTTTCCCCATCTATTTGCCATGAAGTGATGGGACCAGATGCCATGATCTTAGTTTTCTGAATGTTGAGTTTTAAGCCAACTGTTTCACTCTCCTCTTTCACTTTCATCAAGGGGCTCTTTAGTTCTTCTTCGCTTTCTGTCATAAGGATGATGTCATCTACATATCTGAGGTTATTTATTTTTTTCCCAGCAATCTTTATCCCAGCATGTGCTTCATCCAGCCTGGCATTTTGCATGAAGTACTCTGCATGCAAATTAAATAAGAAAGGTGACAATACACAGCCTTGACATACTCCAATTTGGAACCAGTCTGTTGTTCCATGTCCAGTTCTGTTACTTCTTGACTCCCCCTACAGATTTCTCAGGAGGCATTTAGGGTGGTCTGGTATTTCCATGTATTTTCCACAGTTTTTTGTGATTCATACAGTCAAAGGCATTGGCATCATCAATAAAGCAGAAGTGGTTGTTTTTCTGGAACTCTCTTGCTTTTTCTATGATCCAACGGATATTGTCAATTTGATCTCTGGTTTTTCTGTCTTTTTAAAATTCAGCTTGAACGTCTGGAAATTCTTGGTTAATGTACTGTTGAAGCCTGGCTTGGAGAATTTTGAGCATTACTTTGCTAGCATGTGAGATGAGTGCAATTGTGTGGTAGCTTGAACATTCTTTGGCATTGCCTTTCTTTGGATTCCATCTCTGAGTTGGGAAGATCCCCTGGAGAAGGGAAAGGCTACCCACTCCAGTGTTCCTCCCTGGAGAATTCGATGGAATATACAGTCCTTGGGGTTGCAAAGAGTCAGACACAATTTAGTGGTTTTCACTTTTCTTTGGATGCTGGTAGCTGCTTAAATTCAAATCTGTCTCTCTAAAGATGCTCTATAGCCACACAATTAGATCATTTGTGTCACATTGGAGAAAATTCTGTAAACTTTATTTTTAAAGGGGGACTAATCATCCAAGAGCACTGTATTTGGCTCTGGAGCTCAGGACAGAGTGAAGTCAATAGGGAATACACAGAAGAGAGGTGAATACAGGTTGGAATTGGATCAGGTGGGAGTGGAACTCAAAGTGTCAGTTAGGGCTCACCTCCAGAAGCAGATTATCCACTTTAAGTCAGAAAATACTGGAGATATAACTAAGCCCTGGTAGGTCTGAAAAAGACCTACTAAAGACTCAAAAGGAAGGAGTTCAGGAAGTGTATGGAACTAGAGGCAGCAGTCTTGAGAAGTTATTCCTAGCATTTGAGAAACATTTCCAAAGGTGGCCATAACAACTCTCTCATCCCTCATGCTTTTTTTTTTCCCCCCTGCAATGTGATTTTGCATTTTCCCCACTAAGAGATGGAGTTTTGAATCTAGGTCCCTACTGTGACTTTCTGTAAGATATAGAATTTGGTAAAAGCAAGGTTGCATAACTTCCGAGGCCAGGGCTTAAGAGACCTTGCAGCTTGCATTTGTGGCCTGTCTGGTCTCTGAGCCATCATGTGAAGAAGCTGAGCTACCACACTGGAAATTACATGAAAACAAAAGGATGGAAAGTTGAAGCCTTGAGAGAAAATAATTTCTGGAGAATAAAGTGCCACAAGGAAGAAAAAGTACTACAGGAGAAAAAGCTCCAGTATTCCAGTCATTCTAGTAGAGGTTACCAGAACCATCTTGACTCCTCCATCCTAAATTGCATTCGCATGAATGAGTCTAGTAGATACTATGCAAACTATAGACAGGCTATCCCAGGTGAGTTCTTCTCAGTTAATTTACAAAATCATAGGCAAATATTATTTTAACCATTAAGTTTTGGGGGTGATTTATTATGCAGCCTTAGACCTTTACAGAAGGGTAACTCCTTCCCTGGGAAATATCAGATAACCTGAATGTTTGGTGGTGAGAGGAAAAAAAAGAGTAAAGATAAAATATCCTACTAAATCAACATAGAATTGAAGCTAAGAAAAATATAGGATATCAACAACAACAAAAACTGTCTTCATGTTGATGTATGGCAAAACCAATAGAATATTGTAAAGTAATTAACCTCCAATTAAAATAAATAAATTTATATTTTTTAAAGAAACTGCACTCAGTGTAGTAACATCAGAGAGATCTCATGAAGTAACAAACAGTTATCCAAACTCTCCTCTTGCTATTGCTAGTTTGGGAAAAAAGTAAAAAGAAAGTCAAAGTGTTAGGTCATTCAGTCATGTCCAACTCTTTGTGACCCCATAGATTGCAGCCCACCAGACTCCTCTGTCCATGGAATTTCCCAGGCAAGAGTCCAGGAAAATGAAACATAAATAAACATGAACATAAAATAAAAACAAAAGACACTACACATTTAATAGAAATCCCAATAATTATAAAGAAGAAAATGATTATCAATATATTTTGGTGTGTGAAAACCTAAAAGAAAAATATGAAAAACATAAACATTAACACAACTTTCCAAAATGAATTTAATGTCATTGAACAAGTAATTGCTGATATGAGATAACAGCATAAATCATAAGTTCAAATTCTGAAAATATTAAATGGAAAACAAGAGGAAAATGCAAATGGATTCTAAACAAACTCAGATCAAAAATTGAAGAAAAAGACAAAATATCTCAGGAATGAATGCTAGATTATAGGGTGACCAAAGGAGAAGAAATATGCTCAAAAAAAATAGCAAGGTACAGAAGATGAGAAGGAAAAAAGATTTAAAAAATTAAACTATAATAAACTTATGTGATAATATATTCAGAACACTGAGGGGCTTAGGGGAGGTCAAACAAAAATGGGTTAAAGACCTAAATGTAAGACCAGAACCTATGAAACTCTTAGAGGAAAACACAGGCAGAACACTTGATGACATAAATCACAGCAAGATTCTCTATGACCCAAGTCCTAGAGTAATGGAAATAAAAACAAAAGTAAACAAGCGGGACCTGATTAAACTTAAAAGCTTTCACACAGCAAAGGAGACTATAAGTGAGGTGAAAAGACAACCATCAGAATAGGAGGAGACAATAGCAAATGAAACAACTGACAAAGGATTCATTTCCAAAATATACAAGCAGATCACACAACTCAATACCAGAAAAACAAACAACCAAGTGGGGAAAAGACCTAAACAGACATTTCTCCAAAGAAAACATACAGATAGCTAACAAACACATGAAAAGATTCTCAACATAGCTTATTATTAGAGAAATGCAAATCAAAACTACAATGAGATATCATCTCACACCAGTCAGAATGGCTGTCATCAAAATGTCTATAAACAATAAATGCTGGAAAAGGTGTGGAGAAAAGGGAATCCTCTTAGTGTTGATGGGAATGTAAATTGATACAGCTTCTATGAAAGATAGTAAGGAGATTTCTTAAAAGACTAGAAATAAAACCACCATATGAGCCAGCAATCCCACTCCTAGGCATGTACCCTGAGGAAACCAAAATTGAAAAAGACACATGTATCCCATTGTTCATTGCAACATTATTTACAATAGCTAAAACATGGAAGCAATTTAGATGTCCTTCTTTAGATGAATGGATAAAGAAGTTGTGGTATATATACCCAATGGAATATTACTCAGCCATAAAAAGAAATGCATTTAAGTCAGTTCTAATGATGTGGATGAACCTAGAGACTGTTATACAGAGTGAAGTATGTCAGAAAGAGAAAGAAAAATATCGTATACTAATGCATATATATGGAATCTAGAAAAATGGTACTGAAGAATTTATTTGCAGGGCAGCATTGGAGAAACAAACATAAAGAATAGACTTGTGGACATGGGGAGGTGAGATGTATGGAGAGAGTAACATGGAGACTTACATTACCATATGTAAAATAGATATCCAGTAGGAATTTGGTATATGTCTCAGGAAACCCAAACAGGGCCTCTGTATCAACCTAGAGAAGTGGGATGGGGAGGGAGATGGGAGTGAGTTTCAAAACAGATGGGGATATATGTATACCTATTATTATAGCTGATTCATTTTGAGGTTTGACAGAAAACAACAAAATTCTGTAAAGCAAGTATCCTTCAATTAAAAATAAATAAATCAATAAAGTGAAAAATATGTTAACTGAATTAAGGATGTTAATAAAAATACATATCATTGCAACAAACTTACAGATGAGCTAATCAAAAAGGGGCAATTCAATTACCAAGATAAAAACCAATCTAGAAGCAACTGAATAGCAAAATGAATGAAAAAGAAAAACAAACAAGTGATCTGGCTGATGAAATAGTGGAAATCGCCCAATCAGAACAGCAAACAGAAAGACAAATTAAAAACTGAATACACAGCATACAAGATATGTAGAAAAATATAAAATGTGCTGACCTATACATAATACGAGATCCAGAAGGGCATCACAATGTGTTAAAGAAATTATAGCTAAACACTTTCAAATCTAGAAAGCAGTTGCATGATATAGTCAAGTCCTAAAAGGTAAAACTCTGCAACCTAGGATACTCTACCGAGGAAGAGTATCCTTTAGAATAGAAGGAGTGGTAAATAATTTCTCATGTAAGGAAAAAGCTCTCTGGGAAAAAAGTTCAGCAGTACTAAACTGAAAGTGAAAAGTGTTAGTCTGTCACACATGCCTGACTCTCCATGATCCCATGGTCTGTAGCCCACCAGGTTCCTCTATCCATGGAATTCTCCCACCAAGAATATTGAAGTGGGTATTCATTCCCTTCTCCAGGGGATCTTCCAAACCCAAGGCTCAAACCCAGGTCTCCCCCATTGCAGACAGATTCATTACCATCTGAGCCACCAGGGAAGCGCTACTGAGCCTACCCTAAAAGAAGTATTCAAGGGTGTTCTCCAGATAGATAAAAGCAAGAATCTATAAGAAAGGGAAACTCACAACAGGAAAGTCAAATATATAAAAGGATTGAAAATCACTAAAATAAGCCAGTACATAGATTTAAAAACAATCAAAAAATTGTAAAAGTGCTCATAACCATAAAAATATCAAAAAGATAAAAATGATTTAAAATAGGACATCAAAATCATAAAATGTGAGTGAGGAGAGTATAAAATTTTAGATCTTTTAGAAAGTGTTTAAACTTATATGACTGCTAGGCTAAAGCAAGTAGATATGATTATGGATCCAAATATTTGAACTCTGTGGTCCACAAACCAAAAATACACATTAAGTTCACATAACCCAAACAGGACTTATTACAAAAGAAAATCATCAAACCACAAAAGGAAATTCAAAGACAAGAAATGAAAAAGCAAGAACTACAAAACAATTGAAAATTAAGGAATAAGGTGGCAATAGGTACACACTTACTGATAATTATTTTTAATGTCAAATGACTAAATTTTCCAATCAAAAGACAAAGAATGGGAGGCTGAATAAGAAAACAAGAACCTGCAATGTGTCACCTATAGCTCAGGGTGAAAGACACACACAGAATGAAAGTGAAGGAATTAATAGAGGTATTTCATGAAAACAGAAATGACAAGAAAAAGGAGGTAGCAATACTAATATCAGACAAAATAAACTTGAAAACAAACAGCCATAGAGAAAGACAAAGAGGGGCATTATACAATGGTAAAGTGACAAATATGAGGATATTACTCATTATCATATATGAACTCAATATGATAGTGTCTAAATGTATAAAGCAAATACTAACAGACATGAAAGGAGAAATTGACAATACCACAATAACAGTAGGAGAACTTAACAACCCAGTGACATCAATGGACAGATCATCCAGATAGAAAAGAATAAAGAAATGTGGTCTTAAATGACCCAGTAGGTCAGTTAAACTTGATGATATCTAGTTGATATCTACAGTACACTACATCCCCCACCCCACACACACACACCACCACCACAATTAGAATGCAACATACTTTTAAGTGCATATAGAATGATTTCTAGGATAGACCACATACTAGGTTACAAAAAGAATCCTCAACAAATTCAAGAGGAAAGAAATTATTTCAAGCATCTTCTGACCAGAATGGTATGAAAATAAAAAACAACCACAAAAGAAAAACGGGGTGGGGGGGGAGGGGGGAATCGCATGGAGACAAGACAACATGCTATTAAAAAACCTTTTATTTCAATGATGAAAGTTCAATTCAGTTCAGTCACTCAGTTCTGTCCAACTCTGTGACCCCATGGACTGCAGCATGCCAGGCCTCCCTGTCTATCACCAACTCCTGCAGTTAATTTAAACTCATGTTCATTGAGTCAGTGATGCCATCCAACCATTTCATCCTCTGTTGTCCTCTTCTCCTCTCTCCTTCAATCTTTCCCAGCATCAGGGTCTTTTCAATTGAGTCAGTTCATTCCATCAGGTGGCTAAACTATTGGAATTTCAGCTTCAGCATCCAATGAACAGTCAGGACTGATTTCCTTTAAGATCAACTGGTTGGATCTCCTTGCAGTCCAAGGGACTCTCAAGAGTCTTCTCCAACACTACAGTTCAAAAGCATCAATTCTTCGGCACTCAGCTTTCTTTATAGTCCAACTCTCACATCCATACAGGACTACTGGAAAAACCATAGCCCTGACTAGATGGGCCTTTGCTGGCAAAGTAACATCTCTGCTTTTTAAAATGCTGTCTAGGTTGGTCATAACTTTTCTTCCAAGGAGTAAGCATCTTTTTATACCATCTGCAGTGATTTTAGAGCCCCCCCCCTCAAAAAAATCTGCCACTGTTTCCACTGTTTCTCCATCTATTTGCCATGAAGCAATGGGACCAGATGCCATGATCTTTGTTTTCTGAATGTAGAATAGAAAAACCTTTGATTTCATCATTTGATTTCCACGATGAAATCAAAAGAGAAGTCAGAAAATACATTGAGGCAAATGAAAAATAAAAGCACAACCTAACAAATCTATGGAATGAAGCAAGAGCAGTCCTAAGAGGGAAATTCATACTACTACCATCTTACTCAAAGGATAAAAAATATCTCAAATAAATATCTAACCTACCACCTAAAAGAACTGGAAAAAGAAGAACAAACAAAACCCAAAGCCAGAAAAGTAAGGAAATAAAGATATGAGAAGAAATAATCAAGATTTTAAAAATAGAAAATATAAATAAAACCAAAAGTAGGTTTTTCAAAAAAGATAAACAAAATCAACAAATCTCTCACCAGACCCCCAAGATGAAAAGATGACCCAACTAAGCAAAATAGAAAATGAAAGGGGGAAATAGCAATCAATATCACATAAATTCAAAAGAATCATAGTAGAATAGTATGAACAGTTATATGTCAACAAATTGGACACTCTGGAAGAAATGGACAGGTTGTTAGAGTTTCCCTGCCAAAACTGAGACAGAAAGATGCATAGTGAACAGACTTTTCAAATTATCTGTAATGAAAATACACCCCGTGACCAAAATTCTAGGACAGGAGGTCTTTACTGGGGAATTATATCAAACATACAGATAATAGCATATCTATCTTTATCAAACTATCCCAAAAAATCAAATGGGAGGGAACATGCCAAAATTTATTTTTATCACTCTAATACCAAAATCAGTCAATGATGCATATATATATATATATATATATATATTCCAATATCTTTTATAAACACAGATGCCAAAATCCCCAACAATGTACTAGCAAATGAAATCCAAAATAGAGAAAATGTATCATACATTATTTCCCGCTTGGACTCATTCCAGAGTCACTAGAATGGTTTAATGTATGCACATTGATCAATGTGATATAACACCTTACCAAAAAGAGAGAAAAACCAAATGATTATCTAAAGAGATGCAGAAAAAGTATTTAATGAAAGTTAAAATCCATTATGACAAAAACTCTCACTAAAGGAGTATAGAGGGAACATATCTCAGCATAATAAAGGCCATTCATGGCAAACTCATATGTAATATCATAGTCAACAGTGAAAAGCTGAAAGCCTTCTTGCTAAATTCAGGAACAGGACAAGGTTGCCTACTCTCACTAGTTCTATGCAATACAGTATTGGAAACTACAGTATTTAGAACTATAGAATTAGTTCTTCCAATCCAAGAACAAGGCATATCTTTCCATTTTTTTAAAAATCATCTTCAGTTTCCTTTAACAGTGTATGGTCTTTTACCTCCTTTGTTAAGTTTATTTCTAGATATTCCATTTTAGAATATTCCATTTTAGAATATTCTAGTAGAATATTCTATACTAATATAGTAGATATCTAAGAAATATCATGTCTAATATATATATATATATATATATACACACACACACACTAATATTCTGCTAGAATATTAGATGAGGAATATGTAAGCATATCCCAGTAGGCATCCTTATGCCTACTCTCACCAGTTCTATTCAATGCAGTATTAGAAATTCTAACCACAGCAGTCAAACAAGAAAAAGAAACAAAAGATATACAGAGACTGGAAGGGATGAGGTAAAACTGCCACTATTTGCAGATGACATGATATTCTAAATAAAGACCTTAAAGTCTCCACACAAAAACAATTCAGATTAAGAAATCAACTCAGCAAGATAGCAGGATACAAGATTAATATACAAGCATCTGTTGCATTTCTTTACACTAATAATTAGATATCCAGTAAGAGAAAGTAACAATGCAATCCCATTTTAAATAATGTAAAAAAAAAATGGAATATCTAAATAAGCTTAACAAAGGAGGTGAAAGACCAAACACTGCTAAAGGAAACTAAAGATGATTTAAAAAAAAAAAAAAGGAAATATATCCCATGTTCTTGGATTAGAAGAACTAATTTTGTTAAAATGGCTGTACTGCCCAAAACAATCTACAGATGTAATGTAATTTCTATCAAAATGCCAATGACAACATTCACAGAACTAGAACAAATCATCATAAAATTTGTATGGAGCCACAAAAGGCCCAGAAAAGCCAAAGCAATCCTGACCCGAAAAACAAAGCTGGAAGTCTCAATATATTCCTTTCAAACTTCAGACTATACTACAGATCTACAGTTATCAAAACAGTGTGAAACTTGCTCAGAAACAGACATGTAGATCAATGGGAGAAAACAGAGAGCACAGAAGTAAACCACACACGTATGGCCCCATAGACTATGACAAACGAGGCAAGGATACACAGTGGAGAAAAGACGGTTTCTTCAATAATTGGTATTGGAAAAGCTTGACAATTACATGTTAATCAATGAAATTAAAACATTACTTCATACAATATATGAATATAGAAGCAAAATGGATTAAATATATTAGTATAAAAAATGAGACCATAAAACTCATAGAAGAGAGTATAGGCAAAACATTCTTTGACATAAATTGCAGCAATGTTTTCCTGCAACAAGGCAAAAGATGCAAAAGCAAAAATAAACAACAGGGACCTAAAGCAACTTAAGAGTTTCTACACAGCAAGGGAAAACATTAATAAAATGAAAAGAAAACCTACCCAAGGGAAGAAAGTACTTACAAATTATGTGACTGACAAAGGGTTAATACCCCAATTATAGACACAACTCATACAACTCAATATTGAAAGAATAAACAACACAATTAAAAAAGGGGGGGGGGCAAAAGACCTAAATAGACATTTTTCAAAGAGGGACATACAAGATGGCCCATCTGTGTGCCCTCTTTGAAAAAAGCACATGAAAAGATGCTCTGCTATCACTAATTATTAGAGAAATGCAAATTAAAACCAGAATAAGGTATTGCCTCACAATGGTCAGAATCAGTTCAGTTCAGTTCATTTCAGTTGCTCAGTCGTGTCTGACTGTTTGTGATCCCATGAATCGCAGCATGCCAGGCCTCCCTGTCCATCACCATCTCCCAGAGTTCACTCAGACTCACATCCGTTGAGTCGGTGATGCCATCCAGCCATCTCATCCTCTGTCGTCCCCTTCTCCTCCTGCCCCCAATCCCTCCCAGCATCAAAGTCTTTTCCAGTGAGTCAATTCTTCTCATGAGGTGGCCAAAGTACTGGAGTTTCAGCTTTAGCATCATTCCTTCCAAAGAAAACCCGGGGTTGATCTCCTTCAGAATGGACTGGTTGGATCTCCTTGCAGTCCAAGGGACTCTCAAGAGTCTTCTCCAACACCGCAGTTCAAAAGCATCAATTCTTCGGGCCTCAGATTTCTTCATAGTCCAACTCTCACATCCATACATGACCACTGGGAAAACGATAGCTTTGGTCAGAATAGCTATCATCAACATGTCTACAGATAATAAATGCTAGAGAGGGTATGGAGAAAAGGGAACTACCTTAAACTATTGAAATGTATGTGTATGTATGATGCAGGGAATCCAAGGCTAATGCTCTGTGACAACCCAGAGGGGTGAAATGGGAGGGATGTTCAAGAGAGGGGAGACATATGTATACCTATGAAAGATTCATGTTTTTGTATGATAGAAACTATCATAACATTGTAAAGTAATTATCCTTCAATTAAAAACAAAAAAAAATTTAAAGAGTTTGTTCTTTGAAAAGATAGATATATTAATAATTGACAAACTTTTAACTAGTCTAACCAAAAACCCGTAAAACATAAAGGCAAAGGAACCAAATAGACAAAATTGTAAGGTGGTGGAGCAGAAGGATGTGTTAACCCCTTTTCATAAAAACATCAAAATCACAACTAACTGCTAAGCAACCATTGACCAAAAAAAAAAAAAGAAAGAAAGAAAGAAATATTAGAACCTACTAAAAAGAAAAAAAAAATGCTGGACCTACAAAAAAAGATAATATACACTCAAAGACAAATAAGAAGTCACAAACAAGCAGTAGGAGGGAAACCATCAGAATAAAATCAAATCTCATACCCATTGAACGGCAAGCTACAAACTGGAAAATAATTATACCACGGAAATTCTTCCACATAAGTAAAAGTCCTGAGTCCCACATCAGCTCTCCAGCCTGAGAATCTGACAATGAGAGGAGGAACTCTCAGAGATCTTGCACTGAAGGCCAGCAGGGTTTCATCGCAGGAATTCCATAAGGCTGAGGAAAACAGTAATTCTACTCTTGGATGATGACACAGGATTTGGTGCACACCGGGACAGAGGGAAAAAAAGCAGTGACCTAATAAGAGATGGGATCAGACCTGCCTGCTAGTATTTGAGGGTTTCCTGCAGAGTTGGGCACGACTTTGGCTCGCTGGGGGAACAAAGGTACTGGTAATGGCATCCAGAGAGTATTCATTGGTGTGAACTGTTGTGGAAGTTGCCATTTCCCCCACAAGACCTAGCCCCACCCAAAAAACTGTAGACCCCAGTGCTTTGACACTTCAGGCCAATCAACAGGGTGGCATACAGCCTCATCATCAGCAGAAAGTCTTCTTAAAGTCTTCCTGAACACAGCCTTGCCCACCAGAGGGAAAAGACCCACCCCCAAGCCACCAACAGATGGAACCAGGCCCTCCCAACAGGAAGCCTACACAAACTTTTAAGACAACCTCATCCACCACAGGGCAGACAGCAAAAGCACCCTGTGTAAAGGAAAATGCAATCACAAAAAGAGGCAAAATGAAACCGCATAGGAATATGTTCCAGAAGAAGGAACAGGATAAAACCACAGAAAAACAACTAAGTAAAGTAGAAATAGGAAATCTACTGGGAAAGGAATTCAGAGAAATGATAGTGAAGAAGATCCAAGATCTGAGAAAAAGAATGGAGGTGCAGATTGTGAAGATACACGAAATGTTAAACAAAGACCTAGAAGAACTAAAAAACACAGAGAAGATCAATACAATAACTGAAATGAAACCTAAACTAGAAGGAATCAGTTCAGAGTGACTGAGGTAGAAGATGAGAGACCTGTGGCAAATAGAATAGTGGAAATTACTGCCACAAATAGAACAAATTTTAAAAGATATAAGGAAATGAAGACAGTCTTAGAGATCTCTGGGACAACATTAAATGCAATATTTTGCATACTAGGGGTCCCAGAAAAAGAAGAGAGAAAGGACCTGAGAATGTATTTGAAGTGAAAATAGCTGAAAAAATTCTCTAACTCAGAAAAGAAACAATCATTCAATTCCAGGAAGTTCAGGGGGTCCCAGGAAGTATAAAAAGCTAGGAGGAACCTGCCAATACACATAGTAATCAAATTGACAAAAATTTAAGAAAAAGTATTAAAAACAACAAGGAAGAGCAACATAGATCATTCAAGAGGATTCCCAAAAGGTTATCAGCTAATTTCTCAGCAGAAACTCTGAAGACTAGATGGGAGTGGCTATATTTAAAGTGACGAAGAATAACTGTGCCATGGAAATTTCACAAGAATTTTCCATTCCTATAACTAAGAATACTCTGCCCAGCAAGGCTCTGACTGAGATTCAATGGTGAAGTCAGAAGTTGACAGACAAGCAAATGCTAAAAGCACCACCAGACAAAATGAGTGACAAACGCTAAAGAAAGTTTTCTAAGCAGAAAAGCCATCTACAAGAAACATGAAATGTACAAATGGAAAAGAACACCAGAAAGGCAAACATATAAAGGTAGGCATTCATCTGTGTGCAAATATAATATCAAAACTAGCAATTGTGGGAACAGGAGAGCACAAATGGTGGTTATTGGAAATGCATTTAAAATTAAAAGACCAGCAAGTTAAAATAATCTTGCTTATGTATAGATGGTTATATTAAACCTTCATGGTATCTTCAAACGGATAATTTACACTATATACACACTATAAAAAGAAAACAGAATCCAAAAACACACAAAAGTTAGTCATCAGATCACAAGGGAAAAGAACAAAAGGGGAAGGGGATAAAAAGGACCTACAAAAACAGATCCAACACAATTAAGAAAACGATGATAAGAACATATGCATCAATAAATAATTTAAATGTAAATGAATTAAAACTTGAAACCAAAAGAATAGAATGACTGTGTGGATATATAAAAGCAATACCTATATGTATGCTATCTATAAGAAGCCCATTTCACATCTAGGGATACATACAGACTAAAAGTGAGGGGAGGGCAAAAAGTACTCTATGCTAATTGAAATCATGAGAAAACTAGAGTAGCAACACTCATATCAGACAAAATAGACTTTAAAATAAAAGCTGTAACAAAAGTCAAAGAAGAACACTACATAATGACCAAGGGATCAGTCCAAGAAGATATTACGTAATAAATACACATGCATCCAACATAGGAACACCCCAAATATAAGGCAAATACTAAAAGTCATAAATATTTCATGCAAAGATGGGCACAATAAAGGACAGAAATGACAAGGATAAAGCAGAAGAGATTAAGAATAGGTGGCAAGAAAACACAGAAGGACTATACAAAAAAGAACTTAATGATACAGATAATCATGACAGTGTGGCTACTCACCTAGAGCCAGACATCCTGGAGTGTGAAGTCAAATGGGCCTTAGTAAACATTACGATGAACAATGAACAAAGCTAGTGGAGGTGATGGAATTCCAGCTGGGTTATTTCAAACCCTAAAACATGGTGCTGTGAAAGTGCTCCACACCTTGTGCCAACAAATTTGCAAAACTCAGCAGTGACCACAAGACTGGAAAATGTCAGTTTTCATTCCAATCTCCAAGAGAGGCAATGCCAAAGAATGTTCAAATTACTGTACAATTGGACACATTTCACATGCTAGCAAAATTATGCTCAAAATTCTTCAAGTTAGGCTTCAGCAGTACATGAACCAAGAACTTCCAGATGTATAAGCTGGATTTAGAAAAGGCAGAGGAACCAGAGATCAGACCAGAATTGCCAACATCTGATAGATCATAGAAAAAGGAAGGGAATTCCAGCAAAACATCTACTTCTACTTCATCAACTCTGCTAAAGTCTTTTACTGTGTGGATCACAGAAAACTGTGGAAATTTTCTTAAAGAGATTGGAATGCCAGACCACATTGCCTCTCTTCTAAGAAACCTGTATGCAGCACAAAAAGCAATAGTTAAACCGGACATGGAACACAGACTGCTTCAAAGTTGAGAAAGGACTATATCAAGGCTATATATCGTCACCCTGCTTGTTTAACTTATATGCAGAGTGCTGGCTGGATGACTCAAAAGCTGGAAACAAGATTGCCAGGAAAAATATCAACAGCCTCATATATGCAGATGATGCCACTTTAATGGCAGAAAGCAAGGAGAAACTAAAGAACCTCTTGATGAAGGTGAAAGAGGAGAGTAAAAAAGTTGGCATAAAACTCAGCATTCATAAACTAAGATCATTGCATCCAGCCCTATCACTTCATGGCAAACAGATGGGTAAAAAAGTGGAAACAGCGGCAGATTTCATTTTCTTGGGCTCCAAAATCTCTGCAGACAGTGACTGCAGCCATGAAATTAAAAGACGCTTACTCCTTGGAAGAAAAGTTATGACCAACCTAGACAGCATGTTAAAAAGCAGAGACTTCACTTTGACAACAAAGTGACAATAGCTTTGACAATAATCCAAGCTATGATTTTTCCAGTAGTCATGTATGGATGTAGTAGTTGGACCATAAAGAAAACTGAAGAATAAATGCTTTTGAATTGTGGTACTGGAGAAGACTCTTGAGAGTCCCTTGGACATCAAGGTGATAAAACCAGTCAATCCTAAAGGAAATCAACCATGAATTTTCATTGGAAGAACTGATGCTGAAGCTGAAGTTCCAATGCTTTGGCCACGTGCTGTGAACAGTCAACTCACAGAAAAAGACCCTGATGCTGGGAAAGATTGAGGGCAGAAGAAGAAGGGGACGACAGAGAATGAGATGTTTGGATGGCATCACTGACTCAATGGACATAAGTTTGAGCAAACTCCAGGAGACAGTGAAGGACAGGGAAGCCTGGCGTGCTGCAGTTCATGGGATTGCAAAGAGTGGGACCTGATTTAGCAACTGAACAATAACAACAGATGTAAAGGAGACAATGCCAGTAACAGAATAACAGTGAGGTACTTTAACATCCACTTTCACGAATACTCAGATCAGTAAGACTAATAAGGAAACACAGACCTTAAATGATGCATTGGATCAGGCAGACTAATTATATAAAAAAATCTTTTCCAAACACAACATTGTAAGAAATCAATTACAAGAAAAAATCATAATAAAAAAAAACACTAGCACATGGAGGCTATACAATATACTGCCAAACAACTAATGTATCACTAAAGAAGACAGGAGAAAATTTAAACATAGAGACAACAGGAAATGAAAACACAGCAATCCAAAATCTATAGGACATGGCAAAAGCAATTCTAAGAGGAAAGTTAATAGCAATAAAATCTTAGGAAAAAAGAAAAATCATAAATAAATAACCTAACCTTAGAACTAAAGCAACTATGAAAAGAATAGCAAACAAAATTCTAAGTTAGAAGAAGGGAAAAAATAATAAAATCAGAGCTGAAATAAATGAAATAGAAGCAAAGAAAAAAATTGAAAAGATCAATGAAACTCAAAGCTGATTCTTTGAAAAGATAAACCAAATTGATAAACCTTTATCCAGGCTCATCAAGAAAAAGGAGAGGGGGCTCAAATCTTTAAAATTAGAAATGAAAAAGGAGGAATTACAGTGGACAAGTCAAAAATACAAAATATCATGAGACTACTACAAGCAACTCTACAGCAATAAAATGGACAACCTAAAAGAAACAAACAAATTCTTAGAAAGGTACAATCTCCCATGACTGAACCAGGAAGAAGCAGAAAATATGAACAGACCAATGACGAGTACTGAAATTGTTATTTTAAAACTCTCCCAAAATGTCCAGAACAAAATGTCATTCCATGAGGGCACCATCATCCTGATACCAAAACAACTCCAAGATAACAAAAAAAGAGAAAATTATAGGCCACCATCACCGATGAACATAGGTGCAAAAATTCTCAACAAAATATTAGTAAACCAAATCCAACAGTACATAAAAATAATATACCATGATCAAGTGAGATTTATCCCAAGCATGCAAGAATTTGTTAGTATCCATAAATAATCAGTGTGATACCCTACATCAATAAACAGAAGAATAAAAACCACATGATCATATCAACGGATGCAAAAAATGTTATGACAAAATTCAACACCGTTTATGATAACACCTCTCCAAAGTAAGCATATGCCTCAACATAATTAAGGCCTTATATGACAAACCCTCAGCTTGCATCATAATAAATAGTGAAAAATTGAAAGCATTTCCTCTAAAATCAGGGACAAGACAAAGATGTCCACTCTTTCTACTTTTCTTCAACATCGTTTTAAAAGTTCTGCCATGTAAATCAAAGACCAAAAAGAAATTGAAAAAAATCCAAATTGGAAAGTAAGTAGTAAAACGGTCACTATTTGCAAATGACATGATACTATACTATACTGTACTATACTATACCATGCAATACTATCAGTTCAGTTCAGCCACTAAGTCAGGTCCGACTCTGTGACCCCATGAACTGCAGCACACCAGACTTCCCTATGCATCACCAACTCCCAGAGCTTTCTCAAACTCATGTCCATTGAGTCAGTGATGCCATCCAACCATCTCATCCTCTGTCATCCCCTTCTTCTCCCACCTTCAATCTTTCTCAGTATCAAGGTCTTTTCCAGTGAGTCAGTTCTTCACAACAGGTGGCCAAAAGTATTGGAGTTTCAGCTTCAGCATCAGTCTTTCCAATGAGTATTCAGGACTGATTTCCTTTAGGATGTACTGGTTGGATCTCCTTGTAGTCCAAGGGACTCTCAAGAGTTGTCTCCAACACCACAGTTGAAAAGTATCAATTCTTCAGCACTCAGCTTTCTTTGCAGGCCAGTTCTCACATCCATACATGACTACTGGGAAAACCACCGCTTTGAAAGACAGACATTTGCTGGCAAAATAATGTCTCTGCTTTTTAATACGCTGTCTAGTTTGTTCATGGCTTTTCTTCCAAGGAGAAAGCGTCTCTTAACTTCATGGCTGCAGTCACCATCTACAGTGATTTTGGAGCCCAAAAAATAAAGTCTGTAACTCTTTCCATTGTTTCCCCACCTATTCGCCATGAAGTGATGGGACCAGATTCCATGATTTTAGTTTTCTGAATGTTGAGGTTTTTTTTTTTACTTTATTTTACTTTTAATATTGTACTGGTTTTGCCACACATCAACATGAATCTGCCATGAGTGTACACGTGTTCCCCATCCTGAACCCCCCTCCCACATCCCTCCCCATACAATCTCTCTGGGTCATCCCAGTGCACCCGCCCCAAGCATCCTGTATCCTGCGTCGAACCTGGACTGGTGATTCGTTTCATATATGATATTACACATGTTTCAATGCCATTCTCCCAAATCACCCCACCCTCACCCTCTCCCACAGAATCCAAAAGACTGTTCTATACATATGTGTCTCTTTTGCTGTCTTGCATACAGGGTTATCATTATCATCTTTCTAAATTGCATATATATGTGTTAGTATATTGTATTGGTGTTTTTCTTTCTGGCTTACTTCACTCTGTATAATCGGCTCCAGTATCTTCCACCTTATTAGAACTGATTCAGATGTATTCTTTTTAATGGCTGAGTAATACTCCATTGTGTATATGTACCACAGCCTTCTTATCCATTCGTCTGCTGATGGACATCTAGGTTGCTTCCATGTCCTGGCTATTATAAACAGTGCTGTGATGAACATTGAGGTACACATGTCTCTTTCAATTCTGGTTTCCTTGGTGTGTATGCCCAGAGGTGGGATTGCTGGGTCGTATGGCAGTTCTATTTCCAGTTTTTTAAGGAATCTCCACACTGTTCTCCATAGTGGCTGTACTAGTTTGCATTTCCACCAACAGTGTAAGACGGTTCCTTTTTCTCCATACCCTCTCCAGCATTTATTGCTTGTGGACTTTTGGATCACAGCCATTCTGACTGGTGTGAAATGGTACCTCATTGTGGTTTTGATTTGCATTTCTCTGATAATGAGTGATGTCGAGCATCTTTTCATGTGTTTGTTAGCCATCTGTATGCCTTCTTTGGAGAAATGTCTATTTAGTTCTTTGGTCCATTTTTTGATTGAGTCATTAATTTTTCTGGAATTGAGCTGCATGAGTTGCTTGTATATTTTTGAGATTAGTTGTTTGTCAGTTGCTTCATTTGCTATTATTTTCTCCCATTCCAAAGGCTGTTTTTCCACCTTGCTTATAATTTCCTTTGATGTGCAGTGCCGGGAGCCAGCGTGAGGAACTCCGTCCATGGCAAAGGTCATGAGGAAGGAGGCTTGGCATACGCAAAGGCGTGATCAAGCCTCAGGAAACCCCCTGTTCCCGAGCATCTAACCCCAAAACCAGAGTCTGTTTTATGCTCTCACCTACACCTCTGACTTTACGGGGGGCTCTCCCCCCATAACCGTTTCTCTCAGAGAAGGAGTAAACGTGCAGCTCCAAGGCAATAAAAATTCCTGGGCGTGACAAGAGTGTTTCAGCTTACGGACTCCTCTGAAAGTTATCTAGCCCACCTGTATAGGTTCGTCCAGCCACATGTGATTGTTTACAGCCTCCCAATCTGAGAGGCACGAAATGTTTTAGACTTACTAAAGGCAAATTCTTTTGGGGAGTTAGAAATTATTAGTATAATGGGTTGGTTAGGAATTATATTGGTGAAGGGTTCTTCATTTGTTGTGTCAATAATTGCTGCTAATTTCCTACTCTGAGTAGGACAAGTGTGTCTCAGGTCAAACCTCTCTGCTGACAGACTGGCTTCTGTGACAGGATTATCCATACTCCTGCCACATGATTGTTTACTACCTCTCAACCATAAACAGCACAGAGAGTTTTGGAGTATTTTGAGAGTCTTAATTAGCATAGGGCTTTTTCTTCTTGTTGAGTCAATGATTGCCACCAGGCCTCCATATCCTTAGGCACCTGGGAATATATTAATCAATGCATTTGGAATATAGAAAAGGAAATATAGTAGTTTTTAAGGTTAGCAATACTAGACTTTTTGAGTTAATGGATTTTCTCTTTTGTAATAGATCACTGTACTTTGTTATAAATCACTGTGTCCTTGCTATGTGAAAATGTAACTTTATCATATCTTAAGACTAAATAGATCTTAAGGGGAACATTGGTGAAAGGATTTTCATTTGTTGGGCTGATGTTTGCTGCTAAATCTCCATGTTCCCTACCCTTATAATGAATATAACTACATATAGGAAGAAATAAGTATTAACCTTTAAGCATATAGGAGAAATAAGTATTAACCTTTAACACTAATCATGTTAATCTTCGGTTAAATAAATTCCTTTCTTGAATGTAACTCACTACACCCTCACTCTATAGGAATGTAACTTTATTTGGAGGGTGGTGCTTGGTTTAAGAAAAAACACCCTTGGAAGAAATAAGTTTTTTGGTTATCAGAAAGAAAGGATCATAAAACGTCAGCAGGTCTCACTCATGGCCAGAAGATGATGTATCTTTTTTATACATTTGTGTGAAGCACCTGATTTTGATAAAGGTCAGGACTGTTGACTCCTGCGTGCCTCTATATTCATCCCTATGTGTAGCAAAAGGTATATAAGCAAACGCAAAAATAAAGAAATCGGATCAGTTTCCAGAAAGACTGATTCCCCCATGTCACTTCTTTCTTGCTCCCGTTTTTCTGGCTGAATTCCCATCTGGAGCATGGATGCTATTCCACGTAATCCAAGTTATTCAGCCTCCTTTTCTCCACTAATCTTCCTACTGCACTATCCATTTCTAATCTCTCTATATCTATGATTAAATATGTATTTTTCCAAAGACGCCGACTCCGTCCCCACCTTTGAATCACCCTGGATCCACCGGGGCTGGACCCCAGCAGTGCAGAAGCTTTTAATTTTAATTAGATCCCATTTGTTTATTTTTGCTATTATTTCCCGTATTCTGGGAGGTGGGTCATAAAAGATCCTGCTGTGATTTATGTCAGAGAGTGTTTTGCCTATGTTCTCCCCTAGGAGTTTTACAGTTTCTGGTCTTACATTTAGATCTTTAATCCATTTTGAGTTTATTTTTGTGTATGGTGTTAGAAAGTGTTCTAGTTTCATTCTTTTACAAGTGGTTGACCAGTTTTACCAGCACCACTTGTTAAAGAGATTGTCTTTAATCCATTGTATATTCTTGCCTCCCTTGTCGAAGATAAGGTGTCCATGGGTGTGTGGATTTATCTCTGGGCTTTCAATTTTGTTCCATTGATCTATATTTCTGTCTTTGTGCCAGTACCAAAATGTCTTGATGACTGTGGCTTTGTAGTAGAGCCTGAAGTTAGGCAGGTTGATTCCTCCAGTTCCATTCTTCTTTCTCAAAATTACTTTGGCTATTCAAGGTTTTTAAGCCAAATTTTTCACTCTCCTCTTTCACTTTCATCAAGAGGCTCTACAGTTCTTCTTCACTTTCTTACATAAGGTTGTTGTCATCTGAGGTTATTGATATTTCTCCCGCCAATCTTGATTCCAGTTTGTGCTTCATCCAGCCTAGCATTTCTCATGATGTATTCTGCATACAAGTTAAATAATCAGGGCAACAATATATAGCTTTGATGTGTTCCTTTTCTGATTTGGAATCAGTCACCCCATGCCCAAGGTAAGAGAAATCCAAGTAAGACGGTAGGTGCTACAAGAGGGCATCAAAGGGCAGAAACACTGAAACCATACTCACAGAAAACTAGTCAACCTAATCACACTAGGACCACAACCTTGTCTAACTCAATGAAACCAAGCCATGCCCGCGGGGCAACCCAAGACGGGCGGGTCATGGTGGAGAGGTTTGACAGAATGCGGTCCACTGGAGAAGGGAATGGCAAACCACTTCAGCATTCTTGCCTTGAGAACCCAATGAACAGTATGAAAAGGCAAAATGATAGGATACTGAAAGAGGAACTCCCCAGGTCAGTAGGTGCCCATTATGCTACTGGAGATCAGTGGAGAAATAACTCAAGAAAAAATGAAGGGATGAAGCCAAAGCAAAAACAATACCCAGCTGTGGATGTGACTGGTGACAGAAGCAAGGTCCAATGCTGTAAAGAGCAATATTGCATAGGAACCTGGAATGTCAGGTCCATGAATCAAGGCAAATTGGAAGTGGTCAAACAAGAGGTGGCAAGAGTGAATGTCGACATTCTAGGAATCAGCAAACTAAAATGCACTGGAATGGGTGAATTTAACTCAGATGACCATTATATCTACTACTGAGGGCAGGAATCCCTCAGAAGAAATGGAGTAGCCATCATGGTCAACAAAAGAGTCCGAAATGCAGTACTTGGACGCAATCTCAAAAATGACAGAATGATCTCTGTTCGTCTCCAAGGCAAACCATTCAATATCACAGTTACCCAAGTCTAAGCCCCAACCATAATGCTGAAGAAGCTGAAGTTGAATGGTTTTATGAAAACCTACAAGACCTTTTAGAACTAACACCCCAAAAAGATGTCCTTTTCATTATGGGGGACTGGAATGCAAAAGTAGAAAGTCAAGAAACACCTGGAGTAACAGGCAAATTTGGCCTTGGAATGCACAATGAAGCAGGGCAAAGACTAACAGAGTTTTGCCAAGAAAATGCCCTGGTCATAGCAAACACCCTCTTCCAACAACACAAGAGAAGACTCTACACATGGACATCACCAGATGGTTAACACTGAATACAGATTGATTATATTCTTTGCAGCCAAAGATGGAGAAGCTCTATACAGTCAACAAAAACGACCAGGAGCTGACTGTGGCTCAGATCATGAATTCCTTCTTACCAAATTCAGACTCAAATTGAAGAAAGTAGGGAAAACCACTAGGCCATTCAGGTATGACTAAATCAAATCCCTTATGATTACACAGTGGAAGTGAGAAATAGATGTAAGGGACTAGATCAGATAGATAGAGTGCCTGATGAACTATGGAATGTGGTTCATAACATTGTACAGGAGACAGGGATCAAGACCATCCCCATGGAAAAGAAATGCAAAAAAGCAAAATGGCTGTCTGGGGAGGCCTTACAAATAGCTGGGAAAAGAAGAGAGGTGAAAAGCAAAGAAGAAAAGGACAGATATAAGCATCTGAATGCAGAGTTCCAAAGAATAGCAAGAAGAGATAAGAAAGCCTTCTTCAGAGATCAATGCAAAGATATAGAAGAAAAGAACAGAACGGGAAAGACTAGAGATCTCTTCAAGAAAATTCAAGATACCAAGGGAACATTTCATGCAAGGATGGGCTCGATAAAGGACAGAAATGGTCTGGACATAACAGAAGCAGAAGATATTAAGAAGAGGTGGCAAGAATACACGGAAGAACTGTACAAAAAGATCTTCACGACCCAGATAATCATGATGGTGTGATCACTAATCTAGAGCCAGTCATCCTGGAATGCAAAGCCAAGTGGGCCTTGGAAAACATCGCTACGAACAAAGCTAGTGGAGGTGATGGAATTCCAGTGGAGCTATTTCAAATCCTGAAAGATGATGCTGTGAATGTGCTGCACTCAATATGCCAGCAAATTTGGAAACCTCAACAGTGGCCACAGGACTGGAAAAGGTCAGTTTTCATTCCAATTCCAAAGAAAGGCAATGCCAAAGAATGCTCAAACTACCACACAATTGCACTCATCTCACATGCTAGTAAAGTAATGCTCAAAATTCTCCAAGCCAGGCTTCAGCAATACGTGAACCATGAACTCCCTGATGTTCAAGCTGGTTTTAGAAAAGGCAGAGGAACCAGAGATCGAATTGCCAACATCCACTGGATCATTGAAAAAGCAAGAGAGTTCCAGAAAAACATATACTTCTGCTTTATTTACTATGCCAAAGCCTTTGACTGTGTGGATCACAATAAACTGTGGAAAATTCTGAAAGAGATGGGAATACCAGACCACCTGACCTGCCTCTTGAGAAATCTGTATGTAGGTCAGGAAGCAACAGTTAGAACTGGACATGGAACAACAGACTCATTCCAAATAGGAAAAGGAGTACGTCAAGGCTGTATATTGTTACCCTACTTATTTAACTTCTGTGTAGAGTACATCATGAGAAACACTGGACTGAAAGAAACACAAGCTGGAATCAAGAATGCTGGGAGAAATATCAATAACCTCAGATATGCAGATGACACCACCCTTATGGCAGAAAGTGAAGAGGAACTAAAAAGCCTCTTGATGAAAGTGAAAGTGGAGAGTGAAAAAGTTGGCCTAAAGCTTAACATTCAGAAAACGAAGATCATGGCATCCGGTCCCATCACTTCATGGGAAATAGATGGGGAAACAGTGGAAACAGTGTCAGACTTTATTTGGGCAGAGGAGGGGGGCTCCAAAATCACTGCAAATGGTGATTGCAGCCATTAAATTAAAAGACGCTTACTCCTTGGAAGAAAAGTTATGACCAACCTAGATAGTATATTCAAAAGCAGAGATATTACTTTGCCAACTAAGGTCCGTCTAGTCAAGGATATGGAATTTCCTGTGGTCATGTATGGAAGTGAGAGTTGGATTGTGAAGAAGTCTGAGCACCGAAGAATTGATGGTTTTGAACTGTGGTGTTGGAGAAGACTCTTGAGAGTCCCTTGGACTGCAAGGAGATCCAACCAGTCCATTCTGAAGGAGATCAACCCTGGGATTTCTTTGGAAGGAATGATGCTAAAGCTGAAACTCCAGTACTTTGGCCACCTCATGCGAAGTGTTGACTCATTGGCAATGACTCTCATGCTGGGAGGGTTTGGGGGCAGGAGTAGAAGGCGACGACAGAGGATGAGATGGCTGGATGGCACCACTGGCTCGATGGATGTGAGTCTGAGTGAACTCTGGGAGTTGGTGATGGACAGGGAGGCCTGGCGTGCTGCAATTCATGGGGTCGTAAAGAGTTGGACACGACTGAGCGAGTGAACTGAACTGTTTTTCCATGTCCAGTTCTAATTGTTACTTCTTGACCTGCATGCAGATTTCTCAAGAGACAAGTAAGGTGATCTGGTATTTCCATCTCTTTAAGTATTTTCCACCATTTGTTGTGATCCACAGAGTCAGAGGTTTTGGCAGTCAATAAAGCAGATGTAGATGTTTTTCTGGAACTCTCTTGCTTTTTTGATGACCTAACAGATGTTGGCAGTTTGAAATCTGTTTCCTCTGCCTTTTGAAATCCAGCTTGAACATTTGGAAGTTCATTGTTCACATAATGTTGAAGCCTGGCTTGGAGAATTTTGAGTGTTATTTTGTGTGAGATGAGTGCAATTTTGTGGTAGATTGAACATTCTTTGGCATTGCCTTTCTTTGGGATTAGAATTAAAACTGATCTTTTCCAGTCCTGTAGCCACTGCTTAGTTTTCCAAATTTGCTGGTGTATTGAGTTTAGCACTGTCACAGCATCATCTGTTAGGATTTCAAATAGCTCAACTGGTCTTCCATCATCTCCAGTAGCTTTGTTCATTGTGATGCTTCCTAAGGTCCACTTGACTTCACATTCCAGGATGTCTGGCTCTGGGTGAGTGATAACACCATCATGGTTATCTGGGTCATGAAGATCTTTTTTATACTATATTTTAGTAAAATATAAATATAGAGAATTTTCAAGATGCTACCAGAAAACTACTAGAGCTCATCAATAATTTTTGTAAAGTTGCAGAATACAGAATTGATATACAGAAATCTGCTGCATTTCTATACACTAAGAAAGAAAGATCTGAAATAGATATTAAAGAAACAATCTAATTGCATTCAAAGGAATAAAATACCTAGGAATAAACCTAGTTAAGGAGGAAAAAACCTTTACTCTAAGAACTCTAAGACACTGGTGAAAGAAATTGAAATTGACACAAATTGATGGAAAGATATATCACGTTTCTGGGTCTCAGGTCCTTCAATAGTGCCAGGTTTCATAGTTACCAAGTAATCCCTTGCATTCCTGTACATTAACCATGAAAAATCAGACAGGGAAAGTAAGGAAACAATCCCATTCACCATTAAAAGAAAAAGAATAAAATATCTAGGAATAGACATGGGAAATAGATGGAGAAACAGTGGAAACAGTGTCAAACTTTATTTTTGGGGGCTCCAAAATCACTACAGATGGTGACTGCAGCCATGAAATTAAAAACGCTTATTCCTTGGAAGAAAAGTTATGACCAACCTAGACAGTATATTCAAAAGCAGAAACATTACTTTGCCAACAAAGGTCTGCCTAGTCAAAGCTATGGTTTTTCCAATGGTCATGTATGGATGTGCGAGATGGACTGTGAAGAAAGCTGAATGCCAAAGAATTGATGCTTTTGAACTGTGGTGTTGGAGAAGACTCTTCAGAGTCCCTTGGACTGCAAGGAGATTCAACCAGTCCATTCTGAAGGAGATCAACCCTGGGATTTCTTTGGAAGGAATGATGCTAAAGCTGAAGCTCCAGTACTTTGGACACCTCATGCAAAGAGTTGAGTCATTAGAGAAGACTCTGATGGTGGGAGGGATTGGGGGCAGGAGGAGAAGGGGACTACAGAGGATGAGATGGCTGGATGGCATCACTGCCTCGATGAATGTGAGTCTGAGTTGGTGATGGACAGGGAGGCCTGGCATGTTGCGATTCATGGGGTCGCAAAGAGGCGGACACGACTGAGCAACTGAACTGAACTGAACTGAACTGAAGGGCTTCCATTGTGGCTCATTGGTAAAGAACTTCCTGTCAATGCAGGAGACTCAGTTTCGATCCTTGGGTCAGGAAGATCCCTGGAGAAGGAAATGGCAAACCATTCCAGTATTCTTGCCTGGGAAATCCCATGGGGAGAGGAGCATGGTGGCTTTTCAGTCCATGGAGTCATAAAAGAGTTGGACACAACTTAGTGACCAAGCAACAACAACAATGATAAACCTACATAAAGAGACAAGAAACCTGTATGCAGAAAACTATAAGATGTTTGTGAAAGAAAGCAAAGATGACACAAACAGATGGAGAGATATACTATGTTCTCAGATTGAAACAATCAATGTTGTAAAAATGACTACACTATCCAAAGTAATCTACAGATTCAATGCAATCCCTATCAAATTACCAATGGGCATTTTCACAAAACTAGAACAAAATATTTTACAATTTGTATGGAAACACAAAAGACCCTGAATAGCCAAAGTAATCTTGAGAAAGGCAAATGGAGCTGAAGGAAATCAACCTTCCTGATTTCAGGCTATACTACAAAGCTACAGTAATCAGAATAGTATGGTACTGGCATAGAAACAGAAACATAGACCAATAGAACAAGACAGAAAGCCCATAGATAAGCCCATGCACCTACAGGCACCTTATCATTAATGAAGGGGGCAAAAATAGACAATGGAGAAAAGACTGCCTCTTCAACAAGTAGTCCTAGAAAAACTGAACAGCTACAGATAAAATAAAGAAATTAGAAAACTTTTTAACACCATACACAAAAGTAAACTTAAAATGGATTAAATATCTAAATATAAGGCCAGAACCATAAAACTCTTAGAGGAAAACATAGGCACTGCACGCTTTGACATAAATCACAGCAATAGACTCTTTGACTCACCTTCTAAATTAATGGAAATAAAAAACAAAAATAAGCAAAGGGGACCTAGTCAAACTTAAAAGCTGTTTAGGAAAGGAAACTATAAACAAGTTGAAAAGACAACCCTAAT
Source organism: Capra hircus (assembly GCF_001704415.2). NCBI lineage: Eukaryota > Metazoa > Chordata > Mammalia > Artiodactyla > Bovidae > Capra > Capra hircus. Next base: position 4,292,517 of record NC_030813.1, read on the forward strand.
AATGGGATAAAATAATTGCAAATGAAGCAACCAATAAAGGATTAATCTGCAAAATATACAAGCAGCTCAAATGCAGCTCCATATCATAAAAAAAATAAATTAAAATGGACACAAGACCTAAACACATATGGTTTCATTGCCAAAGAAGACATACAGATGAGCACATGAAAAGATGTTTAGCATCACTCACTATTAGAGAAATGCAAATTAAACTATAATGAGGTATCACCTCACACTCGTAAGAATGGTCATCATCAAAAAACCCTACAAAACAATGTTGAGGACATGAAGAGAACTCTCCTGTACTGTTGGCAAGAATGTAAATTGATATAGGCATTATAGAGAACAGTATGTTGTTGTTTTGTGTCCGACACTTTGCAATGCCATGGACTATAGTACACCAGACTTCCCTGTCCTTCACTATCCCCCAGAGTCTGCATAAACTCATGTCCATTGAGTCGATGATGCCATCTAACCATCTCTTCCTGTGTCACGCCTTTCTCTTCCTGCCCTCAATCTTTCTCAGCCTCAGGGTCTTTTCCAATGAGTTGGTTCTTCACATTAGCTGGCCAAAGTATCACAATTTCAGCTTCAGCTTCAGCACTTCTAATGAATAATTAGGGCTGACTTCCTTTAGGATGGGATTCCTTTAGGATTGACTGGTTAGATCTCCTTGCTGTCCAAGGAACTCTCAAGAGTCCTCTCGAACACCACAGTTCTGCACCACATACTGGAGAACAGTATGGAGATTCCTTAAAAGCTATGAATAAAACTACCATATGATCCAGCAAACTGGATATACCCTGAGGTATAGGCATATACCCTGAGGAAACCATAATTCAAAAAGACACAGGTATCCCTTTGTTCCTTGTAGCACCATTTACAATAGTGGCAACAACCTATATGTCCATCAACAGATGAAATGATAAAGAAATTGTGTTATATATATACAATGGAATATTACTCAACCATGAAAAAGAATGGATTTGAATCATTTCTAGTGAGGTGGATGAAATTAGAGCCTGTTATAGAGTGAAGTAAGTCAGAAAGAGAGAAACAAATATTTTCTCTCTCTCTCTCTCTCTCTCTCTCTCTCTCTATATATATATATATATATATATATATATATATATATATACATGATATCTAGAAAAATGGTACCCATGAACCTATGTGCAGGGCAAGAATAGAGATGCAGACAAAGAGAACAGACTTTTGGACACATTGGGGGAATTAAAAGGTGGGATGAATTGAGAAAGTAGCATTGACATATATACACTACCATGTGTAAAACAGCTAGTAGGAAATTGCTATATAACACAGGGAGCCCAGCCTGGCACTCTGTGATGACCTAGAGGGTTGGGATGGGGTGGGGGTGGGAGGTAACCTCAAGAGGGAGAAGATATTTACATATATATATGTAAATATGTATATATATATATAGTTATGGCTGATTCATGTTGTATGGGAGAAACTAACACAATATTATATAGCAATTACCCTCTAATCAAAAACTAATAATTAGTGATTAATAATCACTTCATGGCAAATAGATGGGGGAACAGTGGAAACAGTGACAGACTTTATTTTTGGGGGGCTCCAAAATCACTGCAGATGATGATTGCAGCCATGAAATTAAGACACTTACTCCTCGGAAGGAAAGTTATGACCAACCTAGATAGCATATTAAAAATCAGAGACATTACTTTGCCAACAAAGGTCCACCTAGTCAAGGCTATGGTTTTTCCAATAGTCATGTATGGATGTGAGAGTTGGACTATAAAGAAAGCTGAGCACTGAAGAATTGATGCTTTTGAACTGTGGTGTTGGAGAAGACTCTTGAGAGTCCCTTGGACTTCAGGGAGATCCAACTAGTCCATCCTAAAGGAGATCAGTCCTGGGTGTTCATTGGAAGGACTGATTTTGAAGCTGAAACTCCAATACTTTGCCCACCTGATGCGAAAAGCTGACTCATTTGAAAAGACCCTGATGCTGGGAAAGATTGAGGGCAGGAGGAGAAGGGGACGACAGAGGATGAGATAGTTGGATGACATCACCAACTCAATCGACATGAGTTTGGTTAGGCTCTGGAAGTTGGTGTTGGACAGGAAGGCCTTGCGTGCTGCGGTTCATGGGGTCACAAAGAGTTGGACATGACTGAGTGACTGAATTGAACTGAACTGAGTTAGTTAAAGAAAGTTTTCCAGCAGCCCAGTTGAAATACACTATGAGCTGATTTCATTAAGATACATCATCTGAACTCTCCCAAAAGCTAAATGATCCATTTACAAGCCTGTATGCAACATTTCATGAAAAGGGTACTTATCTTCTGATATAAAAATCATTTTTAATTTTGTTTTTTAAGTCATGATTTGCATTTAAGCCACAATCGTCATTATAGCTGATCTGGAAATTATATTCATGTTAGGCTAATTATATCCATACATCTGTTCCTATTACAAGTAAGTATCTTTAATTTACATCATTTTTAGATTGTGTCAATTTACACACACACACACACACACACACACGGTATCTTTTGCAAAGTAGTTCTGATTTTGCTCTTCCATTTATCTTCCAAACCATATATTTTTCTTTTACCAAAATAATAGCAAATATTGACAGGTAATGTTATTTTATCTTTTTAAAATAATTTTAATAATAATCTCAAAATTGGTGCTTCATTCAAAATAAGATGTACCCATTTTAAAAAAAAAGATATACCATGTTTTTGGATTGAAAGAATCAATATTGTCCAAAGTGACTATACTACCTAAGAAAAACTACAGATTCAAACCAATCTTTATCAAATTACCAGGGCATTTTTTTCACAGAACTAGAGATAAATTGGAAATGACTCTGATGCTGGGAGGGATTGGGGGCAGGAGGAGAAGGGGACGACAGAGGATGAGATGGCTGGATGGCATCGCTGACTTGACGGACGTAAGTTTGAGTGAACTCAGGGAGTTGGTGATGGACAGGGAGGCCTGGTGTGCTGCAATTTATGGGGTTGCAAAGAGTCGGACATGACTGAGCGACTAAACTGAACTGAACTGAAAGCAAAAAAATCTTAAAATTTATATGGAAAAACAATAATCAATCAAAAAGGAAATATTACAGGTGATACTATAGAAATACAAAGAAGCATAAGAGTCTACTGTGAAAAATTATATGTGAACACACTGGATAACCTAATAAAAATGAATAAATTCTTAGAAACATACAGCCTACCAAGACTGAGTCATGAAGAAGTAAAAAAAAATTTGAACAGGCTAATTTCAAGTAAGTATACTTAATCAAGGGACAAAAATCTCCCAAGAAACTAAAGTTTAGGACCAAACAGCCTCACTGGTGAATTCTACCATATATTAAAGGAACTTAATGCCAATTGTTTTAAAATTCTTCCACAAAATAGAAGGAAAGGGAACACTTTCAAATTCATATTGTGACTTTCTAATTATCCTGATACCAACACCAGAAAAAGAATCTACAAGAAAAGAAAATTACAGATGGGTCTCCATCCTAAACGTGGATGTGAAAATCCTCAACAAAGTATCAGCAAATTGAATTTAGTAGCACATTAAATGGGTCATACACTATGATAAAGTGGACTTTATTACAAGTATTTAAGTTTAGTTCAGCATCTACAAGTCAATATGATATACTACATTAACAAAATCAAGAATTAAAACCATAGGTTCATCTCAGTAGACATAGAAATGAGCATCTGACAAAATTCAACACCCATTCATGATAAAATAGCACAGCAAAGGGAATATAAAGGGAACAAGCCTCCACATAATGAAGGCCGTATATGAGAAGCCCACAGTGATCATGTGCTCTGCGTGCTCAGTTGCTCAGTCACGTCCAACTCTCCGCAACCCCACGGACTGTAACCCACCAGGCTCCTTTGTCCATGGGATTCTCCAGGCAAAAATACTGGGGTATGTTGCCATGCCCTCCTCCAGGGGATCTTCCTGACCCAAGGATCAAGCCTGTGTCTCTTGTGGGCAGGTTCTTTACCCACTGAGCCACCTGGGAAGCCCATACTTAATAGTAAAAAGCTGAAAGCTTTTCATTTACAATCAGAAACAAGACAAGGATACCCACTCCTACCACTTTTTAGTCAACATAACGTTGAAATTTTTGGCCAGGACAATCAGACAAAAAAGGAAAAAACAGGAAAGAAAAGGTAGCCAAATTGGAAAGGAGAAGTAAAATTGTTTCTATTTGTGGATAATATGATTTAATATATAGAAAATGCTAATGACTCCACCAAAAAATCCTGTTAGATCTAATGAGCAAATTCAACATAACTCCAGGATACAAAATTAACATCACAAACATCAGTATTGTTTCGATATACTAATGAGAGATTATCTGAAAAAGAAATAAATTATCCCATTTATGATATAATCAATAACAATAAAAATAGTTAGAAATAAATTTCACCCAGGATATGAAAGATCTGTCCACTGAAAACCATGCGAAATTGATGAAAGTAATTTAAGACTCAAATAAATGGAAAGATATCACATGTTAATGAATCAAAAAAATTAATTTTCTTGACATTTCCATACTACTCAATGACATCTACAGACTTAATGTAATCCCTATTAAGATTCCAACATTTTTTTTTACAGAAGTAGAGAAAACAACTCTAAAGTTTGTGTGCAAACACAAGAGATTCTGAATAGCCAAAACATCTGAAAAACAAGAATAATGCTGGAGGTATGAATTTCCTGAATTCAAATTACATAGCAAAGCTAACCAAAGCTGTGTTGGTATAAGAATGGACATATAAAGCAACAGAACATAATCAAAAGCTGATAAATAAACCCAGGCAAATACAGTCAACTAATATTTCACAAGGAAGCCATGGATATTCAGTGGAGAAAGACAATCCCACACCACTAACAAAAAAAAAAAAAAAAGATGCTCATAAGTACTTAAATGTTAGATTGTAAATCATAAAACTCCTAGAAGAAAACAAAGAAAAGCCCCTTGACATGAATATTGATAATTTTTTTTGAAATGACACCTAAAGCATAAGCAACAAAACAAATAGAACTGTACTGAACTAATAAAACCTTCTACACAGAAAAAGAAACAATCTAGAAATTGAAAAGGCAATCTACAAAACTGGAGAAAATACTGGCAAAGCATATACATGATCAGGGGTTAATATCCAAAATATATAAGGAACTAATATAATTCAATAGCAGAAAAACAAGTCATCCAATTTAAAAATAGGCATAGGACCTGATTTTCCAAAGATTTTTAGATCAACAGGTACATGAAAAAATGTTCAACATTACTAATTGTCAGGGGAATACAAATTGAAACCATATTAGATATAATCTCATACTTGTTAGAATGGCTATCACTGAAAAGACTACGGAAGTTGGTGATGGACAGGGAGGCCTGGCATACTGGGATTCATGGGGTCGCAAAGAGTTAGACTTGACTGAGAGACTGAACCGAACTGAACTGAACTGAACTGAAAAGACAACAGAGAACTAATACAACGAGGATATAGAGAAAAGGTTAACTGTTATGTACTGTTGGGGGAATGTAAACTGATGAAGCCACTATGGAAAGCAATATGGAAGTCTCTGAAAATATTAAGACTAGAACTATCATATGACACAGCAATTTCATCTCAGGCTATATAATCTAAAGAAAACAAAATTACTATTGATGAAATATACATACCCCCATGCTTACTGCAGCACTACATACGATAGCCAAGATACGAAAGCAATCTAAATTGTCAATGAACAGGTGAAGGATAAAAATGTGGTTTGTGTTTACAAATGCAGTTGAATAGCATTCAACTCTTAAAAAAGGAGGAAAACCTGTTTGGGACAACATGAGTAGACTGTGAGGGCATTATTCTAAGTTAAATAAGTCAGATAGACACAAATACTAAACAACTTCATTTTTATGTGAAATTTAAAAGAAAAACAATAAAACTAATAAAGAAGTACAGATTTTGGGGTACCAAATATGGAGGAAGGGGGTGGTGGAATTTGATTAAGGTAATCAAATGTTACAAACTTTCAGTTAAAAAACAAGTACTAGAGATGTAATATCGGAGAAGGCAATGGCACCTCACTCCAGTACTCTTGCCTGAAAAATCCCATGGACAGAGGAGCCTGGTGGGCTGCAGTCCATGGAGTCGCTAAGCGTCGGACACAACTGAGCGACTTCACTTTCACTTTTCACTTTCATGCATTGGAGAAGGAAATGGCAAACCACTCCAGTGTTCTTGCCTGGAGAATCCCAGGGACGGCAGAGCCTGGTGGGCTGCCATATATGGAGTCGCACAGAGTAGGACATGACTGAAGCGACTTAGCAGCAGCAGAGATGCAATATATCAATAAAACATGGTGGCTATAGTTAATACTGCTGTATGATATATATGAAAGTTGCTAAGAAAATATCCTAAAAATTTTCATCACAAGGAAAAGTTTTGTTTTTTATATCTATATTAGATGGTAGATATTAAATAAGTATATTATGGCAATCTTTTTGCAACATATATAAGTCAAATCATTATACTGTACACCTTCAACTTATACAGTGCTGTATGTCATTATATCTCAATAAAACTGGAATTAAAAATTAATGTACAGAAGTGAGGAACTGTGAAAAGGGTAGAAGAAAGTAAGCGATAGAAATGAAAGACAGGGAAAGAAGATCTATTTTATGTATGATATATAATTTAACTCCTTATGTAGGGAAAAATGCAGTTGAAAAGAAAATTTTCAGCTCAGTTCAGTTCAATCACCCAGTTGTGTCTGACTCTTCGTGACTGCATGGACTGCAGCAGGCCAGGTCTCCCTGTCCATCACCAACTCCCTGTGTTTACTCAAACTCATGTCCATTGAGTCAGTGATGCCATCCAACCATCTCATCCTCTGTCATCCCCTTCTCCTCCTGCCTTCAATCTTTCCCAGCAACAGAGTCTTCCAAATGAGTCAGTTATTTGCATCAGGTGGCCAAAATATCGGAGATTCAGCTTCAGCATCAGTCCTTCCAATGAAAACTCAGGACTGATTTCCTTAGGGATGGACTGGTTGAATCTTCTTGCAGTCCAAAGGACTCTCAAGAGTCTTCTCCAATTCCACAGTTCAAAAGCATCAATTCTTCAGCACTCAGCTTTGACCAGTTGGACATTTGTCAGCAGAGCAATGTCTCTGCTTTTTATATAGGTAAATTTTTCTAAAACACACATATCCTTAAATCTACATGTTGAAAGGGCCCTGTTTCCACCAAGTACCTAGCACTATTGATTCCAAAAGTTCAATTCTAACTCACATTCTAGTAAAACTATTGAACTTTAAAGAAAAGGAATAATAATAAGAAAGAATACACTGTGTCTCTAGGTAAATATACCAGGTCACTCAGGAAAGAAATCAGGTTGGTGTAAGTCTGCTGTTCAACAGAAACATCCTAAAAAAATTATAAAGTCTACATCTTGGTAGTTGAAAAAGATATTAATAGTTTTAAACATGCAATAACTCAGATTTATTTTATCTACATGTCCTTTTTAAGGAATCAATGAGAAGATGAATTTCAGACATGAATAGGGAGACTTCTGTAAAAAAAAAAAAAGTGGGCATTTAAGACTAAAATAAAGGCAGAAGAAAAACATATATGCTTTGACAACCAAAAAGTGGAAAAAAGTAAAGAAAAAGAGAAGATGAATTTACCCATAAATAACATGTGACAGATGAGGCTGTGAAAGTGCTGCACTCAATATGCCAGCAAATTTGGAAAACTCAGCAGTGGCCACAGGACTGGAAAAGGTCAGTGTTCATTCCAATCCCAAAGAAAGGAAATGCCAAAGAATGCTCAAACTACCGCACAATTGCACTCATCTCACATGCTAGTAAAGTAATGCTCAAAATTCTCTAAGCCAGGCTTCAGCAATACATGAAACGTGAACTCCCTGATGTTCAAGCTGGTTTTAGAAAAGGCAGAGGAACCAGAGATCAAATTGCCAACATCTGCTGGATCATGGAAAAAGCAAGAGAGTTCCAGAAAAACATCTATTTCTGCTTTATTGATTATGCCAAAGCCTTTGACTGTAAGGATCACAAGAAACTGTGGAAAATTCTGAAAGAGATGGGAATACCAGAGCACCTGACCTGCCTCTTGAGAAATCTGTATGCAGGCCAGGAAGAAACAGTTAGAACTGGACATGGAACAACAGCCTGGTTCCAAATAGGAAAAGGAGTACGTCAAGGCTGTATATTGTCACCTTGCTTTTTTAACTTCTATGTAGAGTACATCATGAGAAATGCTGGACTGGAAGAAACACAAGCTGGAATCAAGATTGCCGGGAGAAATATCAATCACCTCAGATATGCAGATGACACCACCCTTATGGCAGAAAGTGAAGAGGAGCTAAAAAGCCTCTTGATGGAAGTGAAAGAGGAGAGTGAAAAAGTTGGCTTAAAGCTCAACATTCAGAAAACGAAGATGATGGCATCCGGTCCCATCACTTCATGGGAAATAGATGGGGAAACAGTGGAAACAGTGTCAGACTTTATTTTGGGGGGCTCCAAAATCACTGCAGATGGTGACTGCAGCCATGAAATTAAAATACGCTTACTCCTTGGAAGAAAATTTATGACCAACCTAGATAGTATATTCAAAAGCAGAGACATTACTTTGCTGACTAAGGTCTGTCTGGTTAAGGCTATGGTTTTTCCTGTGGTCATGTATGGATGTGAGAATTGGACTGTGAAGAAGGCTGAGAGCTAAAGAATTGATGCTTTTGAGCTGTGGTGTTGGAGAAGACTCTTGAGAGTCCCTTGGACTGCAAGGAGATCCAACCAGTCCATTCTGAAGGAGATCAACCCTGGGATTTCTTTGGAAGGAATGATGCTAAAGCTGAAGCTCCAGTACTTTGGACACCTCATGCAAAGACTTGACTCATTGGAAAAGACTCTGATGCTGGGAGGGATTGAGGGCAGGAGGAGAAGGGGACGACCGAGGATGAGATGGCTGGATGGCATCACCGACTCAATGGACATGAGTCTGAGTGAACTCTGAGAGATGGTGATGGACAGGGAGGCCTGGCGTGCTGCAATTCATGGGTTTGCAAAGAGTCAGACATGACTGAGCAACTGAACTGAACTGAGCATGTGACAGATACAGAAAATCTTTTAAAGACAATGAACTTAAGAGTGAATGTTCAAGAAAAGGAAAAAGGGAAAGGGACTTATATAAAAGTATTAGGACAAAGATCACTGCTACACTATTAGAACAAAAATACACACCTTCCAAAAACTCAGAAAGTTCAGAATAAAAGAGAACTTTTAATGAAAGACACATGGTAAATATAACTTGAAATATTTAAAAGATAGAGATAAAAATATGTTGGTCATATTAATAAATGCAAGTGGACTCAATTTACTATTAAAATGAAAAATAAGATTGGCTTAAAAGTAGAATTCAACTCTGTATCATATAAAGGACAGATACTTAAAAGAGAGCAACTAAGAAAAACTAAAGTGAAAAAGGCTAAAAGTGAAAATAAAAAAAAAAAACAATGGAAAGTAACTCAGACAAATGCAAATAAAAGTAAAGCGGTGGAGGGGCTCCAATCAATATGACAAAGTAGAAGGAGATGGAGCTCAACTCCTCCCCCAAATGAATCAAAAATACATCTACATGTGGAACAGTTCTCAAAAACTACCTGCTGAATGTTAGCAGATCTCAGCTAAAAGTGCAAGAAAGATCTCCATGTAACTAGGTAGGACAAAATGGGGAAAAAAGAAGCAGGATGGGACCTGTACCACTAGGAGGAAGTTGTGAAGGGGAAATATTCCTTCATCCTGAGAGGCACTCATCAGTGGGGAGTGTCAAAGAAGAGTGCAACCACTGGTTTGAGATAAGTAGAACAGAAAGAGATCTGCACAGATGGTCTATGCACCCCCCAGCCTGAGACACATGTCTTCTGGTACAGGCATGGCCTGGGGACTAAAACTTGGTCTTTAGAGGACAGACCTAGGGAGAGAACTGGGTGGGGTTGGCTGCATGTAGACAGCCTGAAGGGGCTGCAGAGTTGTATGGCCACAATTAGGGGTTTACATGGAAGAAGCTTAGGCCCACCATAGAAGCAAAGCAACACTGTTAAGTGGTGCGTGAATGGAGGGCCATAGGAACCTCTTTCTAAGAATGTTCTCAGCTCGCTGAGAGCCACCTCAGAGTTCTGTCATGCACAACTACCAGTGGATTTTCCACATGTGGAGGCAGGGCTGAAATCAGAGCTCCTCCCCAAGAGTCATGTGACTTAGGAAGTAGGGCTGAAATCTGAGCCCTGTCCCAGCATCTTAGTGATCATGGATTTATGCTGCTTCCACTGGCTTTCTAAACGCAGCATCCATGGGATGTCCAAGTGGACAATGGATGCTCCTATAGCTGGAATGGCTCTGGCCATAGCATCTGTGGGCTTAGAGGGCATGTAAAGGCAGGACTGGGATCTAGGCTGCTTCCATAGCTTCCATAGTGGGTCCAAGTACTGCAATCCTGGTACCTGACTTCAGTGGATCTTTTGTGAAGATCTTTGTAGAGACAACATCTGATTGACACCAGGGCCAATTGCTGGCTTTGCCATGGTTGAGGCAGGGCTGAGGGCAGTGCCAACAACAGTGTAAGTTATGAGTCCACACTACAGATGGCAAGTCACATCACAGAATACAGTCCACAGTGAACAGCTCCAGGGAAGGAATACTCATTGGCTCCTCTCCCAGTAGGAGAGTTCCAGTTCCTCATACCACAGCTCCGAAATGGATCAGAGAACTTATAATCCAACAAATAGGAAACATACGCTGCCTATGAAAGGGCCATAGAGCCACAAATCAAAGAGGAGGCCCTGCAGACTCCAGAGCAGACTCTTATCACCACAACACCAGTCCACAACTCCTATCAAGTGGATAATGTCCAGCACACAGTGAGGAAAGAGGCAGCAGGCATCCATACTAAAAACAGCCCTGGCAACAAAAATATTAAACCCACGCAGGCTACACTGAAGTGCTCCCACATAAAAAATATTCATCCAAGATCACAGAAGATAATTGTTTCTCTTAAACTCATAGAGTCAAAGAAATATAAGTAAAATGAAGAAGCAGAAGAATTACTCCTAATTAAAAAATCAAGAGAATTCTCCTGAAAGAGGAAACAGTGAAACAGACTTCTTTAGTCTAATATACACTGAGTTTAAAAAAAAAAAAGGAATAAATGAAAATACTGAAGGAATTAAGAAAGATTATCAATAGAAATGAAGATACTGGAGGGTCAAGACAAGAAAGAATGTGAACTATCTTGAGAGTAGCACATGAACTTAGCTCTTTTTAAGGAAACGCCAAAATCACAGCTAATAGCTGAATAACCATAGACAAAAAACTGCTGAAACCTACTATAAAAGATACCCTGCTGGGGTCCAGCCCCAGTGGATCCAGGATATCTGAAGCAGGGACGGGGTTGGCGAGGAGAGATTTATTTATTTAGAGATATAAAGAGAGATTAGGAAAGAATAGTGTAGTGGAGAAAATAGAGAAGAAAAAGAGGCTGATATTCCGTGGTTTACACAGGAAGACAGTAAAGCCCTAAGACAAGGGACTTGCACCGTCTACGTAGGCCGCAGGTGCCCTCCCAGTCTCCCGAGGGAGTGAAGACACAGCTCCTTCCCGTTCAGGTCTTAGAAGCCCAGGCTAATAAGTAGACACGGCGAGCCTCTGTGCTCCAGATGGGAATTAGTCTGAAAAGGAGAGAAAGAAAAGAAGACTCAGGGGAAACCAGTCTTTCCAGGAACTGGTCCATCTCTTTATTGTTCAGGAAAGTTTTTATACTTTAAGTTGTACATAGAGATAAATGGAAGATACAAAGTCATGCAAGGTCAGCAGACCTGACCCTTATCGAGACCAGGCACTCTTTATGCATGCATACAAAGGTCTTAGGTGGTTTCACACCATCTTCTGGTCAGGAGGCCTGCTAACATTTTATGACTCTTTCTTTCTGATAATGGTCAGTCAACCAGAAAACTTATTTTTTCCAAGGGTGATTTTTCTTAAGTCAGGCACCACCCTCCGAAGGAAACAGATAAAGTTGCTTTCCTACAGGGCGAAAGTGAAGTGGGCTATAATCAAGAAAAGAATTTATTAGCCTAAGGTCTAACGTGATTAATATCAAAGGTTATTACTCATTTTTCCTATATGTCAGTTATATCAATTAATGTATATAAGGGACAAGGGGTATGGAGACTTAACAGCAAATATTGGCTCAACAATGAAACCCTCCACCGGTATATTTCTAACAATCCACTAATACTACACTAATCATTTCTAACTTCTCAAAAGACTCTGTATTTAGAAAGTTTAGAGTGTCTCATACCTCACATGGTTGGAAGGCTGTGAACAATCACATGTGTGGTTGTAACAGTCTGGATAAACTTGTTAGGCAGGCTAGAGAGCCATCAGAGGAGTTTTGGGACTGAAACACCCTTGTTATACCCAGGAGACTTATTAACTGGAGCTCTAAGTTAACTCTTTTCAGAGAAAGGTGGTGGGGGATAGCCCCCTGTTAATGTCAGAAGAGTTGGTGAAAGCATAATGCAATAAGGTGGACAGACTCTATTTTTGGGGTGGATGCTCGAGAAGGTCCAGGGGTGGTCCCTCGAGGCCTGATCTCACCTTTGCCTGTCAGGCTTCATCCTCATGACTTTTGCCATGGGCGGGACTCCCCATGCTGGCTCCTGGCATCTCCCCCTTTTTTATTTCTTAAAACAGCCAGATGTAGTTCAGTCGCGAGCTTCTGAATGCTCTGCCAAAGGATCCTGACAATACAAGGAAGAATGATTATAAGAAGCAAAATTGGAGCACCCACAGCAGCATAGCTAAAGATAGTAGACAGAATGTTCTTTCCAGAAATGAAGTTAGAGAAGGTGTGAAAAAAGTCATTGGCTGCTCCTGCAACAGTAAAATCAAATCGGGAGTGTTCCATGGTTGTTATTTGATTATGAAGTTTCCCTAAATCCAGACCAATGTCGGAGCTGTTCCAAACACCTGAAATATGATTTTTAATATTCTCCCATTCATAATCTGTCTCGTTCACTTTCACCAGTAGTCGGTGTGACAGGACAAAGTCATCTTTACATTTAAGTCCTGTAATTCAGTCCCAATATGCATTATTGCTTCTTCTAAGGCGTCTACCCTCATCTCTAGCTTCCTATCTATAGCTTCCTGTGTTGCCAGTGCTAAGGAAACATTTTTGGTCATAGTATCAACATATTGAGCAGCATGTACTTGTTGAGTCAATGATATTGCTTCCACAGTAACAGAGGTAATTGCGGCTATTAAAGCTGATATTCCCAAAATAAGTAAGCCCACAAACCGTCATGTTTGCATTAAATCTTGTAGTTGTTGTAACACAGCAAGACCATAATTATCATACCAATGAGTGGTTACAGTTACAGGCACCATAATATAGGGTGGACTTTTTAGCACCACAAAAGAACAAACATTATATTGAGGAGTTAAACAAGATGAAAGCATACATTGTTCACAAGACACTGCATTAGGCCCACCTGAATAATTCATTTGTATATTAAGTCTTTCTGAGTCATTAGTGAAAAGAAAAGCATAAGGAGAGGGTAGACAAGCTAAAATAGAGTAAATAGAATTATTTTTTCCTCCTCCTGGTATTCTGTAATCAGTTCTCAAATTATAAGTACAAAATTTCCTCATCAGATACCCTGAGCAATCATCTATAGTGTTCCATATGACATCTGAGGGAGCAACCGAGGAGATCCTGAGGCACCAGCACGCAGACTTGCTGGAGTTTGCGCTGCAGCAGCTCTGTCAGTCCTGCCGGGATCTCGATGTTTATCTTGCCTCTCCTGATGATGGGTGCCCAGGCACCACCCTTGCCCCCTTGCTAAACCAGCCTTGGGCCCAGCGGTGGCCAAGTGAGTGCAGACGGACGCTGGCGGGGCCACCAGCTGCGAGTGCGGCACACTGGGCCCCAGCAGCCAGGCTGGCCCCGCCCACTGCTCCTGGTGCGTGGCTGTTCTGTGCAGTGGCAGCGGTGGCAGCAGGGGAAGAGGAATGCCCTTCCTCTTTTGTGATTGAAGCAATGGGGGAACTGGATGTCTTGGGGACTGTGACATGGCGAATCAGTCTGTCCGGGATCCAAATTAGTGAATCTGAGTCCTGTGGAAAAATATAAGCTCATCCTCGATCACTAGTTAAAAATGGGTCAGGACCCCTCCATTGTCCAGAGAGGAGGTCCTTCCATTTTATTAACAGCTTTGTATTTTGTTGTTCCAGACACCAATGACGAAGCATTGCAGTGGTTCCGGACAAATCAGCATTTAAGTTATTTATTACAAAGGGTGCATGTTGTAAAATCTGATGGGGGGAACTATACTTAAATTCCCCTTCCTGTAATTTTTGAATCTGTATTTTTAATGTTTGATGTGCTCTTTCCATGATGGCTTGCCCTTGTGGATTATAAGGGATGCCTGTATTATGTTTTATTTGAAACATTGTACAAAATTCTTGAAAAGACTTAGAAGTGTAAGCAAGAGCATTATCAGTTTTTAAAGCTTTTGGCAGGCCCAAATATGAAACACAAGTAAAGAGATGTTGTATTATATCCTTATAATAAGCTTTTTTTTTTGAGCAAATCTAATTTTATTTTATTTTAGTATCTCAGAATATTATTCCACTAAATGATACTGCAAGTTACTTGTTTCTTTCTTTCTATTTTTTTTCCTTACATGATAGTATACACGTTTCAATGCCATTCTCCCAAATCATCCCACCCTCTCCCTCTCCCTCAGGGTCCAAAAGTCCACTCTACACATCTGTGTCTCTTTTGCTGTCTTGCATACAGGGTCATCATTGCCATTAGCTGACCCATCAGTAAAAGCTATCTGAGCACCTGGAACGGGGAATTGTTTGAACCTAACAGGGAAGATAACTGGGTGTCTAGATATAAAATTTAACAAAACATGTGAAGGTAAATGATGCAGAATTTGACCAAAATAGTTTCCTATAGCAATTTGCCAATTTTCATCAAACATTAAAAGAGCACCAAGCTGTTCCTTGTTATATGGAATTACAATTTCTGATGGCTCTTTGCCAAACAATTCAATGCTCCGATTTCTTCCTTTTAATATCAATGTAGCTATCAAGCCTGGATAAGAAGCCACTACTTTTTTAGCTTGGGCGGGAAGATGGATCCCCTCTAGGGGGCCGCTTTGCCATAAAACTCCCATAGGTGCAGTTGGGGTAGCTAAACAAAGAAATTGCCAGTTCGCTGCTAAATCAATTCTTTTTACATAGCTATCAGATAAAGCCTTTTCTACTTTGCCTAGGGCCTCCCGAGCCTCAGCAGTCAATTGTCTTTTTGATGTTGGATCCGGATCACTGCATAAAATGTTAAAAAGAGGCTTTAATTCGGCAGTGGTTAATTTTAAATAGGGCCTTATCCAATTAATATCACCTAAAAGTTTTTGATAATCATTCAAAGTGACAAGATTGTCCTTTCTTAATTGTAGCGGGGCATGAGTCACTGTTTATGAATTTATAACCCTTCCTAAGTAGGTTATGGGCGGATTGATTTGAATTTTCTCTGGGGCAGTTTTTAGGCCTCTAGCTGACAATGCCTGGGCTAAATTTTGGAGGACAGTGTGCAAATGAGCTCTGTCTGAATGAGCTACTAAAATATCATCCATATAGTGAATCATATATACTTGTTCATATTTAGCTCTAATATTTTCTAAAGCAGCATTGACAAATTTCTGACATAAGGTAGGGCTATTTTTCATTCCCTGAGGTAGTACTTTCCATTGAAACCTCAAATAAGGCTGTTTAAGATTTTCTGATGGCAGACTAAAAGCAAATCGCTTTTTATCCTCATCATTTAAGGGAATGGTGAAAAAACAATCTTGTAAATCAATTGCAATTATATTATATCCCTCTGGAATGGCTACTGGGAAGGTTGTAAGGCCCCCATATCCTCCATGGTGGCATTAATTGCTCTCTAATCCTGTAAAAGTCGCCATTCACCAGATTTTTTCTTAACAACAAAAATAGGAGTGTTCTAGGGGTTATTGGAGGGCTCAATATGTCCCAATTCTAGTGGTTCAAAAATTAACGTTTTAGCTGCCAGTAATTTTTCTTTAGCCAGAGGCCATTGTTCCACCCACACTGGGTCTTGAGATTTCCAGGTAATGGGGTCAGCAGCAAAAACAATGGCCTCCATTATAAATTTGGATAACCCAATCCAGTAGTAGCTGTCGAGGAGCTGGGCAGATTGGCTCAATTATTCCTGTTTGTTGTTTACCTAACCCTTTTGATGGATCATAGCCCATTTGCAGCATTTGGGAGGTCACTTTATCATCAGGGCTAAAAAGTAGCACTCCCATTTGAGACAGCACATCCCTCCCCCACAGGGTAAAGGGGAGCAAAGGAACGACGACGTAAGGTTGGAAAGTTCCACAGGTATCCTCAAGCTGCCAATCTAATATTTTTGCACTCTTAGCTACTGCGGGGGCTCTTCCTAATCCCACAAACTCATTTTCAGTAGTATGTGTGGGCCAGGAGCTGGGCCAGTCTTTTCCTGAAATGCAAGAAACATCTGCTCCTGTGTCTAACAACCCCACAATAGACTTGCCACTGACCAGAATAGTTTTCATAGGGCGTTTCTGAGTAATTTCTGTTATACAAAAAACCATATCACTAGACCCAAATCCTTTATCCTGCCTTTCATTCTGAGTAGCTGTGTGCCCAATTGCAGTGTGGTAAGGCAAAAGTAAAAGTTGAGTTATTCTTTGTCCCTGATGAATTTGTATAGTTTTAGTTGGGGGTGAAATCGTTACCTGAATTTCTCCTGTATAGTCTGAGTCAATTACTCCGGGGATAATTGTGAGACCTTGCATAGCTAAGGAACTTCTGCCTAATATAATTCCCACCAAACCTGTCGGTAATGGACCTTTAACCCCTGTAGGGATTTTTATAGTGGGACTATCCAGTGTTAATATTGTTGAGGTGGTGGAACTGAGGTCCTGTCCTGCGCTGCCTGGGGTTGCTCTGATGAGTTCTGTGATGGGACAAAGGGTTCAATGTCGTTGCCCCAATCATTGTCGGGGCCTGGGGCTGGCCCCTCAATCCGTTTCCCGACTGCTGGTCAGGGCCCAAAAAGGTTCTGTTTCTATGGAATCTCAACCTGCATTCTTTTGCCCAATGATATCCTTTTTGACAACAAGGGCAAAGAGATCTAGGGAGATTAGCAGGTAAGGGCAGGGAGGGAGAATTTTGCGGAGCAGACACAGCCAGGGAGGCAGAATTTGGCGGATAAGCACTGACTGTTTTTTGAGGGCAGGTGTGGGTAATGTGTCCCTCTTGGCCACAGGAAAAACAAGTTTTAGACAAGCTAGTATTTCGGCCTTGGTTACTGGGGTAACTCTGATGGGTTGTTCTTATTTGTAAAAAGAGGATTGAACTGTCTGTTGATAAGAGTTCCCTGTTATTGCTGCGGCTATGGCAATGCCCTACAGCATTGCTCCTCCTACATCTGCACATTGCCTGATATAATCTACTGTTTGCCCAGATTTTTTTATAGGACATAAAATGGCTTGGCAGGTAGAGTTAGCATTCTCAAACTCCAGTTGTCTTAAAATTAGAAATTACTCTATGAACTGCCTCTGTAAGTCATGAAATAAAGTCCTCATATGGCTCTTCTGGTTTTTTTTTTTTTTTTTTGATGTTTGAAAAGGAAAAAGTTGAGTCTCTCCCTTCAGGTAACAATCGCCAAGCTGCAAGGGCGCAGGAGGTTACTTGGTTTAGAGTAATTTTGTCTAATCCCATCTGATCTTTAAGTGCTCCAAATTCATTAGTCCCTGTCAACATACTTTTTACAATATATTTTGGACCATATTTTTGGTTGTTATCGGCTTGTTTTGGGGCAAGATCATCATATTCAGCTCTCCAAAGTACATATTGTCCTCCAGATAGACAAGCCTTAGCGACTGTCTTCCAGTCATAGGTTGACATCCATCTGACCGCTAAGGCCTCTACCAATTGCCTAGTGTACTGGGCTTTAGGCCCATACGATGCACAAGCCTGTTTGAGTTCTTCAACCATTTTCATTGGAATGGGTTCCCAGTGGGGAGCCCTTCCCTCACCGCTTTCATCAAATATTACAGGAAAACAAGCCTCAAGGTGGGGATCAAATTCATCTTCGGAGCTAGAAAGAACCCTTCTCCAGGGAGTTTCTAGTGGAGGCCCCTCACCCCTATGGGGGGGGGAGGGGAGGGCTGGAATGTCCCATGTCTTTCTTTTTGTACCCCGGAGATCTTTTAACTGTTTGATGCTTAAATCTTACGAATGGTCTAATTGGGGATGTTTCCCTTAAGCTCCTGGGAGCGGATGGCCTGATTGGGGAGGTTTCTCTTAAACTCTTGTGAGCATCTTTATCTAAGAGAGGCCAGTCTTCGTCAGAGTGGTATCGAACTGCTATTTCCTCTAAATCTTCCTCGTCCTCAGGGGAAAGCTGATCTTTCTTTTCATCTCTGTCTTTTACACACTCATTGGCAGTCATAGCAGCTAGCATTTTATTGAACTGCCGATAAGTAGGTATAGCCTCTTTTTCTTCACTTTCCTCTTTTACAGGTAGCTTTTTTTCTTCACTTTCCTCTTTAACATGTACCTTTTCAGATTCAGAAGCAGGGTCTAAATGATCTCTAATCATAGTCCATAAGGAAAAGGCATCAGCAGGCACCTTTTCCAGACCATGTTCAGCATAGTAAGTTTTTAGCTGTTTTCCTGCTGCTGCTGCTGCTAAGTCGCTTCAGTGGTGTCCGACTCTATGCGACCCCATAGATGGCAGCCCACTAGGCTCCTCTGTCTCTGGGATTCTCCAGGCAAGAATACTGGAGTGGGTTGCCATTTCCTTCTTCAATGCATGAAAGTGAAAAGCGAAAGTGAAGTCGCTCAGTCGTGCCTGACTCTTAGCGACCCCATGGACTGCAGCCTACCAGGCTCCTCCATCCATGGGATTTTCCAGGCAAGAGTGCTGGAGTGGGGTGCCACTGCCTTCTCCTACTCTTTCCCAAGTATCTAAGTTAACAGTGCCCTCTTCTGGAAACAAAGGGCATTGTTCTTGTACAAATGAAAAAAAGGAATGAATATTGGTTTTCTTAACTTTAATTCCTCTTTTACTTAACAATTGCAAGATTACTCCTATAAAAAGCTATCTTTCTGTTGACTCACTGTTGCCCATGTCAGAAAATTAAGTTTTGTAAAGAAGGTTTCATTTCAACCTTTGCAAAGAGGGGGTTTCTTTTCAACCCTTAGAAAGCAGGTTTCTTTCAACCCTTAGAACACTTCCCACTCCTACTTACCCCACCTATCTTAAGCAGGGGGGTCCTAGGCACCCTGAGTGGGGTCCTATCCGTCCCAAAAACTGAGCACTGAGGGAGACCTACCTTCTAATCGTCTGTTCTGGGAGCCACTTGCCAGGGTCCAGCCCCAGTGGATCCAGGGTATCCAAAGTGGGGAAGGTGTCAGTGAGGAGAGATTTATTTATTTAGAGATATAAGAGATAAAGATACAAAGAGAGATTAGGAAAGAATAGTGTAGTGGAGAAAATAGAAGAGAAAAAGAGGCTGAAACTCCTTGGTTTACACAGGAAGACAATAAAGCCCCAAGACAAGGGACTTGCACCATCTACGTAGGGGGCAGGTGCCCTCCCAGTCTCCTAAGGGAGTGAAGACACAGCTCCTTCCCGTTCAGGTCGTAGAAGCCCAGGCTAATAAGTAGACACGGCGAGCCTCTGTGCTCCAGATGGGAATTAGTCTGAAAAGGAGAGAAAGAAAAGAAGACTCAGGGGAAACCAGTCTTTCCAGGAACTGGTCCATCTCTTTATTGTTCAGGAAAGTTTTTATACTTTAAGTTGTACATAGAGATAAATGGAAAATACAAAGTCATGCAAGGTCAGCAGACCTGACCCTTATCGAGACCGGGCACTCTTTATGCATGCATACAAAGGTCTTAGGTGGTTTTACACCATCTTCTGGCAAGGGGGCCTGCTAACATTTAATGACCCTTTCTTTCTGATAATGGTCAGTCAACCAGAAAACTTATTTTTTCCAAGGGTGATTTTTCTTAAGTCAGGCACCACCCTCCGAAGGCACCAGATAAAGTTGCTTTCCTACAGGGCAAAAGTGAAGTGGGCTATAATCAAGAAAAGAATTTACTAGCCTAAGGTCTAACATGATTAATATCAAAGGCTATTACTCATTTTTCCTATATGCCAGTTATATCAATTAATGTATATAAGGGACAAGGGGTATGGAGACTTAACAGCAAATATTGGCTCAACAATGAAACCCTCCACCGGTATATTTCTAACAATCCACTAATACTACACTAATCATTTCTAACTTCTCAAAAGACTCTGTATTTAGAAAGTTTAGAGCATCTCGTGCCTCTCACGGTTGGAAGGCTGTGAACAATCACATGTGTGGTTGTAACAGGCTGGATAAACTTGTCAGGCAGGCTAGAGAGCCATCAGAGGAGTTTTGGGACTGAAACACTCTTGTTACGCCCAGGAGACTTATTAACTGGAGCTCTAAGTTAACTCTTTTCAGAGAAAGGTGGTGGGGGATAGCCCCCTGTTATTGTCAGAAGAGTTGGTGAAAGCATAATGCAATAAGGTGGACAGACTCTATTTTTGGGGTGGATGCTCGAGAAGGTCCAGAGGGATTCTCTCGAGGCCTGATCTCGCCTTTGCCTGTTAGGCTTCTTCCTCATGACCTTTGCCACAGGCGGGATTCCCCATGCTGTCTCCCGGCAATACCCTATACCCAAAGCAAAAGAAGCAACCACAATGAGATGGTAGGAGGGGTGCAATCACAAGAAAATCAAATTCTACACATGCCCAGTGAGCAACCCACATACTCGAAAAATAATTATATCACAAAAGTTCTTCCACAGGAGATAAAGTTTTGAGCCCCATGTCAGGCTCCCCAGCCTGGGAGTCTGGCAACAGGAGGAACTCCCACTATCTCTAAAAACCAGTATGGTTTAGGGGTTCCATAGAACTGTGAAAAATAGGAACTCCATTCTTAAGATGTGTACACAAGATCTCCTGCACACTGAACCCAGGGAAAAAAGCAGTGGCCTCATAAGAACCTGAGCCAGACTTATCTGCTAGTATCGCAGGGTTTCCTGCAGAGGCCGGGGGTGGCTATAGCTCACTGTTGGGACATGGGACTATCACTGGCAGTGATAGTTCTGGAGAATATTGATAAGGGTGAGCCCTCCTGGAGGCCACCGCTTTCTTATCTAGTCTTATCCACAGCCTGCAGGCTCTAGTGCTGGAACACCTCAGGCCAAAAAGTCATCAGGACAGGAACTCTGCTGTACACCAGCAGAAAGGATACTTAAAGTATTCCTGAGCTCACAGTTGCCTGATAAACACACAGCCTGACATGGCCCTGCCCAGACAGACAAGATTGAACTCCACCCACCTGTGAGCAGGAACCAGTCCCTCCCTCCAGGAAGCCTGCACAAGGCTCTTAAACTCACACTCCAGGGTTCAGACAGCATGGGCTAGAAAACTGCAACCCTTCAGCCAACAGAATGGGAAATATAATCATAGAACGTTACAAAAATTAGATGGCAAAGAAATATGTTCCAGATGAAAGAACAAGATAAAGTCACAGAGCAACTAATCGAAGTGAAGATAGACAATATACCCACAAAAATTTCAGAGTAATGATAGTAAAGATGAGCCAAGATCTCAGAAAAAGAATGGTGGCACAGATCAAGAAGAGACAAGAAATGAGTAACAAAGACCTAGAAGAACTAAAGAATGAATAAATGGAAATGAGCAATGCAATAACTGAAATGAAAAAAAATCACTAGAAGGAATATAAAGCAGAATAACTGAGATAGATGAATGGATGAGTGAGTTGGAAGACAGAATGGTGGAAATCACTGCTGCGGAAGAGAACAAAGAAAAAGGAATGAAAAGAAGTGAAGATAATCTGAGATGCCTGTGGGCTAATGTTGAATAATAATTTTAAATGCATCAGCATTCACTTATAGGCCTCCATGAAAATAAGAGAGAAAGGACTTGAGAAAATATGTGAAGAGATAGTGGTGAAAATTTCCCTAACATGGGAAAAAAAAAAAAATCACCCAAGTCCAGAAAGCATAGAGAGCTCCAGGCAGCATAAACTCAAGGAAGAACATGCTGAGATGCATAGAAACCAAACTGACAAAAAGTTTAAGACAAATAAAAAATATTAAAAATAACAAGTGAAGAGCAAAAAATAACATCCAAGGAAATTCCTGTGAGGTTATCAGCTGAACTCTCAGCAGAAACTCTGCAGGCCAGAAGGGAGCAGCATGATGTGATCACAGTGATATAAGGAAGAACCTACAACCTAGTGTAGTCTACTCAGCAGGCCCTCATTCAGATTTGACAGAGAAATAAAGAGCTTTACAAACAAGCAAAAGCTAAAAGAATTCAACAAGACCAAACCAGCTTTACAACAAATGCTAAAACAACAGCACTAGGCTGAAAAGCACACAACTAGAAGCAAGAAAATTACCAATGCAGAAGCTCACCAGAAAAGGCAAGCATACATTAAAGGTAGGAAATCAGCTGCAGACAAATATGATATCAAAACAAGCAATGTTGAGAAGGGAAGGATACAAATGTAGAATATTGGAAGTGCACTTGAAATTAAAAGAGCAGCAACTTAAGACAGTGTTGTTTATACATAGACCATTCTATCAAATCTTCATGGTAACAGCAAACTGAAAATCTACAACAAATACACAAAAAAACAAAATGAATCTAAACATAAAAGGAAAATCACAAGAGATGAGACTGAAAGAGGAAGGGGGAAAAATGACCTACAAAAAAATCCAAAATAACAAAATGGCAATAGGAACATACATATCAATAATTAACTGAAATGAAAACAGATAACTAACTTAAACGTAAATGTACATGCTCCAACCAAAAGACATTGACTGACTGAGTGGATACAAAAACAAGACCCATAAATGCTGTCTACAAGAGACTCACTTCACATCTAGGGACAGATATAGAATGAAAGTGTGGGGATCGAAAAAGGTATTCTATGCAAACAGAAATCAAGAAAGCTGGAGGAACAATATTCATGTTAGACTAAAATAGACTTTAAAATAAACTCTGTAACAGGAGACAACTTCTATTTCTGCTTCACTGACTATGCTAAAGCCTTTGACTGTGTGGATCACAACAAACTGTGGAAAATTATTAAAGAGATGGGAATACCAGATCAGTTTACCTGCCTCCTGAGAAACATGCATGCAGGTCAAGAAGCAAAGTTAGAACCAGACATGGAACAATGAGCTGGTTAAATTTGGGAAAGGAGTATGTCAAGGCTGTATATTATCACCCTGCTTATTTAACTTCTATGTAGAGTATACCATGTGAAATGACAGGTTGGATGAAACTCAAACTGGAATCAAACTGATTCCAACTCAAACTGATATTGCTAGAAGAGAAATATCAACAACCTCAGATATGCAAATGACACCACTCTAAAGGCAGAAAGCAAAGAGGAACTAAAGAGCCACTTGATGAAGGTGAAAGTTCAGTTCAGTCGCTCAGTCGTGTCCAATTCTTTGCGACCCCATGAATCACAGCATGCCAGGCCTCCCTGTCCATCACCAACTCCCGGAATCTACCCAAACCCACATCCATCGAATCAGCAATGCCATCCAGCCATCTCATCTTCTGTCATCCCCTTCTCCTGTCCCCAATCCTTCCCAGCATTAGAGTCTTTTCCAATGAGTCAATTCTTTGCATGAGGTGGCCAAAGTATTGGAGCTTCAGCTTCAACATCAGTCCTTCCAATGAACACCCAGGACTGATCTCCTTTAGAATGGACTGGTTGGATCTTCTTGCAGTCCAGAAAGAGGAGAGTGAAACAGTTGACTTAAAACTCAACTTTCAAAAAACTAATATCATGGCATCCGGTCCTATCAATTCATGGCAAATAGATATGAGAAAATGGAAACAGTCACAGACTTTGTTTTCTTGGGCTCCAAAATCACTATGGATGGTGACTTCAGCCATGAAATTGAAAGACACTTGCTCCTGGAAGAAAAGCTATGACAAATCTAGGCAGCATATTAAAAAGCAAAGATATCACTTTGCTGACAGAGATCTGTATAGTCTAAGCTATGGTTTTCCAAGTAGTCACATACAGATGTGAGAGCTGGACCATAAAGAAGACTGAGTGCTCATGAATTGATGCTTTTGAACTGTGGTGCTTGAGAAGACTCTTGAAGGGCCCTTGGACAGCAAGAAGATCAAATCAGTCAATCCTAAAGGAAATAAGCCCTGAATATTCATTGAAAGGACTGATGCCTAAGGTGAAGCTCCAATAATTTGGCCACCTGATGTGAAGAGCCAACTCATTGGAAAAGACCCTGATGCTGGGAAAGATTGAGGGCAGGAGGAGAAGGGGACGACAGAGGATGAGATTGCTGGATGGGATTATCAACTCAATGGACAAAAGTGTAAGCAAACTCAGCGAGAGAGAGAGTGAAAGACAGAGAAGCCTGGTGTGCTAGAGTCCACAGGGTTGTAAAGAGTCAAACACAACTGAGCAAATGAACAACAGGAAACAAAGAAAGTTCCCTACATAAAGATCTAGGGATCAGTCCAAGAAGATATAACAAATCTAAAATACGCACCCAGCATAGGAGCACCTCAACATATAAGGCAAATTCTAAGAGCCTTAAGAGAAGACATCAACAGTAACACAGTAGTAGTGGTGAACTATAAAACACCACTTTCATCAATGGACAGATCATCCAGACAGATCAACAAGGAAACACAGGCCTTAAATGAGACACTAGACCTGGTAGATTTAATTGATATTTATTAGTATCACATCCAAAAGCAGCAGAATACACATTTTTTTCAAGTGCACATAGAACATTCTCCAGGATTGATCACATGCAGGACCAAAGAGTAAACCTCAGTAAAAATTTTAAGAAAATCAAAATCAAACATCTTTTCCCACAAACACAGTACTATGAGATCATAAACCAACTACAAGGGAGAAAAAAATTTTAAAAAAAATGGAGGTTAAATAATATTTTACTAACCAACCAGTGGATCACTGAAAAAAGTTAGAGGAAATTAAAAAATACCTAGAGACAAATGAATACAAAAGTATGATGAGCCAAAACAAATGGGATGTGGCAAAAGCTGGTCTAAGAGGGAATTTTGTAGCAAAACAATCTTACCTCAGGGCACAAGAAAAGTCTCAAGTAAACAACCTAACCCTATGCCTGTACCGAGCAGAGAAAGAACAAACCCCGAGTTAGCAGAAAGAAAGAAACCACAAAATCAGACCAGAATAAATGAAATACAGACTACAAAAATAAAAGAAAAGATCAATAGAAATAAAGCTGGTTCTATGAAGAGATAACAAATGGTTAAACATTTCAGTTCAGTTCAGTCGCTCAGTCGTGTCCAACTCTTTGCAACCCCATGGACCGCAACACTTCAGGCTTCCCTGTCCATCACCAACTCCCAGAGTTTACTCAAACTCATGTCTATTGAGTCAGTAATAACATCCAACTATCTCATCCTCTGTCTTCCCCTTCTCCTCCCACCTTCAATCTTTCCCAGCATCAGGGAAAGATTTAAAAATAGTAAAAAAAAAAATCAATATAAACAAAAGCTGGTTCTTTGAAAGGGTATAAACAAGATTGACAAGTTTCTGGCCAGACTCACCAAGAAGAAAAGAAAGAGGATCCAAATAAACAAAATAAGAAATGAAAAAGAGAGATAACAACCAATACCTCAAAAATACAAAAACCATAAGAGTACAATGCACAATTATATGCCAACAAATTTGACAACCTAGAAAAAAATGAACAAGTTTCACTAAAGCTGAATCAAGAAGAAATAGATAATTTGAACAGACCAATGACTAGAAGTTAAAAGAATCTCTCAATTTAAAATACTCTCTAAAAACAAAACCAGGGACCCAATGGCTTCACAGGTAAATTCTACCAACCACATGAAGAAGAATTTACATCATTCCTTCTCAAGACTATTCCAAAAGACTGAATAGAAAGGAATACTCCCAAAGACATTCTATGAAGCCAACATTAACCTGATACCAAAACCAGACAAAGACACTACCAAAACAGAAAATTACAAGCTAATATCTCTGATGAATATCAATGCAAGAATTCTCAACAAAATAATAGCAAATGAGTAAGTGAATCCAACAACACAAAAAATGATTATACACGTGTACACCCATGGCTGATTCATGTCAATGTATGGCGAAAGCCACTACAATGTTGTAAAGTAATTAGCCTCCAATTAAAATAAATAAATTAATTTTTTAATGATTATACACCATGACCAAGTTGAATTCATCCCATGGTTATGAGGATGTTTCAAAATATACAAACTAATCAATGTGATGCATCACATCAATAAAAGACAAAAGCCAGAAAAAGCAATTGCTAAAACTCAACATTCACTCATGACAAAAACTCTTACCAAAGCGGGTATAGAGACAACATATCTCAATATTGTAAAGACTATTTATCACAAACCACAACCAATATAACACTCAGAGGTAAAGACCTGAAAGCTCTCCTGCTACAAGAATGCGAATGCTCACTCTCACCACTTCTATCCAACATGGCATCCGAAATCCTAGCCACAGCAAGCAGAGAAAGAAATCATAGGATCAAGAAACAAAGGGTATACAGATTGAAAGGGAATAGGTAAAGTTGTCATCATATGCAGATGACTATTAAACTGATAAATAAATTCAGTAAGGTAGCAAGATACAAGATTAACATACAGAAATCAGTTGCATTTCTTTAAGCTAACAATAAAATATCAGAAAAGGAATTTATTTATTTTTGAGATTGCATTTCTCATTTATCAGTTTGGTAAAAATCTGAGATTTTACAACATAGTCTGTTGATGAGGCTACAGGGAACAGGCATTTTCATATATTGCCAGTGGGAAGCAAAATTGCAAATATATTTACCCTTTCACCCAGCAATCGCACTTCAGGGAATTTGTTCTGCCAATATATCTGCATACACCCAAAACGTTGTATGTATATAGTTATTGATTATGGCATTAATTTACAACAGTAAAATACTAGGGAAAAACAAGCATCTTTCTAAGGAGAGCTGGTCAAATAAACAACTATACATCCACACAATGGAATACCAAGCCACTTGACAAAAGAATAAGGAAGTTTTCATGGACATAATGGAAAATGAAAACATCAATGTGTAGAACAATGTATATAGAATATTTTTTAAAATAAGATAATATCAGGACTTCCCCAGAGTTCAGTGGTTGAGACTCCACCTTCCAATACAGGGGGCACAGGTCAGGGAATTAAGATCCCACATGCCACACTGTGGCCAAAAGAATAAGTAAAACAAGATAGTATGTTCATATTTATTCACATCTTATTTTTTAAAACACTGGAACTTAACAATCTGAATATAATTAACACTACTAAACTGTACACTTAAAAATAATTTTGATGGTAATTGTGTTATGTGTTTTTGGTGTGTGCTCAGTTGCTCAATCACATCCAACTCTTTGTGACCCTATGGACTGCACCCAGCCAGCCTCCTCTGTCCATGGAATTCTCCAAGCAAGGATACTGGAGTGGGTTGCCACCCCCTCAGCTAGAGGATCCTCTTGACACAGGGATGAAACCTGCCCTTCCCATGTCCCCCACTCCATAGGCAGACTATTCACTGCTGAGCCACTAGGGGAGCCCCCGTGTGTGTGTGTGTGTGTGTGTGTGTGTGTGTGTGTGTGTGTATTTTCCACAACTTAAAAAACAAACATGAGAAGTGTCTGTCAGAAGCTTATATAATATAGTTGCTTATTTGGGAGGTGACAGGATGCATAAAGTCACTTATTTTACTTTTTAAAAAAAATTTTGGCTGTGCTAGGTCCTCATTGGTGTGAGGGCTTTTCCCTGCTTGAAGTGCATGGGTTTCTCATTGCAGTGACCTCTCTTGTTGCAGAGCAGGGGTTCTAGGGTGCACTGGCTTCAGTAGTTGCAGCACTGGTTTCAGTAATTGGACTCATTAGGTGCAGCCCCTGGGCTCAGAAAGCAAATTTAAATAGACAATCTCCTTAAACTTGCATCTTAAAAAGTAAAATATTGAGTAAAAATCCTGACCAAGGAGGTAAAAGATTTAGATGCTAAGAACTATAAAACATTAATAAAGGAAATTGAAGATGATTCAAAGTAATGGAGAGATAACCCATGCTCTCCAGTTGAAAGAATTAATATTTTAAAAATGCCCATACTAGTCAAAGTGATCTACAGATTTAATGTGATCTTTATCAAATTATCCATGACATTTTTCACAGAACTAGAATAATTCTAAAATTTATATGGCACCATAAAAGACAGAATTGCCAAAACAATTCCAAGAATGTAGAACAATGCAGGAGGCATAACCCTCCCAGATAATACTATAAAGCTACATTAATCAAAACAGCGTGATATTGGTACAAAATCAGAGATGTGGATCAATGGAACAGAATAGACAGCCCAGAAATAAACCCACACACCCATGGTCAATTAATCCATGACAAAGGAGGCAAGAATTACTATGGAAAAAAGACAGTCTGTTCAGCAACTGGTGTTGGGAAAGCTGGACAGTCATATGTAAAAAAATGAATTTAGAACATACCCTTTTACCATACACAAACATAAACTCAAAATGATTTAAAGACATAAAGCTAAGACATGATACCATAAAACTCATAGAAGTGAACATAGGCAAAATATTTTCTGACATAAATTATACCAAATATTTTCTTAGGTCAGTCTCCCAAGGCAATAGAAATAAAAGCAAAAATAAACAAATGGGACCTCATCAAGCTCTTGGACAGCAAAGGAAGCCATAAACAAAACAAGGGAAATCATAAGCAAAAAGACAATTGACAGACTGAGGGAAAATATTTGGAAATGATGCAACTGACAAGGGGTTAATTTAAACTATAGAAAGAACTCATACAACACAATAACAAAAAACCCCCAGGGGAAAAAAAAAAGACAATCGAAAAATGGGTGTAAAATGTAAATACACATTTTTCCAAAGAAGACATACAGGTGGCCAACAGGGCCATGAAAAGATGTTCAACATCACTAATTAATAGAGAAATACAAATTAAAACTACAGTGAGGTACCACCTCACACTGCTCAGAATATCCATTGTTAAAATGTCTACAAATAACATGCTTGAAAGGATATAGAAAAAAGGGAACTGTTGCTGGGAATATAAATTGGTTTATTCACTACAGGAAATAGTATGGAAATTCCTTTAAAAATCTGAAAATAATCTTCCCACATTAGTCACTCAGTCGTGCCCAACTCTTTGGAACCCCACGGACTGTAGCCCACCAAGTTCGTCTCTCCATACTTTCCCAGGCAAGAATACTGATGTAGGTTACCATTCCCTTCTCTACAGGGTCTTCCCAACCCAGGAATTAAACCCAGGTCTTCCACATTGCAGGCAGATTCTTTACTCTCTGAGCTGACAGGGAAGACCATAAGTTCCCATATGATTAACAACACCACTCCTGGGCATAAATACTGACAGAACAATAATTAAATTCTACATGTACCCTTATGTTCATAACTGCACTATTCCCAATAGCTGAGATAAGGAAGTAGCGTAGATATTTATTGACAGATGAATGGATAAAGAAGTTGTAGTATACACCATGATGAAATAATACTCAACCAGAAAAAATAATGAAATAACGCCATTTGAAGCAACATGGATATAACTAGAGATTATTATACTAAGTGAAGTAAGTCAGAAAGAGAAAGACAAATACCATATGATATTACTTATATGTGGAATCTAAAATATGACATCATGAACTTATCTGTGAAATAGAAACAGAGTCACAGATGTAGAGCATAGACTTGTGTTTCCTGAGAGTGAAGGAGGTTGAGGGAGGAATTGAGTGGGAGTTTAGGATTAGCAAATGCAAGCTACTGCACATAGAATGGATTTTAAAAAGTACTACTGCATAGCACAGAGAGCTCTATTAAATATCCTATGATAAGCCATAATAGGAAATGTACATACATATATAACTGAATCACATTGCTGCATAGCAGAAATTAACAAAAATTGTAAATCAATTATACCACAATAAAATAAATTTTTAAAAATGAAGTAAATCAGGATTTACAACCTTGAATTCTTAATCAGGTAAATTCAGGCAAATCATTAACAAAGACAAAAGAAGGACATTTATAAAGCTGAAACTCCCCATTTATAATAAAAATAAGTTATTAATATCAATGCTCAAATAACACAGAAGTAATCTACATAAAGTTGAAACTATATAAAGAAATAGAAATACCCTAAAATTTAGAGATTGTAACTCTACCTGTAGGCAAGGCAGGTCAAGTTGACAATAAGTAAAGATCCATGAGATCTGAACACCATCAATAAAAGAGGTCTTATAAGTTTATGTAAAAATCTGAAAAATAGTAGAAAATAGAGCTGTTTTCTCTACTGCACATGCACCATTTTAAAATTTTGCCATGTGTTAGGTCACAAAGAAAATTCTTGAAAAGTTAGTGATATACAGAGAGGCCCCCTAAAAGATATTCATGCCTGGTTCCCTAAAATATGTAAGTAAGTTACATAACATAGCCAAAGGGATTATGCAGAGGTGATTAGGTTTATAAACTTTAACAGAGGAAAATTATACTGGATTATCAGGTGGGCCCAATCTAATCACCTGAGCCCTTAAAAGTAGAGAACTTTCATCAGCTGGAGTCAGAAGTAGTAAAAAGAGGATTCAGACAGACTGAGAGCATGAAAGATAGATGACTTACTATCACTGGAGGGAACCACATGCGAAGCCTGAGAAGGAACATGGGCAAGAACAAAGACTGGCATTTGTCTTTTAGCCAATAAGGAAACAGGGAACTCAGTCCTACAAACACACTGAATTGAATTCTGCCTGCAACTAGAATAAACTTGGAAGCAGATTCTATTCCAAAGTTCCTTGATAAAAGTCCAAGTTAATTGACATCTTGATTTCTGCTTTGTGAGACCTGAAACAAAGAAACCTTCCAAGCCCACTGGACTTCTGCCCTCCAGAGCTGTGGAAAAATAAATTTGTCTTGGTTTAAGATGCTAAGTTGATGGCAATTTGCTAAGGCAGCAGTAGTGAAATAACGCAGCGCCATAAAGCAGAGATGATATAAACAACAGTTTCTGATCACCAAATGAAATAAGATTACTTACTAATAAAAGCAAATAGAAATTTCTTGGGATATATTTGCCTTTGACTCCAAAATTGAAAATTTCTAAAACGAAGTTAAAGTTCTATACATCACAATTATTAAAGCATTAATAAGAATACTTATACGCCAATACAGTATGGTAGTGGCACAAAACCAGAAATAAAGACCAATGGAACAAGATAGAAAGCCCAGAAATAAACCCAGGCACCTATGGGTACCTTATTTTTGACAAAGGAGGCAAGAATATACAATGGGGCAAAGACAGCCTCTTCAATAAATGGTCCTGGGAAAACTGGACAGCTCCATGTAAAAGAATGAAATTAGAGCATTTCCTAACACCACACACAAAGAAAAACTCAAAATGGATCAAAGACCTACATGTAATATCAGAAACTATAAAACTCTTAGAGGAAAACACAGGCAGAACACGTGATGACATAAATCAAAGCAAGATCCTCTATGACCCACCTCCTAGTGTAATAGAAATAAAAACAAAAATAAATAAGTGGGAACTAATTAAACTTAAAAGCTTTTGCACAGCAAAGGAAGCTAAAAACAAGGTGAAAAGACAACACTCCGAATGGGAGAAAATAATAGCAAAGAACCAACTGACAAATAATTAATTTTCAAAATATCCAAGCAGTTGATACAACTCAATACCAGAAAAAGAAACAACCCAATCAAAAAGTGGTAAAAAGACGTAAACAGACATTTCTCCAAAGAAAACATACAATTGGCTAACAAATACATGAAAAGATGCTCAAGATCGCTCATTATTAGAGAAATACAAATCAGAACTACAAGGAGATACAACCTCACACCAGTCACAATGACCATCATCAGAAAATCTATAACAATAAATGCTGGAGAGGGTGTGGAGAAAAGGGAACCCTCTCACATTGCTGGTGGGAACATGAATTGATACAGCCATTATGGAAGATGGTATGGAGATTCCTTAAAAACTAAGAATAAATCCACCGTTCAGTTCAGTTCAGTCGCTCAGTCGCGTCCGACTCTTTGCGACCCCATGAATTGCAGCACGCCAGTCCTCCCTGTCCATCACCAACTCCTGGAGTTCACTCAGACTCATGTCCATCGAGTCCGTGATGCCATCCAGCCATCTCATCCTCTGTCGTCCCCTTCTCCTCCTGCCCTCAATCCCTCCCAGCATCAGAGCCTTTTCCAATGAGTCAACTCTTCGCATGAGGTGGCCAAAGTACTGGAGTTTCAGCTTTAGCATCATTCCTTCCAAAGAACACCCAGGACTGCTCTCCTTTAGAACGGACTGGTTGGATCTGCTTGCAGTCCAAGGGACTCTCAAGAGTCTTCTCCAACATCACAATTCAAAAGCGTCTATTCTTCAGCGCTCAGCTTTCTTCACAGTCCAACTCTCACATCCATACATGACTACTGGAATCCACCATATGACTCAGCAATCCCACTCCTAGGCATATACCCTGAGGAAACCAAAACTGCAAAAGACACGTGTACCCCAATGTTCATTACAGCACTGTTTACAATAACTAGAACATTTACAATAACTAGATGTCCATCAACAGATGAATGAAGAATTTTGGTGCATATATATAATGTAACATTAAGTAAGTAAGTAAAGGCACTCAGTCGTGTCCGACTCTTTGTAATCCCGTGGACTGCAGCCCATCAGGCTCCTCAGTCCATGGGATTCTCCAGGCAAGAATACTGGAGTGGGTTTCCATTTTCTTCTCCAGGGGAATCTTGCCGACCCAGGGACTGAACCCGGATCTCCTGCATTGGAGGCAGACGCTTTAACCTCTGAGCCACCAGGGAAGCCTAGCCATAAAAAGGAATGCGTTTTAGTTGGTTCTAATGAGGTTGACAAATCTAGATCCTATTTTACAGAAAAGTCAGAAAGAGAAAGATAAATATATATTAATGTATATCTATGAAATCTGGAAAGAAAGCACTGATGAATTCATTTGCAGAGCAGCAATGGAGAGACTGACATAGAGAACAGATGTATGGACTTGGTGGGCAGGGAGGGGAGAAAGGGGAGGGTGAGATGTATGGAGAGAGTAACATGGAAACTTACAACACCATAAGTAAAATATATAGTCAGTAGGAATTTGCTGTATAATGCAGGGAACTCAAACAGGGGCTCTGTAACAATCTAGAGGGGTAGGATGGGGAGGGAGATAAGAGGGAGGTTAAAGAGGGAGGGGATATATATATATATATATACACACATATATATATGTATATACCTAGGTCTGATTCATGTTGATGTTTGGTAGAAAACAACAAAATTCTGTAAAGCAATTATCCTTCAAATTAAAAAATGTAAAATTATTTTAAAAGAAAAAAAAAAGAATATGTGGTACATATACATAGTGGAATAGTACTGGGCCATAAAAAAGATTGAAATAATGTCATTTGCAGCAACATGGATGAACATAGAGATTATCATACTAAGTAAGGCAGAAAGACAAATGTAAGATATTACTTATATATGAAATCTAAAAGAATGATACAAGTGAACTTATTTACAAAACAGCAACAGACTAATAGACTTCAAAAACGAAATTATGGCTACCAAAGGGAAAGCTGGGGGAGAGGGATAAATCAGGATATTGAGGTTAACAGATGCACACTTCTATATATAAAGTAAATAATCAACAAGACCTACTATATGGTACAGGGAACCCTATTACTCTGTAATAAACTCCTGCATTGGCAGGCAGGTTCCTTATCACTGAGCCAACATGGAAGCCCCTAAAACGGTTTTTTTTAATAGCCTTTTTTTTTTTAAGTTCTGGAGATGGAGAGTGATGATAGCTGCACAATATTGTGAATGTACTTAATGCTACTGAACTGTACACTCAAAAATGGTTGAAATGATAAATTTTACATTATGTATATTTTACCACACACAAATTTAAGTTAAACAAAACACTAGCAAAAGATTTGAATAGCCATTTCTACAAAGAAGATATTTAAACGCAAACAAGCACATGAAAAGATGCTCAACATCATTAGTCATTGTCGAAATGCAAATCAAAACCACAAGGAGAAACCACTTCCTACCCACTTTGGTGGTCCTTAAAAAATAATGTTTTTTAATGGAAAGTAAACAAGTGTTGGGGAGCATGTGAAGAAGTGGAAACCTTCATACATTGCTGGTAGGACTATAAAATGGTGCAACCACTGTTCTGCCCCTAGGTATGTACACAAAAGGATTGAAAACAGGTTTCCAAACAAAAATTTGTGCAGGAATGTTCATAGCATTATTCCAAATAAGCAGAAGATGGAAATAACCTAAATGTCCATTAACTGATGCACAGATAAACAAAATGTGGTATATCCTTATGATGGAATATTATTTGATCATAAAAATGAGTGAAATACTAATATTTGTTATAGTTTGGATAGACCCTGAAAACCTGATGCTAAGCGAAAGAAGCCAGACACGAAAAGTCACATGGTATATGATTCCATTCATATCAAATTTCAAGAATAGGAAGACTCTATAGATACAGAAAACTGATCAGTGGTTGCCAGGGGCAGAAAGGAGCAGGGAAATAAGTATGCAATTTCTTCTGAGAGAGGCTAAAAATGTTCTGGAAGCTAATCATGGTGATGGTTGCACAACATGCTGAATTGTGAAGTTTACTGAATTGTAGAGTTTGAGAGAGTGTTAATCACTCAGTCATGTCCGACTTTTTGTGACCCCAGGACTTCAGCCTGCCAGGCTCCTCTGCCCGTGGAATTCTCTGGGCAAGAATACTGCAGAATTAGATATATGTATAACTAAATCCCTTTGCAGTACACCTGAAACTTAACACAAAATTGTCAATCAACTGTACTGCAATATTAAATAAAAATTTATAAAATGGAAAAAATGCACAAAGTTTATGCTGAAAAATCAGCTGGTTATCTTATGGATGTTCTCAAGTTGTTATTTTCTTGTTACTCTTAATATTCTCTCATCTTTAACAGTTAACTGTAATGTGCCTTGGTGTGAGACGCTGCTTCTTGGACTTGGATGACTGTTTCCTTCACCAAGTTAAGGCCGTTTGTAGCCATTATTTCTTCAAACATGTTTTCCATCCTTTTCTCTGTTCTCTTTTTGGAACTCTTATGATGCAAATATTAGTATGCTTGATGTTGTCCCAGGGGCTGCCTTAAACTACTCTTGCTCACTTTCTCCTTTTTAGTTTTCTGGATGGGTGATTTCTATTACCCTGTGTGTCAGATCTCTGATTCACTCTTCTGCCTCCTCTGATCTGTTGATTCCCTCAAGTGCTATTATATTAACTTCAGTTATTATGCTCTTCAGTTCTGACTGGTTTTTCAAAAATATTTTGTATCTGTGAGATTTTCACTGAGTCCACCCATCCCTCTCCTAAGTTTGGTTAACATGGTTATGACTATTACTTTGAACTCTTTATCTAGTTAAGTTGTTTATCTCCATTTTGGTTAGTTCCTTTTCTAAGGTTTTGTCTTGAAAACATTCTCTTCATTTTGCCTTGTTCTCTTTATTAGCTATATTAGCACCGCACCTGGTCTTGAAGGAGTGACCTCATTATAGAACGTGTCCTTTGGGGCCCAGTGGCATAACCCTCTCTGATCACCAGAGCTGAGTGCTCCAGGGGATGCCCTGCATGACCTGTATGCACCCTTCTACTCAGACTGGGCCACAGTTGCTATAGGTATTCTGGTGAATGGTCTTCCCTGGTGGCTCAGACAGTAAAGAATCTGCCTGCAATGCAAGAGGCCAGGTTCAATCCCTGGGTCGGGAAAATTCCCTGGAGGACGAAATGGCAACCCACTGTAGTATTCCTGCCTGGAAAATCCCATGGACAAAGAAGCCTGGAAGGCATTACAGTCCATGGGGTCACAGAGAGTCAGACACAACTGAGCGACTAACACTTCACCACTATTATTCTGGTGAATGGGACTGGCCCATGGATGACTGTGTGGCTCAGTTGTGACTGCTTCAGGCATCCTGGTGGGCAGGGCTTGTCCCTGGTCCAGTTTTATCTGAGGCCTGGCCATGACTGCTGTGGCAGTTTTGGTGTGTATGGCTGGCCCTCTGCTGCGGAGATGCTTTTCAAGGGATATCAGAGCAGGCCAAGTCTGGCCACTGGGTGAGGCTGTCCCAGAAGACAGCTAGAGTAGATAGACTGGGGACAGCTGGTCCTCAAGAAAACATCAGGGTGGGGTGAATGGTGTTAGTTAAATTGATGGTGAGTGACAGAAATAGTACCTACTAGTACCAGGTCAGCTAAGTGAAAGGGGAGTGAAAAAGACTGCCACCTACCAACACTTTCATCCCTAGGGAAATTTCCACCAAATCCTTGCCATTCCATTTGTATCCTAAAATTAGTCATTGAATCTCCTTATATGACGTAGGTGCTTTTAAAGCTTTTGTCTCTGCACTGGAAATTGGAGACAGTGAAACAGTGCTCGAATCCTTCAAGAATAGAGTCTTGGTTTCCCACAGCCCTCCCACTCTCCCAAATATAAGCCCTGTTGGTTTTCAAAGCCAGACATATTGGGGGCTCATCTTTCCAGTGCAGGAGTATCAGTAAAGAATCTGAGCCTGATGTGGGACTCAGACCCCTCATTCCTCAGGGGGCCCCCATGCTTGTGATGTTCCTCCTGCTTATAGATTGCTGCACCAGGAATGTGGGTTCTAACTAGACTGCATCTCTGCCTCTCCTGCCCATTTTGATGTGATGCATCCACACCACACACACTCATCCTTAGTTTCAGAAAATCTGCTCCCCTGGGCTTCAGGTTGTTCTCAGAGACAGTTGTTCTATATGTAATTATAGTTTGGGTATGTCCATGTGAGAATGTAAGCCTGGGATCTTCCCATTCCACCATCATGATTTGCTAGCTACAGCTTGAAAGTCAAGGCAGATGTAAACTTTACAGCCTGAAGTTGTTTGTTTATTTGTTTACAAAACTGATGAATGGACAAAGAAGATATGGTACAAGTATACAACAGAATATAAAGGTATGAAATTGGGTCATTTCCAGAGACTTGGGTGGACCTAGAGTCTGTCATACAGAGCAAGTCAGAAAGAGAGAAACACATACTGAATATTAATACATGTATATATGGAATCTAGGAAAATGATACAGATGAACCTATTTTCAGGGCAGGAATAGAGCCGTAGGTGTAGGGAATGGATGTGTGGATAGTGGGGGAGTTGGGTGGGATGAATTGAGAGGTTGGGGATGACATGTGCATCTGCCACGTGTAAGACAGATAACTAGTGGGAACCTATTGTATAGTGCAGAGAGTTCAGCTTGGTGCTCTGTGATGACCTAGACAGATAGTACTGAAAGGTGGTGGGAGGGAAGTCCAAGAGGGATGGGATTATATGTATACCTATAGCTGATTCTCTTTGTTGTACAGCAGAAACTAACACAACATTGTGAAATAACTACCACAATAAAAATTTAAAATTTTTTTACATATTAAAATACATTTATTAACATTTTGAAAAATTTGAGCTTCTTTATTAACATGTTAAATAATAAGATCTAGCAGTGAGTCTGAGGATGATCATAATTTTGAAGAAGTAATAGGCGTAAGTGATATTTTTGAGCTATCTAACAATTATATTTAGTATAACATCTGTGATGTCTGTTGATGACAAGCACACAGGTACTATTATAAGTTGCTCCATTTTCGTAAAGGGTAGTGAAAGTAAAGATACAGCCTTTATGTCCTCTAATTTCTGAATACTGTAAGAATTTCTTCAGTTTGGCTCACGGACCCTAAGTTAAGAAAGGTTTTTATTTCATAAATTATTATTATTTTTTATTTTTTTTAATTTAAATTTATTTATTTAAAAAAAATTGTAAAGGCAATTTGGCTTTTCTGATAGAGGAAAGCTATGTCCTATTCAGCAGAGCGTGCAAATGGCTGTATACATTGTTTATAAGTAGTATTCATTACCAAGCAGACTGGCTGATTCTGGCACATCATTTTTCCTATCTTGAAAATAAGGCTATGGGAATTTTCAACTAAAGGAACTTAAATTCCAGAGGGATCATAAATGGAAACAGGAAATGTTGTTCCAAAGAACTTAACACAGGTGTTCTTTAAAATCCAATTAAAAAGAAAACATATGTGGATGGGATTGCAAAGGAGTGAGCAGGATCAAGACATGAAAATAGGTAGAATTGGATGTTTCTGTTTTGCTAGAAGACATAATTCTTCCTCTTACCCTAAGGTGGAAATTCTTGCTGGGTTCAGGAGTGAGCAGGACCAAGACATGAAATCAGGTAGAACTGGATGTTTCTGTTTTGCTAGAAGACTCATAATTCTTCCTCTCACCCTAAGGTGGAAATTCTTGCTGGGTTCAGAAGTTTTACCCTGCTTATTTGCAAATAAACTCTGAAGTCCTTTTCATTCTTTCACATACCTTTCAAGACCAATAGAAGTAGTCTCTCTGAGGCTGCTTATAAGTATAGAAAACATTGGAAATGTTTGAAAACTCTCCAGTTCCTATGTTGTCTTTATTCTCCTTGTGCTTATGAAGTTATTCAAAATTACCTTCCCAAATTAGAAATGTGTTATGTGTTTAGAATGAATTTCAACCAGAAAACATTTTAGACAGCAGTTGAATATAAATAAGTTTAATCTAACATATCTGGTATGTCCTTTGCCTGAAAGGGAGATCTTTTAGGGGCAATGAGGAGGTTGGAGAGCAAATGCTCTCGATGAAAGAACAGATAAAATTATGAAGAACTAAGTGAAGTGGAGTTGGACAATCTACATGAGAAAGAGTTTAGGGTAATAATCATAAAGATGATCAAATAATTAAGGAGAATAATGAATGCAAGAGTTAGTTATAGAATATAAAAAACAACCAAACAGACGAATATAATAACTGAAATAAAAACACATCTAGAAGGGATCTGCAGTAGGCTAAATGACACAGGGGAATGAATTGGTGAGCTGAAAGAGGGAGGAGTGGAAATCACTGATTCTAAACAGAAAAGAAAAGAATCTTTAAAACGTGGACAGTGTATGAAACCTCTGGGAAAACAAGAACACTAATATTAGCATTTTAGGGGTCTCAGAAGGAGAAAAGAGAGGAAAAGGGGCCAGGAACATGTTTGAAGACATCATAGCTGAAAATTTCCCTAACCTGGGAAGGGAAACGAAACAATCCTCCATGTCCAGGAAGTGCAAAGAGAGTCCATACAGGATAAACTCATAGAGGAACACACAAACACACAGTGTAATAAAAATAACCAAAATAAATAAAGACAAAAAGAGAATACTAAAGACTGCAAGGAAGAAATAATGATTAAAATACAAGGGAACCCCTAAAATGCTGTAAATTGACTTTTCAGCAGAAACTCTGCAGGCCAAAAGGGAGTGTCACTATATACTTAAAGTGCTTAAAGGGGAAAAAACCTACAACTAATACTCTATCTAGTGAGTCATTCATTCAGATTTGATGGAAAAATCAAAAAGTTTTACAGAGAAGCAAAAGCTAAAAGAATTTAGCACCACCAAATTAGCTTTATAAGAAATATTAAAGGAACTTCTCTAAGCAAGAAAGGTCACAATTAGAAATATTAAAATTGTAAAAGGAAAAAGCCTATCAGTAAAGGAAAATATAAAGTTGGGAAGTTATCCATACACAAAGTTAGAAGGAAAGTTAAAAAAACAAAATAAGTATAATCATTCATAACCACAGAAGCAATTAAGTGATACATAAAGCAATTAGATATAAAATTTATAACAGGTACATATTACAAAGAAAAAGGAATCTAAACATTACGCTAAAGACAGTCACAACAGAAGAAAAGGGGGAAAAAGACCTATAAAAGTAACTGCAAGACAATGAACATGACGACAATGTGAACCACATATCAGTAATTACCTAAATCCTCTAATCAAAAGATAAGTGGCTAAATAGACACAAAATAAGATATATATATACCATGCTGCCCACACACACACACACACATGCTGCCCACAAGAACTCATTCGGATCTAAAGACACACACAGACTGAAAATGAAGAGATTAAAAAAATATTCCATGAAAATGGAAATCTCAAGGTAGCAATACTTATATAAGACAAAATAGACCTTTTCAAACACTGTTAGAACAGATGAAATACAACACTATGTAATAAAGATCAAGGGATAAATCTAAGAAGATGTAATAATTGTAAATATATATGCACCCAACATAGTATCATCTAAATACATAAAGCAAACATTAAAGGACATAAAGGGACAGTAACACAATAAATGTTAAGGGACTTAAACATCCCACTTACATCAATGGAAGTAGCATCCAGACAGAAAATCAACAAGGAAACCCTGGCCTCAAATGGCACATTGGACCAGATCCAATTAATGGATGTGTATAGAACATGACATCTGAAAGCAACAGAATGTACATTCTATTCAAGTGTACACAGAACATTCTCCCAGATAGATCACATCTAGGCCACAAAACAAGTCTCAATAAATATAAGAAGACTGAAATCATATCAAGCATCTTTTCTGAACACAATATGATGAGACTAAAAATCAACTACAAGAAAAATACTGCAAAAATCACAAGCATGTGGAGGCTGAACAATATGCTACTAAACAACCAATGGTTCACTGAAGAAATCAAAAGAGGACATTAAAAAAAAATACTTAGAGAAAATGAAAATAAAAGCATGATGATCCAAAACTTATGGGATGCAGCAAAAATAGTTCCAAGAGGGACGTTTAAGTAATAAAATGTTTTCTTATAAAACAAGAAAAATCTCAAATAAACTAATTTTACATTTAGAGGAACTAGTGAAAGAAGAACAAATAAAATCCGAATTAGCAGAAGGAAAGAAATCATAAAGATCAGAGCAAAAATAAATGAAATGAAGACGGATAAACAATAGAAAAAAAAAGTCAATGAACCTAAAAACTGGTCTTTGAAAAGGTAAAATTGATAAAACTTTAGCCAAACTCATCAAGAAAAAAAGGGAAAGGGCCCAAACCAATGAAAAAGGAGAAGTTACAACTGGCATTACAGATATATAAGAAACACTACTGTGAACAACTATATACAATAAAATAGACAGCCTAGGATAAGTGGACAAATTCTTAGAAAGGTACAGTTTTCTAAGCAAGACTGAACCAAGAAGAAACAGAAAATATGAACAAACTACCAGTACTAAAATGGAATCAATATAATGGTGCTTGGGAAATTGTACCCTGCTAAGAACTTGTCCATTTTCCTAGCTTGTCTGTTTTTTGGCATATATTTGTTCATAGTGGTCTCTTATTTGTGTATCTGTGGTATCAGTTGTAACTTCATTTTTATTTCTAACTTTATTGATTTGGGCCCTCTCCCTTTTTTTTTTTCTTGATAAATCTGGCTAAATGATCTTACTCAGTCATTTAAAAGAAATAAATAATAATATCTGCAGCAACATCCACAGGGCCATCTCTAGATGGAGTTAGAGATTGTCATACTGAGTGAAGTATAAATAAGTCAGACAAAGAAACAGAAATATCATATGATATTGCTCACATACAAAACATATACAAAAGAACTTACTTACAAAATAGACTCACAAAATTAGAAAATGAACTTATGGTTACTGGGGGTACTAGTGGGGGTGAGGGATAGTTAGGGAGCCTGGAATTGGCATGTACACACTACTATATTTAAAACGGATAACCAACAAGGACCTGTTATATAGCATAGGGAACTCTACTCACTATTCTGTAACAATCTAAGTGGGAAAAGAATTTGAAAAAGAATAAATACATGTATACCTATAGCTGAACCACTGTGTTGTACACCTGAAACTAACACATTGTTAATCAATTATACTCCAATATAAAACAAAAAGTTGAAAAAAATGGATCAGTAATTTTAAAACTCCCAACAAATAAAAGTCTAGCAATAGGTGCTTCACAGTTGAATTCTACCAAACACCTATCTTTCTTAAGTGAAAATGAAAGTCACTGGGTCGTGCCCAATTCTTTGCAACCCCATGGACTATAGAGTCCATGGAATTCTCCAGGCCAGAATACTGGAGTGGGTAGCCTTTCCCTTCTACAGGGAATCTTCCCAACCCAGGAATCAAACCAGGGTCTCCTGCATTGCAGGCAGGTTCTTTACCAACTGAGCTATCAGAGAAGCCCCCTGATATCTTTCTCAAAGTATTCTAAAACGCTGCAGAGGATGAAACACTTCCAAACTCATTCTATGAGGCCAGCATCAATATGATACAAAAATCAAAGATATCACCAAAAAAGCAAATTACAGGCCAATATTGCTGAAGAACATCCCCAATAAAATATTAACAAACTGAATACAACAGTATATTAAAAGGATCATTCACCATGATTAAATGGAATTAACAGAGAAACAAAGATTTTTCAATACCCACAAATCAATGTGATACACATTAACAAACCAAAGAATGAAAACCACAGGATCATCTCAACAGAGGCAGAAAAATCTTTTCACAAAAGTTCATCTCTTATTATAATAATAAAAACTTTCCTGAATGTGGGCATAGAAGGAACCCACCTCAACATAATAGAGACCATCTATGATAGATCCATAGCTAACATCATGCTCAGTGGTGAAAAGGTAAAATTATTTCTTCTAAAGTCAAGAACAAGCAAACAAGGCAAGAATGTCCACTCCTGATACTTTTCTTCAACATAGTATTGAAAGCCCTAGACACAGAATTGGGACAACAAAAAGAAATAAAAGAAATCCAAATTGGAAAGAAGTAAAACTGTTACTATTTGCAGATGGCATGATACTGTACATAAAAAATGCTAAAGATGCCACTATAAACCTGTTAAAGCTCATCAGTGAGTTAAGTTGCAGGATACAAAATTAATAGACAGCAATCTGTTGCATCTCTGCCCATTAACAATAAACTACCAGAAAGAGAAATTAAGGGCATAATCCCATTCACCATTGCATTCAAAATAAAATAACTAGAAATAAGCCTGCCTATGGAGGCAAAAGACATGTACTCAGAAAACTATGATACTGATGAAATGAACTGAAGATAATACAAACAGATGGAAAGATATATCATGTTCTTGGGTTGGAATAATCAGTATTGCTAAAATGATCGTACAACCCATGGCAATCTAAAGACAGTATGCAATCCCTAGCAAGATACTGGGCTTCTCTGGTGGCTCAATGGTAAAGAATCCTCCTACTAATGGAGGAGATGTGGGGCCGATCCCTCTGTTGGGAAGATCCCCTGGAGAAGGATACAACAACCCACTCCAGTATTCTTGCCTGGGAAACCCCATGGAGAAAGGAGCCTAATGGGCTGCAGTCCATGCAGTTGCAGAAAAGAGTCGGACACAACTTAGCAACTAAGCAATAACAATCAGCATATCAATGGCATATTTCACAGAACTGGAACAAATAATTTTACAATTTGTATGGAAGCACAAAAGATTCTGAATATACAAAACAATCTTGAGAAAGAAGAACAGAGCTGGAGGAATCATGTTCTATGACTTCAGACTGTACTATATACTATTATAGTAATCATAATCATCAAGGCTGAGCGCCAAAGAATTGATGCTTTTGAACTGTGGTGTTGGAGAAGACTCTTGAGGGTCCCTTGGACTGCAAGGAGATCCAACCAGTCCATTCTGAAGGAGATCAGCCCTGGGTGTTCTTTGGAAGGAATGATGCTAAAGCTGAAACTTCAGTACTTTGGCCACCTCATGCGAAGAGTTGACTCACTGGAAAAGACTTTGATGCTGGGAGGGATTGGGGGCAGGAGGAGAAGGGGACGACAGAGGATGAGATGGCTGGATGGCATCATGGACTCGATGGACGTGAGTCTGAGTTGGTGATGGACAGGGAG
Organism: Capra hircus; assembly: GCF_001704415.2. NCBI lineage: Eukaryota > Metazoa > Chordata > Mammalia > Artiodactyla > Bovidae > Capra > Capra hircus. The sequence goes on from NC_030813.1 coordinate 4,336,785, forward strand.
GCCTGGCGTGCTGCAATTCATGGGTTCACAAAGAGTCAGACACGACTGAGCGACTGAACTGAACTGAACTGAACTGTATCATCAATTCAGTTCAGTTGTTCAGTCATGTCCAACTCTTTGAGACCCCATGGACTACAGCACACCAAGCCTCCCTGTCCATCACCAACTTTCGGAGCTTGCTCAAACTCATGTCCATCGAGTTGGACATGCCATCCAGCAATCTCATCTAATCAATTCATCCTTCTTCTCCCATTTTTAATCTTTCCCAGCATCAGGGTCTTTTTCAATGAGTCAGTTCTTCACATCATGTGGCCAAAGTATTGGAGTTTCAGCTTTAGCATCACTACTTCCAATCAATATTCAGGACTGATTTCCCTTAGGATGGACTGGTTGGGTCTCCTTGAAGTCCAAGGGACTCTCAAGAGTCTTCTCCAACACCACAGTTCAAAACCATCAATTCTTTGGCACTCAGCTTTCTTTATATGCTAACTCTCACATCCATACATGACTACTGGAAAAACCATATCTTTAACTAGACAGACATTTGTTGGCAAAGTAATGTCTCTGCTTTTGAATATGCTGTCTAGGTCGTTCATAGCTTTTCTGCCAAGGAACAAGCATCTTTTAATTTCATGGCTGTAGGCACCATCTGCAGTGATTTTGCAGCCCAAGAAAATAGTCTGTAGCTCTTTTCACTGTTTCCCCACCTATTTCCCATGAAGTGATGGGACTGGATGCTATGATCTTAGTTTTCTGAATGTTAAGCTTTAAGCCAACATTTTCACTCTCCTCTTTCACTTTCATCAAGAGGCTCTTTAGTTCTTCTTCACTTTTTGCCATAAGGGTGGTGTCATCAGCATATCTGAGGTTATTGATATTTCCCCGCAATCTTGATTCCATCATTTGCTTCATCCAGCCCAGTGTTTCTCATGATGTACTCTGCATGTAAGTTAAATAAGAAGGGTGACAATACACAGCCTTTATGTACTCCTTTCCTGATTTGGAACCAGTCTGTTGTTCCATATCCAGTTCTAACTGTTGCTTCTTGACTTGCACATAGATTTCTCAGGAGGCAGGTCAGATGGTCTGGTATTCCCATTTCTTGAAGAATTTTCCACAGTTTGTGTGATCCACACAGTCAAAAGCTTTGGCATAGTCAATAAAGCAGAAGTAGATGTTCCCTTGCTTTTTCAATGATCCAGCAGATGTTAGCAATTTGATTTCTGGTTCCTCTGCCTTTTGTAAATCCAGCTTGAACATCCAGAAGTTCACAGCTCACATTCTGTTGAAGCCTGGCTTGGAGTATTTTGAGCATTACTTTGCTAGTGTGTGAGATGAGTGCAATTGTGCGGTAGTTTGAGCATTCTCTGGCATTGTATTTTCTTGAGGATTGGAATGAAGACTGACCTTTTCCAGTCCTGTGGCCACTGCTGCATTGTTCAAATTTGCTGGCATGTTGAGTGCAGCACTTTCACAGCATCCTCTTTCAGGATTTGAAATAGCTCAACTGGAATTCCATCACCTCCACTAGCTTTTTTTTTTTTTTTTTTTTTTTTAATTAATTAATTATTTATTTATTTTAGTTTTTTTATTTTTTTAATTTTAAAATCTGTAATTCTTACATGCGTTCCCAAACATGAACCCCCCTCCCACCTCCCTCCCCATAACATCTCTCTGGGTCATCCCCATGCACCAGCCCCAAGCATGCTGTATCCTGCGTCTGACATAGACTGGCGATTCCATTCTTACATGATAGTATACATGTTAGAATGCCATTCTCCCAAATCATCCCACCCTCTCCCTCTCCCTCTGAGTCCAAAAGTCCGTTATACACAGCTGTGTCTTTTTTCCTGTCTTGCATACAGGGTCGTCATTGCCATCTTTCTAAATTCCATATATATGTGTTAGTATACTGTATTGGTGTTTTTCTTTCTGGCTTACTTCACTCTGTATAATCGGCAAAGCAATCTTGAGAAATAAGAATGGAACTGGAGGAATCAACTTGCCTGACTTCAGGCTCTACTACAAAGCCACAGTCATCAAAACAGTATGGTACTGGCACAAAGACAGACATATAGATCAATGGAACAAAATAGAAAGTCCAGAGATAAATCCACACACATATGGACACCTTATCTTTGACAAAGGAGGCAAGAATATACAGTGGAGTAAAGACAATCTCTTTAACAAGTGGTGCTGGGAAAACTGGTCAACCACTTGTAAAAGAATGAAACTAGATCACTTTCTAACACCGCACACAAAAATAAACTCAAAATGGATTAAAGATCTAAATGTAAGACCAGAAACTATAAAACTCCTAGAGGAGAACATAGGCAAAACACTCTCAGACATAAATCACAGCAGGATCCTCTATGATCCACCTCCCAGAATGCTGGAAATAAAAGCAAAAATAAACAAATGGGATCTAATTAAAATTAAAAGCTTCTGCACAACAAAGGAAACTATAAGCAAGGTGAAAAGACAGCCTTCTGAATGGGAGAAAATAATAGCAAATGAAGCAACTGACAAACAACTAATCTCAAAAATATACAAGCAACTTATGCAGCTCAATTCCAGAAAAATAAACGACCCAATCAAAAAATGGGCCAAAGAACTAAATAGACATTTCTCCAGAGAAGACATACGGATGGCTAACAAATACATGAAAAGATGCTCAACATCACTCATTATTAGAGAAATGCAAATCAAAACCATAATGAGGTACCACTTCACACCAGTCAGAATGGCTGCGATCCAAAAATCTGCAAGCAATAAATGCTGGAGAGGGTGTGGAGAAGAGGGAACCCTCCTGCACTGTTGGTGGGAATGTAAACTAGTACAGCCACTATGGAGAACAGTGTGGAGATTCCTTAAAAAATTGCAAATAGAACTACCTTATGACCCAGCAATCCCACTGCTGGGCATACACACCGAGGAAACCAGAATTGAAAGAGACACATGTACCCCAATGTTCATTGCAGCACTGTTTATAATAGCCAGGACATGGAAACAACCTAGATGTCCATCAGCAGATGAATGGATAAGAAAGCTGTGGTACATATACACAATGGGAGTACTACTCAGCCGTTAAAAAGAATTCATTTGAATCAGTTCTGATGAGATGGATGAAACTCCACTAGCTTTGTTTGTAGTGATGCTTCCTAAGGCCCACTTGACTTCACATTTCCACACGTCTGACTCTGAGTGATCACACCATGGCTATCTGTGTCATGAAAATCTTTTTTGGACAGTTATTCTGTATATTCTTGCCACCTCTTCTTAATATCTTTGGCTTCTGTCAGCTCCATACCATTTCTGTCCTTTATTGAGCCCATCTCTGCATGAAATGTTCCTTTAGTATCTCTAATTTTCCCAAAGAGATCTCTAGTCTTTCCCATTCTATTGTTTTCCTCTATTTCTTTGCATTGATCACTGAGGAAGGCTTTCTTATCTCTCCTTGCTACTCTTTGGAACTCTGCATTCAGATGGGTATATCTTACCTTAAAACAGTATGGTAATGGCATAAAAACAGACATGCAGGTCAATGGAACATATGAGCACAGAAATAAACCCACACACTTATGGTCAATTAATTTATGCTCAATTAACCTATGACAAAGAAGTCAAGAATAAACCGTGAAGATAGTCACTTCAATAAGTATTGCTCAGAAAATTGGACAGATACATGTAATCAAGTAAATTAAAACATCCTCTAAAATCATGCAAAAAAAAAATAATAATCTCATTATGGATGAAAGACCTAAGTGTAAAACAAAAAGCTATATAACTTCTAGGGGGAAATTATAGGCAGTACACTCTGTCATAAATTATAGCAATATTTTTTTGGACCTGTCTCTAAAATCAGAAGTAAATAAATGGGAAGTAATTAAAATGAAAAGCGTTAGCACAGCAAAGGAAACTACTGGTAAAATGAAAGACAATATACTGAATGGAGAAAATATTTGCTGATGATATGACCCATATGACTGATAAGACAAATCAATGTGAAAGAAATAAACAATCTGATTAAAAATGAGCAGAGAAATGAATAGACGTTTTTCCAAAAAGGACATCCAGATGGTCAACTGGCATATGAAAAGATGCTCAATACCATTAATCATCAGGGAAATGAAAATGAAAATCACAGTGAAATATCACCTCATATCTGTCAGAAAACGATCATCAAAAAGAACATAAATAACAGATGTTGGTGAGGCTGTGGAGAAAAGGGAACCCTCATGAACTGTTGGTGGGAAAGTAAACTGCTGCAGCCACTGTGGAAAACACTACAGTGGTGGTGGTTTAGTTGCCAAGTCGTGTCCTACTCTTGCGACCCTGTGGACTGTAGCCCTCCAGGCTCCTGTGTCCATGGGATTCTCCAGGCAAGAACATTGATGTGGGTTACCATTTCCTTCTCCAGGGGATCTTCCCAACCCAGGAATTGAACCAGGGTCTCATTGTACGTGGATTCTTTACCAACTGAGCTACCCGGGACACTAATTTTCCATAATTTTAACTAATAGCTAACATTTGTTGATTGTTTATCAGGTGTCAGGAACTGAACAAAGACTTTATATTAAATAGTTCAAAAGGCTATGAGGTAAATACTGTTACATTTCCATTCTGTGATGGAGAGAGAGAGAGAGAGGGTCAGAAAAATGAAACAGCATGCTCAAATTTCACAGCAAGTAAATGACAGCTGAGATTCAAAGGTAGGCAATGGGACTTTGTAGCCTTAATGGCTATGCATTAGCAGAGAATTCTTGACTGCTTCCTTACAGGGTAGACATGAAGACAAAAATAACAGTCTAAACGAAAGCAATCCAAACAATATAAAGAACTATATGATAGATAATGTAGATGCTAGAAACTTCCGTAAATTCTAAAGATGAGAGTAGTGTTTGATCAATGTGCTCCAAAATACCCTTTGAGAAAATACATTTCAAAATTTAAAGTTATGGATGTATATTTCAACTATACATATGTGCAAAATTGTATGGAGTTATTAACTTCTAGGATTTATGCAATGTATTTTTAAATACTTAACATTTGATAATATCAGCTACTTTGTAAAAGTAAAATACAAAATCAGGATTAAAAACTTGCTATACTGTATGCACACCATGTTCATAGCAGTATTATTTACAATTGCCAAGATATAAAAGCTACTTAAATGTCCATCAACAGATGAATAGATAAAGAAGATCTGGTAGTATATATATATACAATGGAATACCGGTGGTGGTGGTGGTGCTTGGTTGTTAAGTCACGTCCAACTCTTTTGCAACCCAATGGGCTGTAGTCCTTTAGGCTCCTCAGTTCATGGGATTTCCCAGACAAGAATACTGGACTGAGTTGCCATGCCCTCCTCCAGGGAATCTTCCTGACCTAAGGATCAAACCACAGCTCCTGCATTACGTGCTGGTTCTTTACCACTGACCACCTGGGAAGCCCCACAGTGGAATATTACTCAGCCATAAAAGGGAAGAAATTGCATCATTTGCAAACACATAGACCTAGAGACTGTCATATGGAATTAAGTCAAAAAGAGAAAAACAAGTATCATGTAGTATCACTTAAATGTGGAATCTAGAAAAATGGTACAGACAAACTCATCTGCAAAGCAGAAATAAAGATACAGACATAGAGAACAAACTTACGGATGGATACCAAAGGGAAAGGGAGGGTGAGATGACTTGGGAGATTGGGATTGACATACATACACTACTATCGTAAAAGAGATAACCAACGAGAACATGCTGTGGAGTAGAGGAAACTCTACTCAATGTTCTGTGGTGAAGTAAATGGGAAGGAAATCCCCCAAAGAGGGGATATAGAGAGAGCTGATTCACTTTGCTGTACAGCAGAAACTAACACAACATTGTAAAGTGACTATCAGTTCAGTCGCTCAGTCGTGTCCGACACTTTGCGACCCCATGAATCGCAGCACACCAGGCCTCCCTGTCCATCACCAACTCCCAGAGTTCACTCAGACTCTACTACAAGAAAAAAGACTTTTTAAAGATGTGGTACATATATATATAATATATTACTCAGGCATAAAAAGAGGATGAAATTTGGCATTTGCAGCAACATGGATGGACTTGAGGAGGACTATGCTAAGTGAAATAAGTCACACAAATATGAAGAAGACAAATCCTGTATACCACTTACATGTGGAATCTGAAAATTATAACTAGTGAGTATAACAGAAAAGAATCAGACTCACAGATGTAGAGAGCAGATTAGCAGTCACCAGGGGGGAGAACAGGGGGAGGGGCAAAACAGGAGTGGGGAGTGGGGCTATAAACTGTTGGAAGGAAGGCAGACCACTACATGGGGGATATAGTCAATATCTTATAATAACTGTAAATGGAGTGTGACCTTGAAAAATTGTATAAAAATGGGGAAAAATATGTCCTATTGTAATTATTTTCCCACTGTATTATTTTAACAACAGAAATCCATACCATTCTCTAAGGAAGAATAGGAATGTGTAAATTTATGATGATGAGGGTTTGCTTGGGATAAAGAAACAAGGCTAGGAGCATAAGACAAAACAGAATGTGCTGCATGCTTTCTGCTGCACTTCCAGTGGTATAGGAGCCCAGTAATTATTACCACAGGCAAGAAAACGGACAATGGATAATGATTAAGAAGGGAAACTTGGGGTCTAGAAAATCATATTTAATGAGATAGGTTAGGCAATCTAAGTAGCACAGCCTCCAACAGGCTGGATTCCATAAATTTTCAGTCCGCTTTGCGATAAACCCAGTAGGTTTGTTGGCATCATTGCCTTGAAAGCTACCCAAAGGTACCCAAAACAGTTCAGAGTTGATAATTCACTCTGGGCTGTTTTTTTCAAACAAAATAAGGTAAATTTTGAGCCGCTTTAATAAAACCTTCATAGTCTAAGTATTTTAACACAAATCTACCCTGCAAGTCTAAGAAGGTACAGTCTGAAGCAATAGCACTCTGGGCCAAATGCTCTTCTGGAAAGATCCCTAGAAATCCTGGGTAGTGGTGGTTTAGGCACTAAGTCGTATCCAATTCTTACAACCCCATGTACTGTAGTCAACCAGGCTCCTCTGTCCTTGGGATTCTCCAGGCAAGAATGCTGGAGTGGGCAGCCATTTCCTTCCCCAGGGGATCTTCCCAACTCAGGGACTGAACCCAGGTCTCCTGCATTGCAAGCAGATTCTTTACTGACTAACTACAAGAGAAGCCCTTTATGACACTTGTATGCATTAAAAAAGATGAAAACTTAAAATCCCGAGTGGGAGGGTGTCAGGTGTTTCTGCCACTCAGAATGTGTGGTCCTGTCCTGTATTCATCCTCTTACTTCTCCAGGCAGGTAAGGCCAGAGGAGCTAGTGACAGCCATCCTCCTGCCATGATGGCAGCATGGAGAAAATGGCTGAGGTCAACAGTGTTTTGCCACTAAACCTGGTGAGAGAGTAACTGGCCCATCAGAGATAAAGTTTGTAACCAGTTAGCCAGAGCACTTTGGGGCAGGATGTCATATGATAGCTCCTCTGAGTCCACGCTGCATATACTAAGATTTTAGGCTCCAGCTTCCATGTGATATAGAAATACTGGCCCCTTAGGACTGTGTTTCCTGGTGGCTGACCCTCACCAAGAACCATAATTGAAAAGTTGTCACTGCCCTGAGCATTGCCAATCCCAGAAAATCTGAGAAGCACAGCCTTCTGCAATTTCATGTCTCTTCTCCAGACTGTAAAATAGCTGAAAAATAAACATTAAAAAAAACAGATAAATAAAACACTGGACAGAGTTTTGAGGACTAATGGATGAATCTCATGTGCTGTTCCTCATCCAAGGAAGTTGATTTACATCCTACTTCCTGATAGGAAAGTAATAGACAAAGGACACCCACAGATTCTAATTGCAATCATGTCTGTCATCCTGATATCCTCTGAATGCAAATTATAACAGCGTCCTCTTTCAGGTACAGATAATCTTGATAAAACATGTTTCTGAAAGAAATGCACCTTATCTTATTTCCTTCACTTCCAAATGCCAGAGTTGGGACTTTAATCATCAGATACACACCTCATCCAGGAACATGCCTACACACAAAGTCAGGAGGAAATTTCTGATCTGAGGCTCACTGAAGATTTACTTAAGTCAGAAGCATTTCTGCAGCAGTGTGAATTTCTATAGCAGTGTTAAGGCATTCTTCTAGGTGGTTTACAAATATACATTCCTTTAATCTTCATAACAGCTTTTTGAGAGAATGTACTTTTATGGACTCTGTTTTATAGATGAAGAAACTGCCCAAGTTTTCCCAGTGAGTACTTGACAGAGCCAGGATTCAAACCCGGTGAGTCTGAATCAGTCGTGCTGTGCTATGCTTTTCTGCCTCTCACATCAGCTTGCTGAGACTGACTATAAATTTATTCTGTGATGGGAATTATACACATTTAACCAGTCAACTCTAAAGGGAATCAATGCTGGATATTCATTGGAAGGACTGATGCTCAAGCTGAAGCTGCAGTACTCGGGCCACCTGATGCAAACAGCCGACTCATTGGAAAAGACCCTGATGATGGGAAAGATTGAGGGCAAGAGGATGAGATGATTGGATGGCCTCAGCGACTCAATGGGTATGAGTCTGAGCAAACTCAAGGAGATAGTAAAAGACGGGGAAGCTTGGCATGCTGCAGTTTATGGGTCTCAAAGAGTTGGACACAATTTAGTGAACAACAACACAGCATACAAGGACTATATAAGAAAGTTATACGGTAGTTGTGAATGGCTTCTGTCTCCTCACTCAAAAAGTGGCCATTGTCTTTGACTAATGCAGCTAAGGACTCTTCCTCTACAGCCTATGCACTTCAGAGTTCCTAATAGAAATCATAGAAAACATCTATACCTCTGTTCATTGTTCCAGATTTGGTCTTTAAGGAGCATGCAATCAATTTGTTCAAAAATGTTGCTTCCTTCCAAAACACTGAGCAAAATTTTGCCTCCCTGACTTGCTTACCAGCCTCAGGAATTTTGCAGCTCCCAGACTCTCTAATCTGAATACCCACAAATTCAGTTGTGGCTGTGGTCTCTCTGCAGTCATGGGACTCTGTCTTGCTAACAGGTGGCCCAAACACTTTAATATCCTTTTGGCCAAAAGAACTATTTGCTACTCAGACTCTAAAATAAAAACTGATTTCCCATTCTGCGGTAGGCTGTCATTTCCTGGAAAATGTAGCATCAGTTACTATTTTTGTAGAAATGCCCAGAAATTGTCCTGAGGGAGAGTCTCTGCTTAAACCAGTAGCACATGGGTTAGACTATCCTGGGAACATCAGCAAGTGTGTGTCACTATTATCATAAACAAACCCACAGGAATGATAAAAAGCTTCTGAGCACAATCTCTGCATGAGTACACACACCATTCTGAAGACAGAGTCCTTCCCCCTGCCCTTGCGGCTCCCTTGATAAAGCTCAAAATGATCACTTGCTCCATCGATTTGGCAATTATTTATTGTTTTTCACAATTTTTTTAGTGTTTCTCATAGTATTAGAATTCAGAAACAAGCATTATAAACTCAACACAAGTACCTCCCAAATTGGGTCACAAAGCTGATTCTTTTCAGTTGGTTTTAATCTATAGTTTGGTTAGCTGTCATTAGACTCATTTATTATAAAATGACCTACTTAGTTAAAGGAAACTCCCGACCCAGGGATCGAACCCGGGTCTCCCGCATTGGAGGCAGACACTTTAACCTCTGAGCCACCAGGGAAGCCCTTAATTAAAGCAAGAGAGTCATTATTGACATTAGTGATTTTCATACTTGCTTATCCATTACAACCATGTAGGGAGCTTCCACACTCTCAGAAGCCCAATTGGCATTCAAATTAGTTACATTAGTAACTTGGGGTGGGGTCCAGGTGTCATACATTTTCAAGTGCCCCAGGAGATTCCAACACGTAGCTAAGTTTGGAAACTACTGACATAAAGGAAAATTTTAAAATTTTTATATTACTTAATTAGATTTATACTAATAGCAAAGACTGGGATATTGTGCCTGCTAATGTGCTGGGCACTGTTGTAAACCTTTATGAATATAAACACACCTAATCTTCATTACAACCCTATGGTATTATTATCTCCATGTTACAGTCGATGGAAAAAAGAGACAGAAATTAAAAGACTTGTCCAAAGTAACTCACATTGTAAGTAGCAGAGTCATAATTTTTATTCCATTAGTTTGGCTCGTAACCATTATTCTGTCTGTTAAATGTTTATGTTTTTAAATAGAGTTTGAAAACAAACATTTAACAGTAGTTACAGCGGTGATGTCAGGATGCACTCAGAGGCACACTAAAAGTTCTTTATATAAAGAAATACATTGATAACAAAGAAAGAAAGAAAGAAAGTGAAAATGAAGTTGCTCAGTCGTGTTCGACTCTTTGCGACCCCGTGGACTGTAGCCTACCAGGCTCCTCTGTCCATGAAATTTTCCAGGCAAGAGTACTGGAGTGGGTTGCCATTTCCTTCTCCAGGGGATCTTCCCGACCCAGGGATCAAACCCAGGTCTCCTGCCTTGCAGACAGACGCTTTACCATCTGAGCCACCAGGGAAGCCCAAGAAAACCTCTTAAATACCAGTTCTTATTAGTAACTGCTTGATCTATTTTTAATTATTTTACTCAGACAAACCTCTGTTGGAATGTTATATAACAAATTAAGCCATATATCGTGTACCAGGAACATTAGCTTAAAACTATTTGTTAACATTGACAATGCACGTTCCTATGAAAATCTTCATGTAGTTGTCTTCCCTTTCATTCTCTTTAAAAAGTTCTGAACCTTTTACCTTTTTAGTTGAAAACATATCAATTATAAAATGAAAGAAAGAATGGGCCTTGCAGTTAAGACAGGTCTGGAGTCAAATCCCAGCTCTGCCATTGGCTATCTGGGCTCCTTCACCTCTCTGAGCCTCAGTTTTCTCCTCTACAAAATGGGGATAAATATAACGCATGTGAATGTGCACGCAGCAGGGTTCCAGGCCTAGATGAGACCCTCCTCCACTGTCCCCAGACCTTGGTTTCCCCATCTAGGCAATGCAGTAGGGAAAAAAATAAAGTGACTCTCCTCTCCCCAAACAAGTGAACAAGCACTCCTCTTTTGTTCTTACCTGAAGTACCATCATCCCAGAAGACTTAAAAGTCCTCCCTGGGAGCCCTCTCCTGTGCTGCAGGCATACTTACCCCTGATAACTGCCTTCCCGACATTCCTGGTTTACCCCCTCTCAGAGTTTCTGACACCCAAGTTCAGCACAAAAGCAAGCAGCTCTGGGGCCCGACGGCTCCAGGCAGCACTTCCCTTTCTCTGCCAAGCAGCCTGCAGGAAAGAGAGGCTCCTCCAGCCTCAGGCCCCAGGAAAGGGGCCCTCTGGCTGCTCCCTTCTCCTCGGGTCACTCTGCTTCACGGTGGCCCGTGAGGTTTGCTCACAGAGGCCATGGAGGTCCTGCAGCTGCTGCCAGCTAAGCCTGACGGGGCCCCTGAACCAGACCTCTGAAACTGTGCTGAGTCCCTCTTAAAGTGGGCACATACATAGCTGTTGATTATCATCTGCCTTTTAGTCCACCCTCAGCGTTATGTCTCTACTTTTCTCTTCTCCACACTCACATTCCAGCCTCGGAGGCTGGCCCTGACCTGAGATAACCTCCCTTTCTTACTCCCTTTCTTCCCTCTGGCATCTGTAGTCTAAGCCCCAAACATCAGCCCCAGCCTGGGCTGGCCACATGCTGACAGATCTCACTGACGCCCACGGTCTGCTGTTGCGACCTTATGACTCTGCCAGGCCTCTGGGAATCCATGTGCCAGTCTCCCTGGATGATCTCTGCTTTACTGTCAACGCCTGTGGAGACTTGTCCCAGTGACCTCCTCTGCCCTTGGGGTTCTGTGGAGTCTCCGCTTATTGGCCTTTTCTAGCCTGACCCACCCCACGTGCCGTTTGAACTGAAGTGTGGCAGCTTTCTCTCCATGGGAGCTGGGGGTTATGATAAATTATTCATGTGCACACAGAATTTTGTTTTTACTGGACTGTGTCACCAGCTTCTAGCAGTTGTCCCCACCTGTCTCAAGATGGCTGGCACAGATTTCCCTTTATTTAAAGGGGCCAGGTCATTTTTCACAAAACATTTAAAAAGCACATGTACCCGGGGCAAACCTGTAAGCAGGTGTGTAGCAGCTTCAGGGGGCTTCACAGGGCATCATGTTTTCCATGCCCTCTGCATCCCTCATCTGCATCCATCACTGACCAGCCTCCACCCAGACTCCTCCTTCTCTCTGTCTCTGCACGTCCCTCCTCATATCCCTCAGTCGTCAGTTTCAATACCCATTCCTCAAGCTCTGGCTGCATATTAGAGTTACCTGAGTCCCTTCAATTAAACTACAGTCTCTGCAGGTGGGGCCCGGCATTGGCACTATGAAAGGCTCCTCGGATGATTCTAATCTGCTTTCAAACATGAGAACTTCTGACAGGAAAATTTAGGCTTCAGTTCTTTTCCAGGAAGGGCAAGAAGCTCCGCCACCAAGAATTAATCTCTATCTAACTTATAATTTTACTCCTCATATATAACATAGCATGTAGCATATCTTGGGGATAATGTGTGCTTGATGAATAAATAAATGGATATTCTGAAATATGTTTACAACTTTGTCCTAAGCCTGGAAGCTATGATTTATATCCACTAAGCCAAACTGGCTAGAAAATTTGAAAAAAACACATTCCAAGCATGTTCTCATCCAATTATAAAAATTTTAGATTTTGACATTCCTCATCACCATATTAAAATTCAAAATATTTCTCCCATTTTTATATACACTAATTGTAGAAAAAACAGAAAATACTTCCAATCAAAATAATCTAAATAACATCTGTGCTTATACCATCACTGTTAACCCTTTATCATCTCTCATTTACTATGCCCACACACTATTGCATATATTAAATTGAATCATACCTTATTCTTTCAGCAATATGTTGTGTAAAACCTTAGTCTCATTAAAAGTAACTTGGAGACAAGTCAGCTAAACCTTAGGGAGGTTAAAACTTAAGCGTCTAAGTCCCCTTGAAGGACACTGAGAGCTTTCTAACGTTTGGCTACATTCTTATGTTCAATATGTGTGTGTGTGTTAGTCACTCAGTCATGTCCGACTCTTTGTAACATCATGGACTATAGACCGCCAGGCTCCTCTGTCCATGGAATTCTCCAGACAAGAATACTGGAGTGGATTGCCATTCCCTTCTCCAGGGCACTTTCCTGACCCAGGGATCAAATCTGGGTTTCCTGCAATCCTCACAAATTCTTTACCATCTGAGCCAACAGTGTAGCCCATGCCTGTATTCTCTTATTAGTCAAGTCGGTAAATGACATTTGTATTTGAAAAAATGAACCTTAGGTGGCTGTGAAATAGGGAAAGTTACTCTCCAGTGACTACATATAGGGACAAAGAGAACATTTTTAATAAAAATGAAAACAATTTCTGAGGGTTTCAAATCTTAAACTCATAACATTATTTTGAACCTATGCTTGCTTTTGTATTTTGACAGAAGAAAATCATGATGACTAATGTTTATCAGCCACTTTTTTGTTAGGCACTGTACTAAACAATTTATGTAAACTATTTGGCTTATTGCTCACAATAGAACCATTAAGTAGGTATTATATCCCCCGGTTATGAATAAGGAAGCTGAGGCTTAGACAGACTAACAGGTTCAGCTGGGTTCTGCAGGTAGCGAGTGACAGAGCTGGGATTGAGGGATGAGAAGGGTCGCCCCTGACCACAGTGTTCTACTGCTAGTCTCAGTTCACTCACCGTGTCCAACTCTTTGCGATCCCATGGAACACGCCAGGCTTCCCTGTCCATCACCAACTCCCAGAGCTTGCCCAAACTCATGTCCATTGAGTCAGTGATGCCATTCAACCATTTCATCCTCTGTCATCCCCTTCTCTCCCTGCCTTCAACCTTTCCCAGCATCAGGGTCTTTTCCAATGAGTCAGTTCTTCATATCCAGTGACCAAAGTATTGGAGATTCAGCTTCAGTATCAGCCCTTCCAATGAATAGTTAGTGTTGATTTCCTTTAGGATGGACTGGTTGGATTTCCTTGCAGTCCAAGGGACTCTCAAGGGTCTTCTCCAGCACCACAGTTCAAAAGCATAATTCTTCAGCACTCAGCTTTCTTTACTGTCCAACTCTCACATCCGTACATGACCACTCGAAAAACCACAGCTTTGATTGTATGGACCTTTGTTGGCAAAGTAATGTCTCTGCTTTTTAATATGCTCTCTACGTTTGTCATAGTTTTCTTCCAAGGAGCAAGTGTCTTTCAATTTCATGGCTGCAATCACCATCTGCAGTGATAAGAAAATAAAGTTGTGTCTAGCAACTGCTACTCTAGTAGCACCTAATAAAATGCAGTACTTTGACAAACCTTGTTCTTAATAAAAAAAAACCTGTGTTGACAATCTCCTTCCTTTTATTAAATTACCCTATAATTTTACTGGAACTTGCCTAAAATTTATGGTTTAAAAATCGCTGTTTTCCTTCTTGGGGAAATGGAGAATTTATCCACGTCTAGTCCACACTATTTTTATTGTTTTTTTTTTTTTTTTATTTTCTAAAGATTCTCAGTGGCAGTTCTTCAGCCCCATGGGTTAAGTTAGTCCTCCTCATAGACAGTGTATTAAAAAGAAGAGACATCACTTTGCTGACAAAGTTCCGTATAGTCAAAGCTATGGTTTTTTTTCCAGTAGTCATGTACAGATGTGTGAGTTGGACCATAAAGAAGTCTGAGCGCCAAAGAATTGATGCTTTCAAACTGTGGTTTTGGAGAAGACCCTTGAGAGTCCCTTGGACAGCAAGATCAAACCAGTCAATCCTAAAGGAAGTTAGTCCTGAATATTTATTGGAAGTACTGATGCTTAAGCTGAAACTCCAATACTTTGACCACTTAATGCAAAGAACTGACTCTTTGGAAAAGATCCTGATGCTGGGAAAGATCGAAGGCAGGAGGAGAGGGGACAACAGAGGATGAGATGGTTGGATGGCATCACTGCGTTAATGGACATGAATCTGAGCAAACTCCGGGAGATAGTAAAGGACAGAGAAGCCTGGTGTGCTGCAGTCCATGGGATGGCAAACATGACTTAGGGACTGAACAACAACAAACATGCTTTCCAGCTCTACAGTCTGTTGCTGACGGCATGCAGAATCAGAGGGGTCCACTTGAACAGTAGGACAGTGCAGCTGATCCCTTAACTTTCCTAACAAACCCACTAACTAGTAAATATGCTGTGTCCAGAGCACATGGGTCACTTTTCAATCAACAGCAGAAATTACCTCGTTTATCTCAGTTTAGAGCCATTTCCTATATGCAGCTCCTGTCCAAAGCCTGACAAATACAATTGATATTCAGGGCTGGTAGTTTATGAGACGTGAATAGTAACGCATTTCCTAAGCTTTCTCCTACCCAGCCAAATCGCCGGAAAGCAGCATGCCTGCATTTTATTACTCTGGCTTTCCATACACCTCATTTTAGGGGTTATGACTCGAGTTATGCCTTCAGCCAGCATCGTTTGTCCTATGAATGGTGACATGCCGAATGCCCACTACCGCTGAAGACACATCAGCATGTACTTTCACGTTTTTCTATAAAGGCTGGTATGGTCAATTCCTGCTGCAGTTCAGAGTCAGAAAAAGCCTGGTCTCTTCTGACATACAAGTATGCTTCTTTTCTCTTTTGAGTAATGAAGATGACTCCCTTCTGCAGGAAGGAGAGGGGAGTCCTTCCTCCCTACTCCCTTCCCTTCAGGAAGCTGGTAGCTAAATATTCTACTCAGTTGCTGTAGCTTCTTATCTAGATTCACTGGTATAAGTGCCTGCTTGTCTTTCATTACCAACTCCATGCCTATATCCCCTGCCTCTCCTTCTTTTTGTTTTGTCCTGGTATGTTTAATAGATTTTTGCTGGATTGTAAAGACAGTATGGGCTTAAGAACCTTTCTTCCTGGAATTCTTTAGAAACTAACAGTTTTGAGCTGTGTGAACTTGAGTGAGTTTCATAATATTGTCAATGCCTCCCTTTTTCATTTATAAAATGAGAATAATAAAAGCACTGCCTCACACAGTTGTTGTAAAAATAAAATAATGCAACGTGTAGTTCAAATGATGCTATTATTAATGCTTTCGCTCCCTTTAAAAAAATACTCGATGCATGATGCATGATGCAGGATGCTCGGGGCTGGTGCACTGGGATGACCCAGAGGGATGGTTTGCAGAGGGAGTTGGGAGGGGGGTTCAGGATGGGGATTACGTGTACACCTGTGGTGGATTCATGTTGATATATGGCAAAACCAATACAATATTATAAAGTAATCAGCTTCCAATTAAAACTAATAAATTTATATTTAAAAAAGAAAGAAAAAAAATACTGGTTAAATACACAAACCATAAAATTTACTATCTTAACCATTTGTAAGTGTGCAGTTTAGTAGTGTAGTATATCCACATCATTGTGCAACCAATCTCTAGAACTCTTTACAGTTTGCAAGACTGAGATGCTTGATATACCCCAACAACTCTCCATCTGCTCCAACTCTTAACACCTGGCAGCCACCATTCTACTTTCTATCTCAATGAATTTGACTACCCTAAGTACCTCAGATAAGTGGAACCATACAGCATTTGTCTTTTTGTGACTGGTTTATTTCACTTAGCATAATGTCCCAAGGTTAATTCATGTTGTAGCACATGTCAGGATTTCCTTTTCTTTTAAGGCTGAATAATATCCCATTATACACACACACACACACACACACACACACACACACATACACACACACATATATGTATATATACACATATACACGTATAATACCACATTTTGTTTATATATATATCCATTGATAGACACTTGGGTTGTTTCCACTTTTTGCCTATTGTGACTAATGCTCTGCATTTGTGTCTCTATTTTTGCTTTGCAAATAGATCATCTATACCATTTTTCTTAAGCCTTCCCTGGTGGCTCAGATGGTAAAGCATCTGCCTACAATGCAGGAGACCCGGGTTCAATCCCTGGGGAGGGAAGATCTCCTGGAGAAGGAAATGGCAACCCACTCCAGTATTCTTGCCTGGAAAATCCCATGGGTGGTGGAACCTGGTAGGCTACACTCTATGTGGTCGCAAAGAGTTGGACATGACTGAGCAACTTCACAAATACCATTTTTCTAGATTCCACCTATATGCATTAATATACTATATTTTTTATTCTCTTCCTAACTGACTTCACTTTGTATGACTCTCTCTTTTCAAATGACATGATTGTCAATGTAGAAAATCTCAAGAAATCAACAACAACAAACCGCCTAAAACTAACAAGTAAATTCAGCAGCATCATAGGTTTCAAGATCAACATATGAAATAATTGCATTTCCATGTACTAGTAATGAACACATGGAACTGAAAATTAGAACTACAATACCATGCACAGATGCTTAAAAAATAGCTTAAGTGCAAATCTAACAAAATATTATGCAGGCCTTATATGCTGAAAACTGCAAAATGCTGATGAAAGAAATCAAAGAAGACCTAAATATACAATGAGACCTACTCTGTTCACAGATTTATTCATAGCAGAGATCTCAATTCCTATCAAAATCCTAGAAAGACATTTTGTAGAGACACACAAATATAATATTTATACAAATAGGCACAGGCCCTAGAATATCTAAAATTCTTTTTTTAAAGAAGAAGAAAGTGGCAGAAATCACTCTACTTGGTTTCAAGACTTACATAGCTGCAGTATTCACAACTGTGAGGGATTAGAGGACAAAGAGACACTTCAGTCAGTGGAACAGAATAGAGAGCTCAAAATGTCAGATGTAAAACCACAGAACTCTTAGAAAAGGACACAGGAGAAAAGCCTAGGGACAGGGAATCTGGTGAAGAGTTCTCAGACTGGACGTCAAAAGTATAATTAATAAAATTATAAAAGGATAAATGGGACCTGATCAAAATTAAAACCTTTGAGAAGGAAGGTATATATGTACACATAGAGCCAATTCACTTCATTGTACAGCAGAAACTAACAGACTATTGTAAAGCAACTGTACTCCAATAAAAAATTTAAAAATGAAAATTTTGATCCATGAGAGACTCTGTAAAGGGGATAAACAACAGGGTATAAACAGAAGGGAAGATTTACAAGCCACTTATTTGACAAAGAATTAGCATCTAGCACTCTAGTACTCTTGCTTAGAAAATTCCATGGATGGAGGAGCGTGGTGGGCTACAGTCCATGGGGTTGCAAAGAGTTGGACACAACTGAGCGATTTCACTTTACTTTCACTTTATACAAAGTGTACCTTCTAAACTCAACAGCAAATAGGCCAAACAGTTCAATTAGAAAATGGGTAAATATATTTTAAAAGACATTTCACTGAAGAAGATACTGGGATGGCAAATAAACACATGAGAAGATATTCAATATCATTTGCTATTAGAAGAATGCAAATTAAGACTCAATGAGATGTCACTGAACACTTATTAAAACAGCTAAAATAAAAGTAATGAGACAACACCAAGGATGTGGAGAAACTGAAATTCTAATATGTAGATGTTGGAAAGTTAAAATGTACAGCCATTCCAAAAAGTAGTTTGACAATTTCTTGTTGTTGCTCAGTCTCTTAGCTGTGTCTGACTTTGCAACCAGCATGGGAAGGCCTGGACTTTGCAGCACGCCAGGCTTTCCTGTCCATCACCAACTCCAGGAGCTTGCTCAAACTCATGTCCATCAACTCAGTGATGCCATCCAACCATCTCATCCTCTGTCATCCCCTTCTCTTCCTGCCTTCAGTCTTTCCTAGCATCAGAGTTTTTTCCAATGAGTCAGTTCTTTGCATCAGGTGGCCCACGTATTGGAGCTTCAGCTTTAGCATCAGTCCTTCCAATGAGTATTCAGGACTGACTTCCTTTAGGATTGACTGGTTTGATCTCCTTGCTGTCCAAGGGAGTCTCAAGAGTCTTCTCCAGCACCACAGTTTGAAGGCATCAATTCCTTGGGGCTCAGCCTTTTTTATTGTCCAGCTTTCACATCTGTACATGACTACTGGAAAAAACATAACTTTGACTAGAGAACCTTTGGCAAGGTAATGTCTCTGCTTTATAATATGCTGTCTAGGGTGTCAAGGAGCAAGCATCTTAATTTCATGGCTGCAGGCACTATCCACAGTGATAATGGAGCCCAAGAAAATAAAGTCAGCCACTGTTTCCACTGTTTCCCCATCTATTTACCATGGAGTGATGGGACCGGATGCCATGATCTTAGTTTTCTGAATGTTGTTTAGTTTTAAGCCAACTTTTTCACTCTCGTCTTTCACTTTCATGAAGAGGCTCTTTAGTTCTACTTCGTTTTTTGCCATATGGGTGGTATCATTTGCATATCTGAGGTTATTGATATTTCTCCCGCCAATCTTGATTCTAGCTTGTGATTCGTCCAGCCGGATATTTCATATGATGTATTCTGCATATAAGTTAAAGAAGCAGGGTGACTATATACAGCCTTGATGTACTCCTTGGCAATTTCTTAAAAACCTAAATATACAAACCATAGACTGGACAAGCAAAGTGAAGAGAAGTGTTAGTCACTCAGTTGTGTATGACTCTGCAACCCCATGGACTGTAGCCCGCCAGGCTCCTCTGTCCATGGAATTCTCCAGGCCAAAATACTGGAGTGGGTTGCCATTCCCTCTTCCAGGCGATTTTCCTGACCCAGGGATTGAACCTGGGTCTCCTGCATTGCATGCAAATTCTTTACCATTTGAGCCACCAGGAAAGCCCAGAATGGACAAGCAAACATTTTGTCATTTCTCAAAGAAATGAAAATATACACACAAAAATCTGTACCTGGCTCTTCATAGCAGCTTTATTTGTAATAGCCCCAAACTGGAAACAACCAAAATATCTTATTATGGGTGACTGGTTAAACTGTGATATATGCTCAGCAGTAAAAATGCAACTACCTATACACCTAACAACTTGGATGAATTTTAAGAGCATTATGCTGAGTGGGGAGAAAAATCAATATCAAAAGATTATATACTGTGTGATTTTTTATACAACCTGCCAAAATACAGAGCCAGAGAATAATTAGTGATCAGCAGGGGTTAGAGGTAGGGGGAGTACTGGGTGTGACCATAAAGGGATAGCTTTATGGAAATCTTTGTGGTGAGAGAAGAGTTTTCTTTTTTGTTTGTTTGTTTTTTGTTTTGTTTTGTTTTTTTAGAAGAGTTTTCTATCTTGGTTTTGGTGGTGGTTACAGGCATCTACACTTGGTATAAAATGACACAGACCTACACACACAATATATCACACACATATCAGATTCCTGGTTTTGTATTGTACTATAGGAAGAAAAATTATGACCAACCTAGATAGCATATTCAAAAGCAGAGACATTACCTTGCCAACTAAAGTCCGTCTAGTCAAGGCTATGGTTTTTCCAGTGGTCATGTATGGATGTGAGAGTTGGACTGTGAAGAATGCTGAGTGCTGAAGAATTGATGCTTTTGAACTGTGGTGTTGGAGAAGACTCTTGAGAGTCCCTGGGACTGCAAGGAGATCCAACCAGTCCATTCTGAAGGAGATCAGCCCTGGGATTTCTTTGGAAGGAATGATGCTAAGGCTGAAACTCCAGAACTTTGGCCACCTCATACGAAGAGTTGACTCATTGGAAAAGACTCTGATGCTGGGAGGGATTGGGGGCAGGAGGAGAAGGGACGACAGAGGATGAGATGGCTGGATGGCATCACGGACTTGATGGACCCGAGTCTGAGTGAACTCCGGGAGTTGGTGATGGACAGGGAGGCCTGGCCTGCTGCAATTCATGGGGTCGCAACAAGTCGGACACGACTGAGCGACTGAACTGAACTGAACTGATAGTTAAACAAGATGTAATCAATTGGAGAAACCAGGTGCAGGATACAGGAGACCTCTCTGTACTATCTGTGTGATTTCCTAGGAGCTTGTAATTATTTTTTAACACAGGAGAATAATTAAAAATAAATCTCATTTTGCCTTGGCTGGCTGTAGCCCTATTATAAGAGGAGAAACCGTGAGACTGTGGAAAACCACAGTCCTCAGTTTTACCCAGACGCAGGACCTGGGGCACCAGACAGGGTCTACGTGCCAGAGACTGGGGAGCAGGGAGGAGTTTCCCACTCCCGCCTGGAGGGTGCGGAGGCGGGGTCCCCGAGCTGAAGCTGGGAGTGAGCGGCGCGCAGCCGAGCTCCCGCCCCGCCCTCGGCCGCTCCGGAGCCGGTGCAGCGTCCTCACCGCGTGGCCGGCGAGTGAAAGGCGTGGGGACTGCCGCTCCGGCATTCCGGACGGCCACAGCGCCTGGCCTCGGAGAAGAGCAGAACTTTGAACTAGCAACATTTTTGGTCAATGGGATAATCTCCCTCGCTTTGGCTCTCGATTATGAGTTAAAGCCCTGCACTGTTTTCCCTCCCCCGAACCTCTCGCGCTGCTGGCGGGAGCCCTCCCGCGCGCCGGAGCGCAGAGCAGAGGCTGCCGAGGCCTCCAGGGGCGGGAGGCGGCCGCCGGCCGGTCCTCCAGGAGCCCGCGCCCCGCTGCGCGGGAGTCCGGGCCCCGGAGGTGGATGGCGCTAGGGGCGCACGCAGCATGCAGTCGCTCAACATCACTCCGGAGCAGTTCTCCCGGCTGCTGCGGGACCACAACCTGACGCGGGAGCAGTTCATCTCGCTCTATGGGCTGAGGCCGCTCGTCTACACCCCAGAGCTGCCCGGGCGCGCCAAGCTGGCCTTCGTGCTCACCGGCGTGCTCATCTTCGCCCTGGCACTCTTTGGCAACGCGTTGGTGGTCTACGTGGTGACCCGCAGCAAGGCCATGCGCACTGTCACCAACATCTTCATCTGCTCCCTGGCGCTCAGCGACCTGCTCATCGCCTTCTTCTGCATCCCGGTCACTATGCTCCAGAACATCTCCGACAACTGGCTGGGGGGTGAGTTCTCTCCCTTTCCTTCTCCCCTAATCCCCAGCCTTCCAGGGAATTCCCCACCGCAACACACACTCTGTGCTTTTGACTTTCTTACTTTTTTTTCCCCCTCTACCAAATGAATCCAGCGCCCTTTCTCGGAACTTTCTTACCTGCTCTCACTTGGAGATAAGTTTTGGCTGCTTTTGTTTCCGTTCCACCCTTTTTCTTCCTGTCGCTTAGAAACTCAAGTTAGGAAACACTTAGGAGAGGCTCAGGGCAGCGGGGTGGGAAGTCACATCAGTTATTTCAGCTTCCTTTTCCATAGTTCCCTGGGTGAGTAAGAGCCCCTGGAGAAGGGAATGGCAACCCACTTCAATATTCTTGCCTGGAGAATTCCATGGACAGAGGAGCCATGGGGTCTCAAAGAGTCGGACAGGACTGAGCAACAAACACACACTTTCCATAATTATCAGAACTTTTCCCTATTTTGTTTAATAAAAGTGAGATACTTTCAAATAATAAAAGCCCCAACATCTCATTCCTCTAATCTCCAGCCTCACTCCCCAGTTTGCCTATACAGGTATTTGTAGTGCAAGTATATTTATGGGCTTAAAACTTTAAAACAAACCTAATGCATTAGCAGAAAAAAAAAAAAAAAAACTAGTCCTCTTAAAAAAAAAGAAAACATAGACAGAGACATACTTGGAGAAGGAATACAGAAAACATAGTCCCCCTGAAAGAGAAGAGATTAATTTCTCTTCCTTAGGAGAGCAGAAATGGAAGAGAACCATTTGGAACCATTGTTGAGAGTAGTATGTGGGGAAAAATAGACAGCGAACTCCCCTCAAATGATCCAGTCTTTCCAAAGACACATAGCTAGAGCATGTGGTTTGTAATCCTAAATAGTAGTGGGTTGTATTTTCACCAATGCTTATGGAGTGCCCTGAGGAGGAAGCATTAGTTGTACCTGTATTTTCATGGGTGGCTGTACTCTTGTGACCACATCAAAATTCTAAAAAATGGTTGGAAATATAGGGAGAACAGGGAGAAGCTCTGCTGTTTCCACCTATTCCTGAGCTAATCCCTTTTATTCTTATGGCGAGTGTTTATTTCCAACTTGAGATCCTCAATTTAAGTCTCTGGTATTGTTTTTTGTTTTTCATTAATTTGTACTGTATTTATTGTTAGTGGATCAGGATGCTAAAATCTTTGTTTCCCATCTCATCTATGATTCATGTATTTCTCCAAACGCATCCAACATTAGAGTACACAGCATTGGCTTAAAAGTGACACATAACGCAGTGTCATAAATTGATTTCTGGATTACTGACTTTCTTATGCACTCTGATTTAAATCATTATACTTGGGTATTTTAAAGTTGCCCATTGTAACTAACTCCAAAGCATTAATGGAAAAACTTTTAACCGTCACATCTAGCTTTTTTTTTTTTTTATTGAGAAAAAGGCACAGGAGTTTTCATTTCTAAATGTTTGTGAAGACAGATTTGTGAAGCATGTTTGTATTGCTGGATGATGATAGCAGCATTTATAAAGTTGAATGTAATTAAGCAAGGTGGGTTCTTACACTGGGAATCAGAAGACTTGGATTACTACTCTGGCATTAATGCAGGTTAATGCAACATGTCTGGACCTCAGTTCAATTAAGTATTAGGGATTCTAGAAGCTTGAAAGTGGAATGGGGCAAATCTTTAGCCCCTATCATTGGAGAATGATGCCTAGGGAAGAGTACCTAATGGACCTTCCCTCCTGAGGATTTAGGTGGGCATTGCAGATTTTTTTGAACTTTCTGTTTTCCTAGTTCATGGTGAACATTTCACTTTAACTTCAAATGCTGAAAGAGTATACTACATTGCTTACATATATTTCAGAGTTAGTGTGAGGGTAAAGTGTATTATAAAAAGTACTTTGAAAAAATTTGCCATTCCATGAATATGTAAGGAATTAATTCTATGAAGACGTGTTTAAAGATGATCTATGTTCATCTGGAACCAGATTTATAGAATAAATGTTCTTATAAATTGAATAAGAAACACCAAAATTAAAAAAAAAAAAAAAGCTTGTAGGCCAACTGGACATAGTAGTACAAGGATGATTAACGTGTACTTCACAGGATAGGATAATAATGGCAAAACTCCCCTGATGAATTACAAAAAGAGAGTTAAAGGGAATGTAATCTAACAGTTGAAATCAGTTCACAGTTTTTTACTTTATAAAGCTATTGAGGATCTCCTTTGCTGGCAAAGCATTTTACTATGAGAATACAAAAATGAATAAAGCCCACATGTGGCTCTATGGGCCTCAGAGAATAGGAAATAACCTAAGCTGGGCAAAAGGTAGGTATGGTAAGAGAGAATTTATTTAGCCCTGCAGCATGGAAAAGTCAGGAAGGTTTCATCAAGGCAAAAATCTTGAAGGGTAATTCAGACTGTTTCCAGAAAATAAAGAAGGATGGAATGCATTTTAGGAACAGGGCTTCAAAGTGTGGAGAAAAGAAAGGAAGTGATGTAGTCCAAGAATATTATTTAAGGAAGGCATTTCAGAGAATCCGGAAATACAGATTTTTATGCTGTTGGCATTAATTCAGATTTGAAAAATAAAATGTAGTTGGGTGAAAGCAAACCTCTCTGTGGGTTTGGCCACATATCACCTGATGTGAAGAGCCGACTCATTGGAAAAGATCCTGATGCTGGGCAAGGTTGAGAGCAGGAGGAGAAGGGGGTGATAGAGGATGAGATGGTTGGATGGCGTCATTGACTCAATGGACATGAGTTTGAACAAACTCCGGACGATAGTGAAGGACAGTGAAGCCTGGTATGATGAAGCCCACGGGATTGCAAAAAGTCAGACGTGACCGAGGTACTGAGCAACAGCAACACGGGCCTCCAGTTTGTGACTTCTCTACAAAGCCTCTCAGACATTTCTGAGAACAGAACGGTTGGGAATGACTTGTGTTTCTTCTTTTAGCCTACTCTCTCCCTTGCTTGGGACCAAGAGCAACTTCTGAGTTAAAGCCTGTGCTTTGATAAGATCCTCAAGTGATTCACGCACACATGAAAGTTTGAGAAACACCGCTTTAGGTAATGGTTCTCAGACCTGGCGGCACAGAGAATCTCCTGAGGGAGTGTGAAAGCTGAGCCGGGCCAGCCCCCGTCCAGACTGGTTGCATCTGACGCTCTGGAGTACTGACTTAGAGCCACTGTGTGCGTCTCTACCCCCTCCCTGCTGCAGGACATGATGCTGTTGCCTTGACACTGGTCATGGCAGGAGTATTTGAATCATGGAAATTGTTAGCTATATATTTGTCCTTTAAAAAAACCCAGACACTTGTTTTCCAGCATACCCCTGAGCAGAGGGATTGAGTTTCCTTTTGCCCAGTGATGGCACATCCATGACAGTAAGACAAAGTGTAGCCATAAACAGTTGGTTTAGTTATGAGATACAACTGATCCTCAGCATCTAGGTGTTGCCCAGCATTGTGGCAAGCTGATGTACAATCCTGTTTATATCCTGTGTCTTACCATCCTGATATCAACTGTCTTTGACCTGTCGATTGACTTGTTCCCAGGCTTCTCCCCAGAACTGCTTCCCGCATGGAATGAGGATTCTCTTCCCCCCAAATAATAAATAACATTTGCTCCTAACTTTTCTTTGATCACTGATACAAGGATGGGGTTGTGTTATTACCATAGCAATTAACAGTAGGGCCTTGAAAGTTCTGTCTCTGATCTACTCTGATTTATTTGGTTAGACTCCAGCAGTGAGCTTGCCCACTGTGTTCCTGGGGCCAGGGAATTTACCTATCCTTGTCTGTAGCCTACTCTTCTTCATTTTGTCTCTTTCCTCCTCTTCCTTTTATCTTTCTTTACAATATCTACATGTGCCTCCACATTCACTGACTGAGCCTGTTCAACTTTTTTTCCAGCTAAAATCAGTGTAATAAATCGGGCTTCTGAGTAATGCTCTGGGACACTTTGCTCTCTTCTCTAGCTTCCCCATAAACTTCCCTTTTCCTTCTGTCTTTGTCGCCTTTATGTCTCTGTCTCTTTCTTTATGCTTTCCCTTTGAATGATTCTCACTTACCCTTATTTTTTTGCGTGCATATCCACTGAAGCCTAGTATGCAGTCTTTTTTTCTTTCCTCATTCATTTCTGCATTGAGGCTACAGCCAGGACTCTTCTTTACTTTCCTGATGATTCTGAAATCAATATCTAATCATTACCTTAGGCCATAGTTCCTCACTCAGTTTGAAGACATTTACACATGAATATTCTTTGAGCCCCTTTTTTGGGGAGCGGGGGCAAAAATACTGGAGTGGGTTGACATTCCCTTCACCAGGAGATCTTCCCAACCCAGGGATTGAACCCAGGTCTCCCACATTGTAGACAGATGCTTTACCATCTGAGCCACCAGGGAAGTCAAGTCATCTATTTCTGCTTTATTAACTATGCCAAAGTGTTTAACTGTGTGGATCACAATAAACTGTGGAAAATTCTGAAAGAGATGGGAATACCAGACCACCTGACCTGCCTCTTGAGAAACCTATATGCAGGTCAGGAAGCAACAGTTAGAACTGGACATGGAACAACAGACTGGTTCCAAATAGGAAAAGGAGTATGTCAAGGCTGTATATTGTCACCCTGCTTATGTAACTTATATGCAGTGTACATCATGAGAAACGCTGGACTGGAAGAAACACAAGCTGGAATCAAGATTGCCGGGAGAAATATCAATAACCTCAGATATACAGATGACACCACCCTTATGGCAGAAAATGAAGAGGAACTAAAAAGCCTCTTGATGAAAGTGAAAGAGGAGAGTGAAAAAGTTGGCTTAAAGCTCAACATTCAGAAAACTAAGATCATGGCATCTGGTCCCATCACTTCATGGGAACTAGATGGGGAAACAGTGGAAACAGTGGCAGACTTTATTTGGGGGGGCTCCAAAATCACTGCAGATGGTGATTGCAGCCATGAAATTAAAAGACGCTTACTCCTTGGAAGAAAAGTTATGACCAACCTAGACAGCATATTCAAAAGCAGAGACATTCCTTTGCCAACAGAGGTCTGCCTAGTCAAGGCTATGGTTTTTCCAGTGGTCACGTATGGATGGGAGAGTTGGACTGTGAAGAAACCTGAGCACCGAAGAATTGATGCTTTTGAACTGTGGTGCTGGACAATACTCTTGAGAGTCCCTTGGACTGCAAGCAGATCCAACCAGTCCATTCTAAAGGAAATCAGTCCTGGGTGTTCATTGGAAGGACTGATGCTGAAGCTGAACCTCTAGTACTTTGGCCACCTCTTGCGAAGAGTTAACTCATTGGAAAGACTCTGATGCTGGGAGGGATTAGGGGCAGGAGGAGAAGGGGATGACCGAGAATTAGATGGCTGGATGGCATCACCGACTCAATGGACGTGAGTTCGAGTGAACTCTGGGAGTTGGTGATGGACAGTAAGGCCTGCCATTCATGGGGTTGCAAAGAGTCGGACACGGCTGAGCAACTGAACTGAACTGGACTGACACGTGAATATCTTATCAGCCTCTGACATTCTTTCACCCTACTTTGTCCCTCTGCTCAGGGTCTAAGTTATTATTAATAGTACTATGAGTCATTCTTGTATTCAGCATTTCCTAGGTATCTGCTCTGTTTATTAGGATATTGTAAGTGTTGAGAAAGCTGTGCCCTGGTGGAATAGCCAGGTATCAGTTAGAGCTAGAAGGGGAAGGAAGCATTCAAAGAAAAGATGGAGAATGCAGAGAATTTTGTTGATGTCAGGGTTCCAGAGTGCATAGTGGAGAAAGCACAGTGCAAGTGTTGGGTGGCAGGGGCTTGAGTCATTGGGATGAACCTGGATTGGGACCAGGAGCGAGGGATGGTCAAAGAGAATGGGCTTCACAGTGACTGAGGTACATGTGAACTTGAGGCCCAGGTGGTTATTTTATCTGTTTATTTGGCTTCACCATGCCTTAGTTGAGGCAGGCAAGATCTTTGGTCTTTATTGGAGGTAGAAAGTCAGTTCTTATTCTAGGCTTCTTTATGGCTCTCAACATTAATAAGGTGAGATGGCGAGTGTTTGGGGAGAGGGTGGAGTGGTCCCTTGTTGGCAGGGCTCTGTGCCCACTTTAATCCTGCTGTGCTTGTAGTCACAGCCAGGGGCAAGGATGGTCTCCCTGGGTGTACAGAGAGCTCCGTGGCTCTCCCTGCAATCCTGCTTAGGGCAATGAAAAGAATTTTCTAATGGTTGTTAGAAAATTAAGTAAAAGCTCTTCTATAAAAAGGAATTCCAAAAATATCCTAGGTGATGGCTGCATCAGTGAGGGAAGCGTATATCCTTGTCTACACTTGAGGACTTCCAGCTTGGGTGA
This sequence comes from Capra hircus, assembly GCF_001704415.2. Taxonomy (NCBI): domain Eukaryota; kingdom Metazoa; phylum Chordata; class Mammalia; order Artiodactyla; family Bovidae; genus Capra; species Capra hircus. The sequence continues at coordinate 4,365,193 of NC_030813.1, forward strand.
TAAAACGTAAAACATCAGAATTCCTCTTAGAGCAGTGGCTCTCAGTCTTGGAAAAACACATGAATCACCTGGGAAGTTTTGAAAACGATGCCTGATGCTTTTCCCCTAGAGATTCTTATTTAATTGATCCCTGAGTATCAGTGTGATCCCAGGGTATCCGATTCTCAAGTTTCCTGATGAAAAATATTGTAATTTATAACCAAGGTTGAGAACCACTGATGTAGGATAAATGCACCAACACTTGGACTGTTATAAAGGTTAAAAAAAAGAATGTATGTAAAGTGCTTAAATAGCATGATACCAGTCACATGTACCAGTGTAATATATTGTAGCTATTATATTTTTTTAAAATAGTAGTTGGAGTCAGAATGCTCAGAAAATACAGAAGCAGGTTGCATAAAATTGAGTCCAACATGGAACTCTGAGGCAGTTCTTTTATTGTACACAGCCAATTTCATCTATACTGATGCCCTTAACTTTTTTTGGAGTCTTTCCCAATGGATTTGAAAAGAAGTAAAAAATGATTTTAAAAAAAAAGTTGGGATCTAAGCTATGCAAAGGTTAGAAGAAGTTTTCTCTCATCTGGAGAATAGAGCTCTAATACTAAACTAGCACATCCAAGCCATAGTGGCTGGTGGGGGTAGGTGACTTGTGACAGATGAAGTAAAGCTCTCAAGCTTCATCAGAACAACTCCTTTCTTTCTTTTTAATAGATAGGGTTTTGCATAAGATTTCATATGAAAAAGAACAGTTTTACTGAAAGGAGGATCGGAGGGAGGAAGGGAGAAAAAGAAAGAGCCCTCACTGAACACAGCATGACAAATTTAGGTGAATTTTTAGAGATTTTGAGCTGATGAATTGTGAAGTGGGTTATTTAAAAAAGTTGTGAAAATTTTATTTGATGATAAGATCTTAATTCTTTGGGCCAATTCAGAGCAGAGAGATTAGATTGAACTTCTTCAGGTCTATATTATTGTTTTTTTAATTGATTGATTAGTGGTTAGAAAATATCACTTGTACTTATTATAATAATTTGTTCTAGAACAGTTCAGAAACTTCAGAGTCCCAGGGGAAATTTAAATATGGTGAAATTGATGTAAAATCAGCAGTATTATGGGTGTTTAAAAAATCTTTTCAGAGGGATGATGAAAGTTATTGATGAAGAATAGTCTCATTAAAGTATAAAAGAAATAAATCAAAGGGAGGCCCAACAGCAACAGCAGTTTGGAAATAAAATAAAAATTGTGCCATGGGGCTGGCCTCTGGGTGATCTTTCCTGGAATCAGTTATGTGCACACTTTGAGAAGGAAAGATGCCAGGGGTCAGAAAATCACTAAATTTTCTCAGATGGTTAGATTGGCAGTAACAGCAATGGGATTTGTATAAAATATTCTCTCTACTTAAGACAAAAACATTTTACAGTTAAAATAAGGAAAGGATTTAACAATCGGAAAGTTTGAAAAACTTTATTGTTCACATAGAATAAAAAGAATCTTAGAATCGAATCGCCAGTCTATGTCTGATGCAGGATACAGCATGCTTGGGGCTGGTGCACGGGGATGACCCAGAGAGATGTTATGGGGAGGGAGGTGGGAGGGGGGTTCATGTTTAGGAATGCATGTACACCCGTGGTGGATTCATGTCAATGTATGGCAAAACCAATACAGTATTGTAAAGTAAAATAAAGTAAAAATAAAAATTAAAAAAAAAAAAAGAATCTTCTTATAGTTTGCTTTTCTGGAACATAGCTCAGCATGTTCTTTGACAAGTGGTTGGTTTATTAGGATTCTTGTTTGCAAGTAGCTATGGTTTTTCCAGTGGTCATGTATGGATGTGAGAGTTGGACTGTGAAGAAACCTGAGCACCGAAGTATTGATGCTTTTGAACTGTGGTGTTGGAGAAGACTCTTGAGAGTCCCTTGGATTGCAAGGAGATCAACCAGTCCATTCTGAAGGAGATCAGCCCTGGGTGTTCTTTGGAAGGAATGATGCTAAAGCTGAAACTTCAGTACTTCGGCCACCTCATGCGAAGAGTTGATTCATTGGAAAAGACTCTGATGCTGGGAGGGATTGGGGGCAGGAGGAGAAGGGGACGACAGAGGATGAGATGGCTGGATGGCATCACGGACTCGATGGACGTGAGTCTGAGTGAACTCCGGGAGATGGTGATGGACAGGGAGGCCTGGCGTGCTGCGATTCATGGGGTCTCAAAGAGTCGGACACGACTGAGCGACTTAGCAGCAGCAACAGCACACTGTAGTGTGGGCGTCCCAGGTGGCACAGTGGTAAGGAGTCCACCTGCCAGTGCAGGAGGCGCAAGAGACACGGTTTCAATCCCTGGGTCAGGAAGATCACCTGGAGAAGGAAGTGGCAACCCTCTCCAGTACTCTTGCCTGGAAAATTCCACAGACAGAGGAACCTGGCGGGTTACAGTCCATAGGGTCACAAAGAGTCAGACATGACTGAGCGACTGAGCGCCACACCACACAGACACTGTGGTATATACAAAAGTCAAAATATAGTGTACACATGAATTTTATATAATGATATAAGCCAGTGTCTCCAATACATTCTTTAAAATGTTTGGTGCATTTGTGTGTAGAATGGTTTTATAATCAATAAGGATGATAGAATTAAAACGCTGTATGTACCATGTTACTAATATCTCAGATACATATGATAATGTATATATACAAAACAACTACAAATAATCTGGCCCACTGATATTTTTGTTATTAAAATCTTGAAGATATTCACTTCCACATGCAGACTATTATAAAAATTCAACCTAATCATTTTAAATAAATAAAAATAAAAGAGTGCTTGATTTCTTTTGTCTCAGAAGCAATTATATTTAATATATCCCTAGAGGAGAATTAAGTGGTAAAAAATGTGTTGGGGCTGGTACAGAATTTTGTAATTCCTTGCAAGGCTTCTGCCTCTTTCCAGGCCACTCCAAGCTGCAGGCACAGTGTTGCCATGCCCGAGTCAGTGCCAAGCTGTCCCACTGAATCATGCCCCCTCTTATAATGCAGAGTCTTAAGGTCCCTCAACTCCTCTGTGCCACCCTCCCCACCCCACCCCAACTGAACCTCCCTTGATTATGAATCTATGCTGCCAGTACCTTGTGAACATCCCTGCTGCCCAGCTGATGGCATGAAAAGGCACATCAGGCACCTCAACTTGACAGGGACATGACCAGAGTCTTGGTTGTGGTGAAGCATTGACATCAGTTTCATGACTGCTGTCCTTTACTCTCTCTTGCTGGCATGTGAGATTTGCTGGGATCTGGGCAATTCTGGGGCTTCCCAGGTAACACTAGTGGTAAAGAACCCACCTGCCAATGCAGGAGATATAAGAGATGCAGGTTTAATCCCTGGGTCAGGAAAATCCCCTGAAGGAGGGTGTGGCAACCCACTCCAGTATTCTTGCCTAGAGCATCCCATGGACAGAGAAGCATGGCAGGCTACAGTCCCTCGGGTCGCAGAGTCGGACACGAGTGAAGCAACTTAACACGGGCAATTCTGGATGCTAGAATCTCATCGGCTCTGTAGAGAAGAGAGAATATTACTGAAATGAATACCAAACTCTTAATATAGAGCTTTGGCTTCCCTGGTGGCTCAGCGGTAAAGCATCTGCCTGCAATGCGGGAGACCCGGGTTCGATTCCTGGGTTGGGAAGATCCGTTGGAGAAGGAAATGGCAATCCACTCCAGCACTCTTGCCTGGAAAATCTCATGGATGGAGGAGCCTGATAGGCTACAGTTCATGGGGTCGCAAAGAGTCGGACACGACTGAGTGACTTTACTTCACTTCATGTGCAAGTCTATTATTGTCCCCATTTTACACGGGAGAAAATGAAGGGACAAAGAGATGGTGCTATGTATCATTTATCTGTTCTGCATAACTACTCACACTGGTGGATTAACAAACACTCTGTTTATTTGCTCATGATTCAGTGGGTTGGTATTTTTAGCCTGGCTCGCTGGGCAATTTTTTGCTAGTCTCACCTGGGCTTTTCAGGCCGCACTAGTGGTAAATAATCCTCCTGCCAATGCAGGAAATGCAAGAGATGGGTTTGATCCCTGGGTGGGGAAGATCCCCTGGAGTAGGAAATGGCAACCCACTCCATTATTCTGGCCTGGGAAATCCCATGGACAGAGGAGCCTGGTGGGCTACAGTCCATGGGGTCAGAGTGTCAGATATGACTGAGAGACTGAGCACACTTATGAGTGACTAGGGTCACTCATAAGACTCCAGTCCTCTAGTAGCCTAATGGAGGCTCACTGTTTAGATGACCTCAGTGAGACAGGTCATCTCTGGCCATGCAGTTTCCTTATCCAGTAGGATAACCCAGGATTCCTTGTGCAGAAGCATCACGTTTTAGGAGAGTGAGAGCAGAAGCTTGAAGACTCCTTGAGACCAGGACTGGAAGTTGTGCAGATGTCACTTCTATGATAAAGCAAGTCACAGCACCGCCTAGATTCAAAGAATGGAGAAACAGAGATCTCTCGACTTGATAAGGGAAGTGGCATAGTCACATTGCTAAGGGTGGGTGCAGGGAGTTGCAGAGAGTCATGGAAGAAATCTGTAGCTTTTTATTTTTTTATTTTCTTTACAATTAGTCATCATCACATTAAATAAATTCCCAAACTCATATAGGTAGGAATTGATGGTTCCAGGATCTGAAGGTATCTGCTTCAGTGTTGAGGTTTTAACATGGTGGCTCTACGGGAAGAGGCACAGTTTCTACAATGCGTTATTCTTCATCATCTGCTTCTGCACCATTTGCCTATGGTATTGGCCTACACAGTTTGACCCCCTAGACGTCAGATACTGTTTTGGGACCTGGAGGACACATCTCCTGAAATGAAACAATTGCCATCATCTTTTATTTAACTTATATGCAGAGTACATCATGAGAAACGCTGGACTGGAAGAAACACAAGCTGGAATCAAGATTGCCGGGAGAAATATCAATAACTTCAGATATGCAGATGACACCACCCTTATGGCAGAAGTGAAGAGGAACTCAAAAGCCTCTTGATGAAAGTGAAAGAGGAGAGTGAAAAAGTTGGCTTAAAGCTCAACATTCAGAAAACGAAGATCATGGCATCCGGTTCCATCACTTCATGGGAAATAGATGGGGAAGCAGTGTCAGACTTTATTTTTGGGGTCTCCAAAATCACTGCAGATGGTGACTGCAGCCATGAAATTAAAAGATGCTTACTCCTTGGAAGAAAAGTGTGACCGACCTAGATAGCATATTCAAAAGCAGAGACATTACTTTGCCAACTAAGGTCCGTCTAGTCAAGGCTATGGTTTTTCCAGTGGTCATGTATGGACGTGAGAGTTGGACTGTGAAGAAGGCTGAGTGCCGAAGAATTGATGCTTTTGAACTGCGGTGTTGGAGAAGACTTGAGAGTCCCTTGGACTGCAAGGAGATCCAACCAGTCCATTCTGAAGGAGATCAGCCCTGGGATTTCTTTGGAAGGAATGATGCTAACGCTGAAACTCCAGTACTTTGGCCACCTCATGTGAAGAGCTGACCCATTGGAAAAGACTCTGATGCTGGGAGGGATTCGGGGCAGGAGGAGAAGGGGATGACAGAGGATGAGATGGCTGGATGGCATCACTGACTCGATGGACATGAGTCTGAGTGAACTCTGGGAGTTGGTGATATACAGGGAGGCCTGGTGTGCTGCAATTCATGGGGTCGCAAAGAGTCGGACACAACTGAGTGACTGAACTGAACTGAACTTTCCTCAGGAACCTTGATGAGAAGTTGTTGTTCAGTTGCTCAGTCATGTCCCACTCTTTGCGACCCCATGGACTACAGTATACCAGGCTTCCCTGTCCCTTACCATCTCCTGGAGCTTGCTCAAACTCATGTTCATGAAAACTCATGCTTAAACTCCTGCAAAATGACACTCAGTAGCTCTTCCCACCAGTCCACTAATAATTGGACTACTAATACACACACAGAGTCCATACTAATTGAGATACAGAAGGAATTGTCAGGTTAATCTACAGATGAAACCCCATGCTTGGCTTTTTAAAACTTTCCTGTGATATCCACAGATACTAAAGGACTTCTTTTTATGAGGAGGAATTTTATTGGATCAAACTGTAGTGTTAGTATCAATATGAAACTGATCCAAGCAGGGATTGTCTTAAGTGGACTCTGAGAAAGGAATAGTAGTAAATTCATTTTAAGAGAACAGTTTTACTTTCTTTGCAAGAACAGTGATGGAGGCTTAGAAATTAGCACTGATCTAGTGCTAAGCAAAGTAAGTGAGTCTTAATGAAATAAAATAACACTTTGAGTAAGATGTAGATCCTGTTGAAAATTTCACATTACCTATAATAGAATCATTAAGTTTAAAATGTAGATCTTCACACTGTGCCTGCAGGATGCTAAAAGAGCTGGTAAATTCAGCCAGCACATTATTCAAATTAGATTTTCAGTGTTGGAGAAATAACATATCTAAACTTTATGATTTTGAAGACACAATTTATTTGAGTATATATATATATAGATAGATAGATATAAGCCCTGGTGGCTTAGACGGTAAAGCGTCTGCCTGCAATGCGGGAGACCCGGGTTCGATCCCTGGGTCGGGAAGATCTCCTGGAGAAGGAAATGGCAACCCACTCCAGTACTCTGGCCTGGAAAATTCCATGGACAGAGGAGCCTTGTAGGCTACAGTCCATGGGGTCGCAAAGAGTCGGACACGACTGAGCAACTTCACTTCTTCTGTATGAGATGTATATATATATATATATATATATATATATATATATATGCTTCCAGGTGGTGCTAGTGGTCAAAAACCCAGCTGCCAATGCAAGAGACATAAGAGACACAGGTTTGATACCTGCATCAGGAAGATCCCCTGGAGGAGGGCATGGCAAACCCACTCTGCCTAAAGAATCCTATGGACAGAGGAGCCAGGTATGGGCTACAGTCCATAGGGTCGCAAGAGTCAGACATGACTGAAGCGACTTAGCAAGCAAGCATACATACGTGTGTGTGTGTGTGTGTGTGTGTGTGTGTGTGTGTGTGTATTTGGTGTCTTTCACTAGAATGGGCTCCCCTGGTGGTTCAGACAGTGAGGAATCCACCTACAATACAGGAGACCTGAATTCAATCCCTGGATCCAGAAGATCCCCTGGAGGAGGGCATGACAACCCACTCCAGTATTCTTTCCTAGAAAATTCTGTGCACAGTGGAACCATGGAGTCGCAAAGAATCAGACACTACTGAGCGACTAATGCTTTCACTAGAATGTAAGTTACATAAGGCCAAAAATTTCATCTGTCTTGTTTATCCAGCGCTTAGTTTGTTGCCCAGCAATAGAAGGTTCTTGATATCATGTAAGAGGTTATCAATAAACATTTTTAATGAATTTATATAATCTTATCTATCATTGCACTGATGTTTGAGTCTTTTAAGGAATAAGTTGTATTTATTTTTGTGATGTGCAGAAGAATGAGATTGCATTGACTTTTGGTTTTTCGGTCGCAATGAGCAAAGATTCAGTTTACCTCAAATAATTGGAGTTTTGCTGAGGCTGTTTTTCAGCAATAAAGGAAAAGGGCTTCTGTGTTGAATTTAAGGATGGTGACAGGTAGATTTCATGGAAACTGAAATTGGACCCAAAGAGGCAGCTGTATGGAACACCCCATGAGAAGTCATGAATCTCCAGAGCTTAGCCACAAATGTGACTTTGCTTCCCTTCAGCAATTGAAAGGCCTGCTGTTTAAATCTGATTGCTTTTTACTACCACAGTGTTTAATCTTTGGTTTATTAAGTCTTTCTACTGTCTCATATCTTCTGCCTTCTGCTTTACTCTTGGTAGCCTGAATAAATCCTGGTGTTCTAGGTAGCCCAGGCTAGGTACTGCATCACATTCTAAGAAACATAGTCCAGTAACCAACACTCACATAAAATAATTTAAAATTTTACTTGTATACTTCAAAATATTTTAAGGTTTTAGCTCACTTTTCACAAGGTTATTTCTTAAAACCCCTTTCTTCTCTTCCACTCAGGTGTTTTCTGTCACAATTTGTCATGTCCCACCAGACTCTTCTCAACCTGCAAGTCTCAGGTGTCTTTTCAGGCCATCTGTACTTCAGACACAATGTTGCCATGTTGTATTAATGCAAAGCCCTCCCACTGACTCTTGCCCTCCTCCTTGGTAATCCTGGACCTCTAGACTCCTCAACTCCTTTGTGCTCCACTCCCCATCCCTCCCCAAGAGAAGCTCCCTTGATTACGTTCCACTTATCTTGAGTATGTTCCACCTATACTGTGGACATTCTTGCTCTTTAGGTCCTTTCCTTTCTCCGGCCTGGTCAGTCTTTTCTCTTTTCTTCTTTCTTCGCTGTGCTCCTATTCCTGTTCTTTTTTTTTTCTTCTCTCTCTCTCCACCTCTTCCTTTTCCTCTGTCCCTTCTCCCGTTTCCTCTCTCTACCCTTTAAATCTCAGTCTTATTCACGCAAATAGCCCATCCTAATATCTACACCCCCCCCCCACTTACCCCACACAATCTGGTTAATAAAATGGCCTCTAGAGGGAAATATCTAGCAAATATTTTCCTTAGTTAAGGAGTGAAGTGTTGAACAGAGAACAAAGCTAGGAAAACTCATCCTATTCTATTTATTCATCTTTAGGTTTTCTATTTCCTCAAAACCCTGTGGTCTCCACTCTTGCTTATGTCTTTTCTGTGTATCTTCTGTCTTCATTTGACACTGTATCTTTATTTAATTTACTACGTCTTAGCCCAAGAGAAACTTTGATTTGGAGCACAATATGCTTTGACATTGGGCCCAATATCCAGCCAGTAAAGGGCTGTGGGAGAAGGGGCAAGGTCATGAGACCCACACAGGGCATCTCCTTCGGCAGACTTGGAGAGAAAGGGTAGTGCCATGCTGTGGCAAGATTGACACCTAAAGCAGGATGTAGTTTGGGCTCCTTCCTTGGGAAATTCCTGGAGACTGCAGAGTACACTAGGCTTGTGTGGACTTCAAAGAGGTTAATTGACTAATTTCTTTCCTTTAAATTTGTCTATGAAATTCTCAAGTCTTTGGAAGAACTGTTCTCTGTGATAATTTGCAGAGTTATTTCAATAATTATGATGGGAATTTCATGGGATAAGTATAAACCTTGGTGAGTTATCTAAATTGGATTTGCTTTTTATCCTTGACAGACTTCTCTTTAAATAGTCTTTATTGTAGTAAACATTCCAGAGAAAGACTTTCTCTTTAGTTAAAGCATCTCTATATGTATTCCCCATTTTTTCTCTCCTTGGAAAAAGGTATATAGTAAAAACAAAACAAAACAAAAAAATCTTTAATCAAGGAAAGGAACTGGGGGAAAACTACACCTGCATTTTTCTATTATTGTCAAAAACTCTCGACTTATAGATGTTACTGACACATGGGAAGCTGACTGTATGAAACTGGGCTTTGATTATCTTCCATTAAAAACTTGAAGGAAATCTAACAGGAAAAAAAAAAGTTAAGTTAGAGGAATATGAGCCAAAATAGTATAGTGAGCTGTTTGGGTTCCATGTGACTTTTATGTATCTTTTCAAGATGTTTCAGTTCTATGTAGTAGCAATGTAGAGAATTGACAACAACTGAAGTTTCTGATGTCAATGAAAAATGGCTGCTTCACTGATAACTGGAAGATATCTTATTCTGGGAAGAATAATACTGGTTCCTTTTAATTTGAAATTCTGTGGAGGGAGGAAGGGCTGCTCTTTGGCTGAAACAGTTCCTCCAGCACAAGCCATTAGGTCAAGTGGTCGTAGGACCTGCTTGTGGCCCAGTTACCTTGGTAACACAAATATTTGAAATGGGAAGTAATGCTGCCTAGGATCAAAAGAGAACTTCTTCAATAAACTGTGTACTTTTCATGAATGCTTCATACACAATGATCCCATAGTCTTACAAACACTGTTGCATTAGAAACGCTAGTATTTCAGGTCAGTAATGCCAATGCGAGGCTTTTGTAGTTGTAATTTTGTTTCTCAAACTGGCCACTTTTAAAATGTAGACATTAAACATAGATGTCTGCAAAAAATAGTAAAATAAAAATTATGTGCTTTTCTTGTTATTTGGGCTTAAATAATGCTTTCCTTGCTTGTTGGGCTTAAAGCTCAACATTCAGAAAACTAAGATCATGGCATCTGGTCCCATCACTTCATGGCAAATAAATGGGGAAACAGTGGAAACAGTGATAGACTTTGTTTTGGGGGGCTCCAAAACCACTGCATATGTTGACTGCAGCCATGAAATTAAGACTGTTACTCCTTGGGAAAAAAGTTATGACCAACCTTGACAGCATACTAAAAAGCAGAGACATTGCTTTGCCAACAAAGGTCCGTCTAGTCAAGGCTATGCTTTTTCCAGTGGTCATATATGGATATGAGAGTTGGACCATAAGGAAAGCTGAGCGCCGAAGGATTGATGCTTTTGAACTGTGGTGTTGGAGGACTCTTGAGAGTCCCTTGGACTGCAAGGAGATCCAGCCAGTCCATCCTAAAGGAAATCAGTCCTGAATATTCATTGGAAGCACTGATGGTGAAGCTGAAGCTCCAATACTTTGGCCACCTGATGTGAAGACCTGACTCATTTGAAAAGACCCTGATGCTGGGAAAGATTGAGGGCAGGAGAAGGGGATGACAGAGGATGAGATGGTTGGATGGCATCACCAACTCAGTGAACATGAGTTTGGGTAAACTCCAGGAGTTGGTAACGGACAGGGAGGCCTGGTGTGCTGCAGTCCATGGGGTCACAAAGAGTAGGACATGACTGAGTGACTGAACTGAACTGAACTTTCTATTTAGAGTCTGGGCAATAGACCTGTAGCATCGTATCACCTGAAATCTTCTTAGAAATGCAGTCTAGATTCTGTTCCAGACCTAGTGAATCAGAATGTGCATTTTAACAAGATCCAAATTCACAAGGAAGTTTGAGACCCATAGGTCTCAAATACACTATTGATCTCTAATGCACCATTCCTGCATTTCACTTTGGGACAGATTATTTTCCCTGATGGTAATAGGCCACCACTAAGCATTTTTCATTAGCAAATAGACAGGCTAAATATTTCTCTTTGATTGTCTATTATACCACAGAAGCAGTTACTATAGTAACCAGGACTTATGCTATTACAGCTCATTTTTCCAAGTCATCATTATACCAAGGTTGTGTGGAATTTAATACACAGTCAATTTTATTTGTCTGTCTGATTTGTTGATGGCCAAAATCCACCTGAAGCAAATTAAATGGGGGGAAATTTCCTCAAAGTAGATAAGCTTTTATGAAACTGTTCACTCTAGTTTCCAGAAATTATAATTTTCCTTAGTAAATCTCTGGGTTATTGAGTGCTTTTTCGCCTTTCTGTAGCCTAAACCTGCATTTGCAGAGTAAAATCTGTGGAATGTTATTGTCAAAGTACATTATTTGAATAGATTTTTATATAATTTTTCCTTGGTTCATTTATTCATTCACTTACTGATTCACCTAATATTTTTTGAATCCCTAGTTTATGCTAGTCATTATACTGAACTCAAATACAAGGGTGAACGGTATACAATTTATGTTGTATAAGATTTTGAGGAAAGAGCAATTTTCCTGGAAAATGTGAGTAGTCTGTATTCTTGAAGTTTAGCATGCAAAGAGAAAGTGGTGAGAGATGAAGCTGGAGAGGAAAAGAAAATCATGAAGAGCCTTCTAGTGCTATACGAAGGAGTTTGAACTTTATTCTGAAGCAGAGACATCTCTTCTGGAGCAGTGAATTTCAAACCAGAAGTTGAAACCTGTTAATTAGTCATTTGTGCATCAGGATTAGCAATTTTTGAAAAAAGCTGAAATAGAATAGAGAATTTCAAAGAGCATTTACATAGTAAAATTTCGGTTGTTTGTGTATGTATAAGTATAATCATATATGTATACACACATGTAGTAAGAAATTTCACGTCTGTGTGACTAATGTAAAGATATTTCCTATTGTAGGTCATGGTCAAAACTGCTACTGTAAAGGAGAGCAAGTTAGAGCAAGTACAGTTTCCCACAAGCAAACCAAACCCATCAGAACTCAGCAGCGTCATGGTTATGTTCCATCGCTACACGTGACAATACTCTGTCAGCCAACTCTCAGAATTGAATTATTAAACTGGAGGAATTGGTGATGCAATTTCTATGAAACACAGTTAATTTTTAAAAATTGATTGATTTGGGTTGCTAACAAAGTAGAAGTTTGTATTCATCTTGGAATGTGTGAGTGTGGAATTGTTGTTCAGTTGCTCAGTCGTGCCCAACTCTTGGCAACCCCATGGACTGCAGCACACCAGGCTTCCCTGTCCTTCACCATCTCCTGGAGCTTGCTCAAACTCACGTCCATCGAGTCACTGATGCCATCCAACCATCTCATCCTCTCTTGTCCCCTTCTCTGGCCTTCAATCTTTCCCAGCATCAGGGTCTTTTTCCAATGACTCAGTTCTTCGCATCAGGTGGCCAAAATATTGGAGCTTCAGCTTCACCATCAGTTCTTCCAATGAATATTCAGGACTGATTTCCTTTAGGAGTGGCTGGTTTTATCTCCTTGCAGTCCAAGGAGATAAAGACTCTCAAGAATCTTCTCCAACAGCACAGTTTAAAAGTGTCAATTCTTTGGTGCTCAGCCTTCTTTATGGTCCAACTCTCACATCCATACATGACTACTGGAAAAAACAGAGCTTAGACTATACGGACCTTTGTTGGCAAAGTGATGTCTCTGCTTTTTAGTACACTGTCTAGGTTTGTCCTAGCTTTTCTTCTAAAGAGAAAACAAGTGTGGAATAGACCGTGACAAAGGCAAAGAGATGAGATGAGATTGAAATGAGATTATGCCAAAAGATACAAGTGGTGGCTACATGGAAAAATGGCTATCTTACATGGTTTTTTGCCTCAGGCCACCTAGCTCTCTGACTATTTTTATTACTGCAGTAAAATCAGAGCTGTTCCTAGAAAAACAAAAATACGGTGTGTGTGTACGTGTGTGTCTGTGTGTGCTCAGTCGCTCAGTTGTGTCCATCTGTTTGTGACCCCATGGACTGTAGCCTGCCAGGCTCCTCTGTCCATGGAATTTACCAGGCAAGATTACTGTAGTGGGTTGCCATGCCCTCCTCCAGGGGATCATCTTGACCCAGGGATCAAACCTGTGTCTCCTGCACTGACAGGCGTGTTCTTACCACTAGCATCACCTAGGAAGCCCAGAAGGCATTAAACAGGGGCAAAGAAAAGAGAGAGCAGAGGCGAGCAGAGATAGACTTTCATGATGTTGCGGAACTGCAGAAGTCAATGAGAGCAGGGTAGGGAAAGAGTTGAAAGACAAGCATGTTAGCCAGGGTTCTGCTGGGAAACGGAACCAATAGTACATGTGTGTATGTATGATCTATTGTGAAGAATTGACACACAGTTATGCAGGCTGAGAAGTCCAGCAGTCTGTTGTCTATAAGTCAGAGACCAAGAAAGCGTGTGGTGCTGGTAGTTCAAAAGCCAGAGGGCCACAGAAGCAACGTTGCAGATTTCAGTCTGAATCTGAAGGCCTGAGAACCAGGGGTCTTGAGGACAGAAGAGCAGTTTCTCAGCTCAAGCAGTCAGGCAGAAAAAAAAATTCAACCTTCCTCCAGCCTTTTGTCTATTTAGGCCCTCAAAAGACAGATATGCCCAACCACACTGGGAAGGGCCATCTGCTTTACTCAGTTCATCAGTTCAAATAATAATCACCTCTGGAAACACCCTCAAGTAATGTATAACACACCCAGACACACCCAAAAGTAATGTTTAACCAGACATCTGGGCACCCATGGTCATTCAAGTTGACACATAAAGTATCACAGAGTATTGACTAGACTTCCATGTGCTATACAGCAGGTCCTTGTGAGGTGATAGATGTTAACTATATTGATTGCAGTAATCATTTTGTAATATATACTTGTTTCAAGTCATGTTTTACACCTTAAACTAATGCGAGGTTATATGTCAATTTTATCTCAATGAAACTGGGGGAAAAAAGAAAAATTATAAGTCCACTTCCCATTTTCTTTTCTTTCTATTTTGAACGTTGTTTAGTGTCTAAGCCCACACCAGTGCTATAGTGTTTATTGAAAAGGCTTTTTAGGATATCTAAATATTGTATTTGGAAAGCCCCTCATTTGTTTGACCTTCTCTTTCAGCGCTGATTTAGCTGTGTAGGAACCTTTATTTTTCCATAAGCGTTTAAATATAAGTTTGTGTGTACTAAGTCGCTTCAGTTGTGTCCAACTCTTTGCAACCCTGTGGATCATAGCTCACCAGGCTCCTCTGTCCATAGGATTCTCCAGGCAAGAATACTGGAGTGGGTTGCTGTGCCCTCCTCCAAGGGATCTTCCTGACCCAGGGATCGAACCTGTATCTCTTATGTCTTCTGCCTTAGTAGGCAGATTCTTTACCACTAGTGCTACCTGGGAAGCCCCACAAAAATGTCTGTTCTCCTGGAATTTTGATTGGTATTGTATTCAATTTATGTGTCATTTTGGAGATAATTGGCATTTTTATGATAAGTCACTGTGCAATATTAAGTCGTGTTAATTCTATGTGATAAAACAGAATAGTGGTCCTTCAAAGATGTCTATGTCCTAATCCTTACAGACTGTGATTATGTTACTTTACTTGGCAAAGGGGATTTTGCTGATGTGCCCCAGCTGAGGATCCGGAGCTGGGGAGATCATCCTGTATTATCTGGCTGGACTTTCTTAATCACAAGGGTATGTATAGTCAGGAGTGTCAGAAGCAGAGAAGGAGATGCGGCAACTGTGTCACAGGCCAGAATAATGCAGAACTTTGAGTCAAGGAATGTAGGCAATCTCTAGAAACTGGAAAAGGTGAGGAAACAAATTCTTTTCTAGAGCCTTCAGAAGGAATGCAACCCTGCACACCCATTTAAACACCTGACTTCCAGAACTGTAAGGTATAAATGTGTGTTCTTTTAAACCACTAAGACTGTGATAATTTGTTGTACCAGCAATAGAGAATTAATAATATCACCCTTTGCATATAGGATAATTCTATTTATTTAGGTATTATTGAGTGTTATTCCTTCCAAGCAGAAACCTGGTATGTTAGGTATTGGATGGACATGGGACAGGGATGTTTAGGATCCTTCTCAGCTCTAGGATTGGATTTCATTAATTTAGGTCAGTATTTTAAATTTCATTCCCCTTGTCCATGATGAGTTATAAAATGGGCATACAACCCATTTTGGCCATGGGGGGGGCTGGGGGGTAGTCTAAGATTTTCCTCACTTTCATAAAGAGTTTGAGAAAAGCATATATTTTTCTTTCCTCTCTTGGCTTTTGAATATTGTTTGAGTGGCAGTGCTTAGAGATAGTGTAGTCATCTTATTCGCACAAAGGTAGCATGCTAAGAACAAAAGCAGAGCCATGCTAAGGAGGATGAAGTAATCCAAAGGAGAGAATGCCAGTCTATGGTGAGATCATTCAGCTATAGAATTTACTGCCCCATTATTGCTCTACCTTTGGAATCGCTTTCATGTGAAGTAGTACATCTCCCTTATTGTTTCAGCCAGTTGAGATGAATTTTCTTTTATTTGCATTCCAAAACATCCTAATTAACATACAGAACAAACAAAATGCATGCAGAAATATAAAGAAAATAAAATTTATGTATTTCAAATCCAGAGGTAATTATAATGAGAAGTTTTAGTGTGTTACACTTTAGTTTTCCCCTGAATATATTTTTAGCAAAACAGAAACTCCAGTGTTTGAGTGTATGTGTGTGTATGTGTATGTCTAAATGTATATATCACTTGCTTACTGCTTGATTTCAGTTAGTTTTCATTTTAAATCATCCATTGAAAGATGGCTTAATAATTTACATGATATTGACACAAAAATTATTTACTCATACAGCTGTTTTTTGCATTACGTTAAATTAATTTGACATTGTTTTATGTTTGGTGATCAACTGAGTACATAAATTACATGAATGTTTAATATTTTTATTAAGCTTTCCTTGGATGAACACTTTATAATGCACTTTTTTTGCATGATAACCTTCACATTCAAGAATTTTTTCCCTAATACCTAACCTGGGTTTCTGTATTTCTTTCCTCATATACAAAAAAATAAAAATAAAAAAAGGAAAGGAAAGGAAAGGAAAGAAAGAAAAATCCTTCCTTCATTGTTTGATAGTAAGTTATTTTAACATTTTAGCATAATGAAGCCACATTGTTTCTGCTTTCTGTTTTATTACTCTGATGTTTAACCTGGGCTTATTTTATTCTATTATTTGAAAATCTGACCATTGCCATTAATGGAAAGTAAAAAGCCAATTCAGTTACTTTTTAAAAATAGCATTTGTACCTATTAGAGTAATGCAAATAAAAGTAAAGTATTGTAAAGTAAAATAAAGTGAAAATAAAAATTAAAAAAGAAAAGAAAAACATCTGCAAAAAAAAAAAAAAACTACCAGAAGAGATATAATTTTACTTCGGTCTACTTGTTTTTTCTAACACAAATATACACGCAGAAGTTTCTTCGTCTAGAATAATTGAAGGAAGCACTCTGAGCAGGACTACAGAACTAGTACCAACTTGGCTCCACAGGGAAAAGCCTCAGAGTCCTGCAATTTGTATGACCTCTAGAGGAAGCCCATTCATCCTAAATCAAAGTCTTTCTGAGGACAACTCCAGCTCATGCACACAGAGAAGCCAGAAGTCCTTCATGTTGCTCCATTCTTAAATGTGTAAAGGCAACCAAGGATTGTTAGGCAGTTGAAGAAAGTTTGCAGAATAAAAGGGAATAAGACAAGGCAATGGCACCCACTCCAGTACTCTTGCCTGGAAAATCCCATGGACTGAGGAACTTGGTGGGCTGCAGTCCATGGAATCACTAAGAGTCGGACACAACTGAGTGACTTCACTTTCACTTTTCACTTTCATGCATTGGAGAAGGAAATGGCAGCCCACTCCAGTGTTCTTGCCTGGAGAATCCCAGGGATGGGGGAGCCTGGTGGACTGCCATCTATGGGGTCACACAGAGTTGGACATGACTGATGCAACTTAGCAGCAGCAGCAGAACATCAAAATCGCAGATATTTTGAACAGCATGCCTAGTGTCCACAAAGGGATGTGTGTACAGAATGTTGCTGACATTAATAAAAGAAACCACACCATTTCACGCATTCTCATGACTTCCTAGGTAGCTCAGCTGGTAAAGAATCCACCTGCAATGCAAAAGACCCCAGGTCAATTCCTGGAGTGGTAAGTTCCCCTGGAGAAGGGATAGGCTACCCATTTCAGTACTCTTGGGCTTCCCTGGTGGCTCAGCTGGTAAAGAATCTGCCTGCAGTACAGGAGACTGGGTTCAATCTCTGGGTTGGGAAGATTCCCTGAAGGAGGGCATGGCAACCCACTCCAATATTCTTGTCTAGAGAATCCCCATGGATAGAGAAGCCTGGCAGGCTAGTCCATGGGGTCACAAAGAGTCAGACACGATCTAGCAACGAAGCACATCACACATTCTTTGCGACTGAGCCGTTCTTTGCAATCATTAGTTTTGAAAAGGAGACTCACTTTGCAAAGAGGTCACTGGAAAAGAGATTGAATTCTTTAATTGCATGATGAGAAATTAACAAGTACTGAAGTTGTTCAGAATATTAGTCTGAAAAGTTTAATCACAGTTGTAACCAGAAGGTATTCAATTAAACCACTAGATACTGCTTGCTAAAAATTATTTGTGGATTCTGCAAATACACTGATAATCATTATCTTTGAACTTGGCTGCCAGATATTTCTTATAGCATCATGCAATAAGACTAGAGGAGAGTAAGTAAAGCTTTATTCTGAAATTTTTCATCCTAAAATATCACCTATCTCCCCTTGAAGATTCATTCAGGAGTCTTCACCTGAGCACAGAGGTGATATTTAAAAAAAAAAAAAAAAAACTGACAGCTTCTGAATTTTATAGTTTGCTTGAAATTGCACCTTTGCACCCCAACTTACCCATGATATCATTCTCCACAACCAATGACAATGATTACACAGCAACCCTCCTCGCTTGTCAACTTTCTTCAAATTTCCAGTCTGTTCCTTTCTTCATGGGTAACAGGTCATCCCATTGTCCTGTTTTGTTGCAAATTATACCTGAATTTTTCTCACATATTCATTAATTTCTGTGTGCTGGTTGCTATAACTTGTTGGAAAAAAATATTCATGATGTACCATGAAAATGCTGCATACAGAACAACATGCACACAGACAATTAGATAAGAACATTCTAATTGCTTTTGCAGTTGGAAGCAATATTTTCAGCACTTTTGCATGCTTTAGTTACACTTAAGGAATTCTGTTGAAAGTTTAATTTGGAATTCTAATTAATAGGGAGTAGGCTCCGAGTGCACATTTTCACACAGAATGTATCATTTTCATGAATGAGTTACTGATGATAAGTGGGAGGTGTCTTTATTTAAGAAGATATTGACTTCATAATTCAAGAACAAGCATTTCTGAAAAGAAACAATTTGAGAATAAGAAAAGCTCTTAAAAGTGAAAATATGATTATTGAATTTATATGTAAGAATTGGAAGATAAAGACAAGAAAATTTTTATAATGCGGACCAAAAGGACAAAGAGAATTTATAAGGTAAAAAATATGTATAAACAAAAGATATTCAACATGGGGGATATACCTAGGAATTCTAAAATCTGATTAATAAGAGTTTCAACGCCCCCCCCAAAATGAACAAAACAGAGATAAAACACAGAGATAATGGAGTCAAAAGTCTCCAAATTCAAAAAGCACACAAAGAGCAGAAGAATAAATGGGCCATGCTTCAACACATATCCCCATAACATTTCAGAATCCGATTACAAAGAGATCAATAAAAGCTTCCAAATAGTAACCAGGGTACTCATAAGGGAGAAAAAGTCAGTCTGATGGTATAAATATGTTAACACCAAAAGTGGATGTTAGAGATCAATAAAGCAAGATTTTCAAGATTCCAAAGGAAGATGATATTGAACTTAAGTCAGATTATAGCCACTTTCTGATAAGCAAGAACTTACTTTAAACTCATTATTTTGAAGAAGTTATGTGAAAAAAATTCATGCAAAATGAAGATGATATGCAAGAATTAAGTAGCAATGAAATAAAAGGAACAGTGGAGAAGGTATCCATTCTAAATGAATTTCAAAATTATGGCTGTAGAACAATCTTAAATAAATAAAGAGCTGCAGTCATCAAAATTGGAAATCAATAGTGTTCTAGGGGAAAGTTTTAAAAGAAAAAATGTTAGAAAAATAGATAACAAATAAGGACCTACTGTATAGCAGAGAGAATTCTACTTACTACTCTAATATCCTATAAGGAAGAGAATCTTACCTGAAACTAACATAACATTGTAAATCAACTGTGTGCCAATAACATCTTTATAAAAAGAAAGAAAAAGAAAAAAAAATGCTAGAATTGATTCCAGGTAGTGAATATACTATGTGAAAAGTTGAGGTGTAATAGTAAAAATGATGATGATGATGATGATGACAACAATCAATGTAGCTAACACTCATGAATGCTATTCCACTGGTGCTAGAGATTATTTTAAACACACTGTATATATGATTTCACTTAATCCTCTAAGAGTCCTCTGAAACAAGTAGTGTTTCATCATTTGCATTTTATAGATAAGAAAATCCAAGACACAATGAAGAAAGGTCATGTCTTTGGGGTTTCCCTGGTGGCTCAAATGGTAAAGAATCTGCCTGCCATGCAGGAGCTTGGGTTCGATCCCTGGGTTGGAAAGATCCCCTAGAGAAGGGAATGGCAACCCTCTAAAGTATTCTTGCCTGGAGAATCCCATGGACAGAGGAGCCTGGTGGGCTACAGTCCGTGGAGTCTCAAAGATTTGGACACACAATTAAAGTGAAAGTGAAAGAAAGTGAAAGTGAAAGTAAGTGAAGTCGCTCAGTCGTGTCCGACTCTTTGCCACCCCGTGGACTGTAGCCCACCAGGCTCCTCTGTCCATGGGATTCTCCAGGCAAGAATACTGGAGTGGGTTGCCATTTCCTTCTCCAGGGGAATCTTCCCAACTCAGGGCTTGAACCCAGGTCTTCCACATTGTAGGCAGATTCTTTACTGTCTGAACCACCAGGGAAGTGACGGACACACAGTTAACTACTGATTAACTCAAGATTCAACGCCAGGCAGTCTAATTCCAGAAGGTGAAGTGAAAATGAAAGAGTGAAAAGTGACAGTCGTGTCCGACTCTTTGCAACCCCATGGAACATACAGTCCATGAAATTCTCCAGGCCAGAATGCTGGAGTGGGTAGCCTTTCTCTTCTCCGATGGATCTTCCCAACCCAGGGATTGAACCCAGAAGGAAATGGCAACCCACTCCAGCACTCTTGCCTGGAAAATTCCATGGATAGAGGAGCCTGGTGGGCTACAGTCCATGGGGTTGCAGAGTCAAACACGACTGAGCGACTTGACTTCTTCTTCTCCCACATTGCAGGCAGATTCTTCACCAGCTCAACAAGAGAAGCCCCTAATTCCAGAGCTCATACTCTAAACTACTGTACCGTGCTGAAGAAGGTACATGTTTCTTCTTCAAAGTAGAAAAAAAAGAAAAAAAGAAATGCAAGGAAAAAAAGAAAACTCTAGGAAAAATGAAATAATGCTCTACGAAAGAGCATAGCCTTGATCAAAAACACATTAAATTATGACATACTTTAGGGCAGTAAGTAAATTCACAAGGATCATGACTATAAAATCAGAGAATGAAAAATGTATTTAGAGCATACCTACTGGCTTTGTACTTAAAATATTTAAGTAGTCATACTGATGAAAATGCTGTTTATAGTTTTAATCTTTCATAATTAAAAAGTGGGCCAAGTGCAGAAGACTTAACATGGCTATGAAACAGAATGAAAAGCTATTAGTCTCGATAAAGTACATGTAAAGGTATGGCTGATAGAAGTTATAAGGCAGAAGAGAGGAAGAAAAGGAGGAAGGAGGTGATGAGAGGAGGTGAGGTATTATCATCTTACAAAGTGTGGGGTGAGATAAACTGTTGGAAGCTGAGAAACCAAGGAATAGCATGTTAAGTATATTACTTCATGAGTCAAAAATAGGGGAAAACACATACTTGAATTTAGGAAGCACACTTCTCAAAATCTTTTCAAAGAAATTATTGAAGAAAGTGTTTTAACTATAAGAAAACTAAAAGGAGAAGCAGACCTAGGAGGTGATTAAAGTGAACTAAAAACCCATCTTTCCTAGAAGAAAGTCAGTACAGACCATCTAAAATCAGTAAATCAAAAACCAAAAGCAGTTAGCTTAGAGATGTCAAGGCGCCTGACAGAAGACTGCAAAACAAGCAGATGTTGGAAGTAAGACATCAGGTGAGTGAGGGTGGGAGAGACCCATTCTTTTTTATTGTAGCCCTTTTGATTTAGAAACATTTGCTCATAATTCTTTGACTAAAAAGATATTCTTAAAAGGAAGAGACACAGTTAGTTTGCACCCACACAGCTGCCCTTACCCCCAAAAAAATCTCCCGGCCCAGATGGTTTCACTGGAGAATTCTGCGAAATATACAAAGAAGAATTACTACTTTTACACAAACTCTTCCTGAAAATAGAATAGGAAAGAACATTTCCTAAACCATTTTCTGAGGCATTTTTTCGTCTGGTAAATAAACTAGACAAAGACAGTACAATAAAAACAAAACTGCAAACCAGTGTCTCTCACAAACTTAAACATAAAAATGCTCAATATATCAGCAGACAGACTCCAACAGTGTATAATAAAGATTATACACATGATCAAGTGGGATTTATCCCAGGTCTGAAAGTGTGACTCAGCATTCAAAAATCAATGCAATCCACCATATCAACAAGCTAAAGAAGAAAAGTCATAGAAGCATAGCAAATGACACACCAAAAACATTTGACAAAATCCAACATACATTTAGATAAAAGTTTTCAGCAGGTTAATAACAGAAAGACTCTCAGCTTTATAAAGAACATCTATGAAAACCTACAGCTAACATCACATGTAATAATGAAAGACAGGTTTTTTTCCTTAGACTTGGAACAGAGAAAGGATGTCTATACTCACCACTCTTTTTTTTTAATTTATTTATTTTAATTGGAGGCTAATTCCTTTACAGTATTGTAGTGGTTTTTGCCATACATTGACATGAACCAGCCATGCGTGTACATGTGTTCCTCATCCCGAACCCCCTTCCCACCTCCCCCCCATCCCATCCCTCATGCATTGAACCTGGACTCGCGATTCGTTTCACATATAATAATATACATGTTTTAATGCCCTTCTCCCAAATCATCCCACCCTCGCCCTCTCCCATAGAGTCCAAAAGACTGTTCTATACATCTGTGTCTCTTTTGCTGTTTCACATACAGGGTCATCATTACCACCTTTCTAAATTCCATATATATGTGTTAGTATACTGTATTGGTGTTTTTCTTTCTGGCTTACTTCACTCTATAGAATAGGCTTCAGTTTCATCCACCTCATTAGAACTGATTCAAATGTATTCTTTTTAATGGCTGAGTAATACTCCATTGTGTATATGTACCACAGCTTTCTTATCCATTCATCTGCTGATGGACATCTAGGTTGCTTCTATGTCCTGGCTATTATAAACAGTGCTGCGATGAACATCGGGGTACACGTGTCTCTTTCAATTCTGGTTTCTTCAGTGTGTATGCCCAGCAGTGGGATTGCTGGGTCATAAGGCAGTTCTATTTGCAGTTTTTTAAGGACTCTCCACACTGTTCTCCATAGTGGCTGTACTAGTTTGCATTCCCACCAACAGTGTAAGAGGGTTCGCTTTTCTCCACACCCTCTCCAGCATTTATTGCTTGTAGACTTTTACTCACCACTCTTATGTAATATAGTGCTTGAAGTTCAAGCCACTGCAGGGAGGCAAAAACAAAAAAAAAATGAAAGACATTTTTAAGTTTGGAAATGAAATATAAAACTGCCTGTATTTGCAGATGAGATTATTTTTGGCATAGAAAATCCCAGGGAATCTACCAAAATCTCTGAGAATTAAGGGAATTCAGCAATGTCAAAGTATACAAGATCAACACACAAAACTCAATGGCATTTCTATATTAACAAGTAAAATGCAGGAAATGAAATGAAAAATACCACACTGCTTCCAACTACTCCAAGAAAATTAAATACTTAGGTATACAGTAAACACAGCACAGTTTTCCATTCTATGTACCTGAAAATGACAAAATGCAGGGGAAGAAAATCAAAGAATACATAAATAAATGGTATACATACTGTGTTAATGGTTTAGAATACTCAACATATTAATGATGTCTGTTTTCCCAAAAGTGATCGTAGGTTTAAAGTAATTCCTATCAAAATCTTAGCAAGGATTTTTTTTAAAACATAGATGCGTTTGTTCAGAAATTTATAATAGGCACAGAGACTAGAAGAGCTAAAATAATCTTGACAAAGAAGAATGAAGTGGGAGGAATTCCTCTGCCTGTTGTCAAACTTTTTATGCAGATAAAGTAATCAAAACAGTGTGGTATTGGCAGAGGGATAAACACACATGAATGGAGCAGAACGGAGAACTTAGAAATAGACCTACACAAATATGCTCAACTGATTTTTAACAAAGGTGTGACTCAATGGAGGAAGGAATGCCTGTTTCACAAACAGTGCTGGAGCAGTTGACATTTGTAGGCAAAAATGAACCAACGAAACAAACAAAAACTACTCATCTTAAATCTGACCCTTTATACAAAAGCCTACTCAAAATGTGTGATAGACCTAAACGTAAATGTAAGGCTATGAAACTTTGGGGAAAACCATAGAAAATGATCACGGGTGAGCACGGAATTCTTGGGATTCTTAACCGACACCAAAAGCTCAGTGCGTAAAAGGAAAAACTGATAATTTGGACCTCATCAAAATTAAATACTTCTGTTAAAGTCCATGTGGGAAGATGGAAGGACAAGCTACAGATGGAGAAAGAATATGTACAAAATGTATATCTTACAAAATACTCGTATCTAGAATATATAAAGAACTCTCAAAATTCAGCAGTGAAAAGACAGTGTAATCAGAAAATGGGCAAAACACATGAGAAATTTCATCAGAGAGGATATACAGGTGGCAAATGAATACGTGAAAAGATGTTCAGCCTTATAAAAATCAGGGAATTGAGAATTGAAATAATATCAATACACACAATGGCTAAAATAAAATATAGTGACAACATTGACTGTTGGCAAGGATATGGAGAAACTGAATCCCTTATATATACATTGCCAGCAGGAATGTCAAATGACACAGCCATTCTGGAAAGTAATTTTGCGATTTATTATGAAATTAAATATGCAATTACCATGCCATCAGAGAATTAAACTCTTGGGTATTTATCCCCAAAAAATGAAGTTTTGTTCATACCAAAACTTTTGCATGAATATTCATAACTGCTTTTTTGTAATAGTCAAAAACGGGAATACCCCAGATGATCCTCAGTGGATGAATTAAGCAAACTGTAGCACAAATATTCTGTGGAGGATTAGCATACAGAGGAACCAACTGTTGATAAATGCAGCAACTTGGATGTGTGTTCAGGGGTTTGTGCTAAAAGAAAAAACCCAATCCCAAAATGTTATTTGCTATGTTACTATATTTATATAATATTTTTGAAATGAAAAGTTTTAGGAGTGGAAAACAGACTAATAGTTGCCAGTGGTTAGGGACAGGGAGGGGCAGAGACAGGAGGAACATGAGTGTGATTATAAAAGGGCAACGGGAGGAACTATTCAGTATCTTAACCGTGGTGGCAGATACATGAACCTATTAATAAAAATCCATAGGCCACAAATGAGTACAGACAAAATCTGAATAAGATCAGTGGATTATATTAATGTCAATGTCTTGGTTGTGATATTTGTGTAGTTTTACAACATGTTACCATTGGGGAAAACTGGGCAAAGTGTACAAGGGGTCTCTCTTACTTCTTACAACTGCATGTGACTCTACAATTATCTCATGACATTTTCAATTAATAAAAAGAAAGAAGAAATAAGAGGTCAGAAGAGCAGAGCCCTCATGAATAGGATTTGTGCTCTTGTAAGAGAGATCCCATGGAGCTCTCTGGCCCTTTCTGCCAGGTGAGGACACTGTGTGAGGTCTGCAACCCTGAAGGGTCCTCCCTGAACCATGCTTGTTCACTTTGACCTCAGGCTTCCAACCTCCACAGCTGTGAGAAGTAAATCTCTGTCTTTATAAGTCATCCCATCCATGGGATGTTCTTATAGCATCCCAAATGGACATGCTTCCTCTCAGAGCCAGCTGGGGGCCTTCTGTCTCCTTCCCTAAGTATAACAAGAATTCTGGAAAAAAAAATAAAATAAAGTGGCTTATCTCCCTTGCTGTCAGTTTCCTCCCAGTGTCTCTCAATAGAGACTCTCTCTTCTTGGCACCTGGGAACTGTAAGACTTTTCTCCTTGCCCCTCTATTCTGCAGGAGTCAAGGTGCCTTCTGCCTCCTCTGAGCCTTCCCCTTCGCTGGGAGCCAGAGAACCTGGTGGGCTGCAGTCTATGGGGTCGCACAGAGTCGGACACGACTGAAGCGACTTAGCAGCAGCAGCAGCAGCTGCTTAAGAAATGCTGTAGAAAAAAAACTAGAAACTAACAGCCATAATGGGACAGGATGCATCAATTGTTTGAATATGGCTTAATTTTTTTGTACAAGAAATTAAATCCCAGATTGTTTTGTAGTTTGTTAGACTATTGTTTCAAATAGTGGTTCTATAAAGTAATCTTTCCTTTAAAACTGCAAATATCTATTCATTTTGTTTATTACCAACCTTGGAACAAATTATTCATAGACATCATCATAGTTATCATCATTTCTTGCAATCATAGCTCATTCTACCATTTTCTGAATTAATAAAGGAATGTTTTTAATCTTTTCTAAGTATGAAAACTCTGGTTGTTTTTCACTCTGTCCTTTCCACTTGGATCCTTTTTAAAGTCACTAATACTGGCCAAGTTGTTTTCAATTTCCAAGTATCATTTTTAGAAATAATGAGATCTTGTTTTGATTCGAATCACTGAGACCTACACTGCATACAATAGGAGGTGAGGACCAGTATGGGTAGGTAGAAGAGTGGATATCATTCATATGCAGAGCAAAGAGTTCATTTTCTGGAAAATTAAGTTGTATAAAAAGGTGGTAAAAAGAAGGTTTTCTGTGCTTAGTCGCTCAGTCATGTCCAGCTCTTTGCGGCCCCATGGACTGTAGCCCACCAGGCTCTTCTGGCCATGGGGATTCTCCAGGCAAGAACACTGGAGTGAGTTGCCATGCCCTCCTCCAGGGGATCTTTTCAACCCAGGGACTGAACCCAGGACTCCCGCATTGCAGGTGGGATCCACCAGGAAAAAGGCAATAAATAAAGAAGGAAATAAATATTTAATCAAAGCATTTGTTCCTAATCCAGTAGGCAAAGGAGAATTATTGTAAATTCTTGGGAAAGAATTTGATGTAGTAGAAATAGAACAACAATGGAAGCAAACTATAATAGTAGGATTTGAACTGTTATATAAGCCTTAGCAATGCACAGAGGAGGAGTGCTAACTGGAGTATTCTACATTTTAGGAAATCTACCTTCCAGAGAAAAAGTGACGAAAGAGAAGTAGCCAAAAAAGGTTTACTTGGTCTGCAGTTGATAGCTAAGTAGCTTAAGAGAAGGGGATATACCAGAAAGATGTTGGAGGCTCACAAGATCATGAATCTGTAGGAAGGACCTGCAACAGGCAGGGACCAAGGGTGCACAGAGGTGAGCAGCCACAACTAAACAGTGTTCTGTTCATGCTCATGATCTGGTGAGCACAGGGCCCACCACTTCAAATCTCCCTTTCATCTTCACTGCACTCTCTCAGCAAGTTAAAAAAACTGAGATAAATTTGGCACATTTGGAGCCGATAGATTCTTTGAGAGACTCCATCCTGTGTTTGCCTTGTCTTCTCTAGTAGGGCCTCTTCCCTAACCTTCCTGCATAGAGGAGAGTTCATGCACCAGAGGAAATGGTGCTTCTATCAGAAAGTGAAGGTAGATGGCAAACCATCAAAATGTGAAAAATAGAGAATTTCTTGGCAGTCTAGAGGTTTGTACTTAGAACTTTCACTGTCAGGACCCAGGTTTTGATCCCTGGTCTGGAAACTGACCCACAAGCCACAGTCCAGTTCAGTCACTCAGTCGTGTCCAACTCTGCGACCCCATGAACTGCAGCACACCAGGCCTCTCTGTCCATCACCAGCTCCTGGAGTCCACCCAAACGCGTGTCCATTGAGTCGGTGATGCCATCCAACCATCTCATCCTCTGTCATCCCCTTCTCCTCCTGTCCTCAATCTTTCCCAGCATCAGGGTCTTTTCAAATGAGTCAGCTCTTCACACGAGGTGGCCGAAATATTGGAATTTCAGCCTCAGCATCAGTCCTTCCAATGAACACCCAAGACTGATCTCCTTTAGGATGGACTGGTTGGATCTCCTTGCAGTCTAAGGGATTCTCAAGAGTCTTCTCCAACACCACAGTTCAAAACCATCAATTCTTCAGTGCCCAGCTTTCTTTATAGTCCAACTCTCACATCCATACATGACCACAGGAAAAACCATAGCCTTGACTAGATGGACCTTTGTTGATGAAGTAATGTCTCTGCTTTTGAATATGCTGTCTAAGTTTGTCATAACTTTCCTTCCAAGGAGTAAGCATCTTTTAATTTCATGGCTGCAGTCACCATCTGCAGTGATTTTGGAGCCCAGAAAGATAAAGTTAGCCACTGTTCCCATTGTTTCCCCATCTATTTGCCATGAAGTGATGGGTCCAGATGTCATGATCTTAGTTTTCTGAATGTTGAGCTTTCAGCCAACTTTTTCACTCTCCTCTTTCACTTTCATCAAGAGGCTTTTTAGTTCTTCTTCACTTTCTGCCATAAGGGTGGTGTCATCTGCATATCCGAGGTTATTGATATTTCTCCTGACAATCTTAATTCCAGCTTGTGCTTCCTCCATCCCAGCGTTTCTCATAATGTACTCTGCATATAAGTTAAATAAGCAGAGTGACCATATACAGCCTTGATGTACTCCTTTTCCTATTTGGAACCAGTCTGTTGTTATTTCTGCATTACTGACTATGCCAAAGCCTTTGACTGTGTGGATCACAATAAACTATGGAAAATTCTGAAAGAGATGGGAATACCAGACCACCTGACCTCCTTCTTGAGAAACCTGTATGCAGGTCAGGAAGCAACAGTTAGAACTGGACACAAGCCACAAGACATAGCTAAATAAATAAATATAGTCATAATTCACATTTAAAAAATAAGAGAAGTAGCCATTCAGGCAAGCTCTAAGAAACATAGCTCTTATAGTAACGTCAGATAATCCCTTAAGAAGAAGAGGGAAGGACATCCCAAGAAAACAATGCCCTCTATAGGAAATTCTAGGGTTATTATCCCAGTTTAAAATTGCCATTTGTGGGAAGAAATGTCATAAGGGACGCATTCTCACAGAATACCAGACCTATTTAGTTCACATTGGGAAGGCTGCAGTGTAGATCAGGCTGACTGTAGAGTCATCAGAAACATTCATCATTAGAACAAGGAGCTAAAAACAAAAGGGAAGGTCATTGATAGAAATTTAATGAAAGGCAGAGGGATAAAACCAAGCTCTTCAATGCCTGTTTTTGCTTCAGTCTTCTAGATCTTGAAAAGTGACCTTCAAATTAAAAAGGGCAAAACAAAAATGACTAGAACTAAAATAAAGATCCAGTATAAGTGAATAAATAGCAAAAGAGCATCTCAGAACATCGAGTCGGTGATGCCATCCAGCCATCTCATCTTCTGTCATCCCCTTCTCCTCCTGCCCACAATCTCTGCCAGCATCAGGGTCTTTTCCAATGAGTCAGCTCTTTGCATGAGGTGGCCAAAATATTGGAATTTCAGCCTTAGCATCAGTCCTTCCAAAGAACACCTAGGACTGATCTCCTTTAGGATGGACTGGTTGGATCTCCTTGCAGTCCAAGGGATTCTCAACAGTCTTCTCCAACACCACAGTTCAAAAGCATCTACCTATTTTTAAAGCAACTCATATCTTCCATGCAGATAAATTATATGCCACAACACTGAAGACAGTTGGAGGTGTGATCAAAAAAACTTCTCAGTAATTTCTTAGAAAGTTGATTGGAGAAATTTCAGAAGTAATGAGTTGGGCAAATGCTATCTAGATTCATAAAACCGTTACAATGACAGATTACAGAACTCCTCTTGGTACAAAATTTTCAAGTGGATCATTAAACAGATGAATTTTGAGCATGTAGACAAGAAAACAGCCATATAACATGGATGTGTTCAGATAAGTGAAGACGACATAGTGGAAAGAGCTGGAGAGAGACGACCTGGATTCATGCCTTCATTTTGTCAATAAACAGCTTTCTGGACATGAGCAAATCACAACTCCTTTGAGCTGCAATATATTTATCTGCAAAATAGACTATTGAAGTATATGTTCTTTAATGGGACATTTAGCCACAAAGAATCTATCAGTTCCACGTGTACTGAATTTACCAGTATTCTTTTAATCGGGCTGCCATTTATTCTTTTATTGGATATTTATGTCATTTTATGAAGTAGAAACATTGGTCCTGTAACACATAGGTATTATTAATTCTTTTTTACAAAAAGCATGAAATGGAAGTTTAGAATAGCCGACTGAGCGACAGAACTGAACTGAACTAATAGGTTAGATGAATCAAGATCAGAGTGTATCCTAGTATCAGGCAATTAGCTGACCAATTTTCCATACCATTGTGATGGACGTGTTGAGTAGATTTAGGATGGAAGCATTACAATGAGATAACACTACAACAATCATTTTTGTTTGGGTAGTTATACCTAAAATGTATTGATAATGGATCCATGTCCATTTCATGGGAAGTCTCTTCTGGTATTTCTTTAGCTTTAGTTTGTCCAACTTTTGTTCTGAAAGAATCAATTTGGCTGAAAGAATCAAGGAAATTCTGATCAAATTTTCAAAAAAAAAAAGGAGAAATACCCAGATGAATAATTTGGTCATGTATTCATTTTTTCAAATGTCACATCCAAAACAGGATTTGAGGTAAGCTATTTCATTCACAATATGGTCAGTGTTCAAGCAGTGAAATATATGGGTACTGAAAGTATTGATAAATTACTGCATTTAACTCAAAACTATCTTGCTGGAAAGGAAGGGCCTTAACTTTGAACAGGGTTGGAATTTGAGGATCTGGAACAGAGATTGGGAGTGTGTGGGACAGGCTCTTAGGTTGCCACGTGGAGCTTCCAAAAAGGATTAGAATGGAAGTATCTCTAGCGATATTAGGCCTTTTTTTTTTTTTTAAACTAAATCACAGGATGGAAATTAAGGAAATCTTAAGTTAACAGAAATTTTCTGTTAAATGGACCCAATTAATTTCAAATTGACTTCAAGTTCAACAGACACCAACCATTTGAAAATTCTAGCTGATGTGTATTTCAGTTACATGCACAGAAGAAGATGTTCAGACCCAGGGAAGCAGGACAGCCCTACAGTTTCTGCCTTGTCCAGACCACATCCTGAGCATGGCGGGTTCCCTTTTGGGCCACGTAGTCACAAACTGAGAAAGTTCAATGGAAGGTGTCCAGGGAGTTGAAAGATCTGAAGAGCATGTCATGAGGAGTAGCTGGGGCAACTGGAAAAGATGTTTAAGTGTGACATAAAAGTATCTCTTATATATATGAAGAGTTGCTCTTTGGGAAAGGTAGTTGGTTAATTCTAAAACTCTCAGAAAGAAAAATTAAAGAAGTGGATGAAATTATTGAAAGATCCTTTTCCCAGCGAGAGCCTCTCCAAAGTTGAATGATGTCAGTTTAACAAGGTTAAGAGCTTGCTAGTCACTCATCCTCTTTAGCTCAGTGAATGTCAGTTGAGAGCCTTCTGTGTACCATTCTCAGTGCTTAGAACATGTCAGTGCAAAAAGAGACAAAAACCCTTACTCTCAGAGTGTTTGCATCCTAGTACAGGTGGGGAAGGTTCTCCCAGGTGCCACTAGTAGTAAAGAACCCACTTGCCAATGCAGGAGACACAGGAGGAGGAGAAGACACAGGGTCAGGAAGGTCCCCTGGAGGAGGGCACGGCAACCCACTCCAGTATTCTTGCCTGGAGAATCCCATGGACAGAGGAGCCTGGTGGGTTAAGGTCCATAGGGTCACAAAGAGTCGGACATGAACTGAAGCAACTAAGCATGCATGCACAGGGCTGGGGAAACTTTCAATAAACAATAAAGCAAGTCAGTAAATTACATAGCACGTTGGAATTGGAAGAGTTATGGGGAAAGTGTAGAATGAGAGGAGGTGGCAAGGGACATGCTGTCGTGACAACAGGTTTATCCAAGTAGGTCAGCCTCATTGAGAGGGTGACATCTGAGCAAAGACTTCGGTGAAAGGTGTGAGGAATAATCTCCTGGGGAAGAACATTCCAAGCAGAAGGAAAAGATATGTGAAGACCTGAAGTGAGGATGTGCCAGCGAGGAGGGCTTCCTTAGGTCTCTAAGCAGAGCCAGGCAGAGCATTTGGGAGAGGAGGTGAAAAGAAGAACTCTGGTTTGAGCAAGTGGACTGAAGTCTCTTCCAACTTTTTATACTCCCTGAGCTTCTGCCTTTCAGATAGTTCAAAGTAATTAATTTGGTATTGATGAGCAGGGTGGATTCAAGAGCAGAAATGTCAGACTGTATCTTACAAATACCAGTGGTGAGGGGGCTGGACACACAGTGTAAGAAATTTATAAATGTGGGCAATGCATCCAGATATTTTTATTTAAAATATTATGTATATCAAATGAAGTATGCTCGCAGACTTGGAGACCTTTGCATTAGAGAATGTGAAATCAGTGAAGAGCATAATGGTATAATCTGCATATTAAGTCTTGGACAGGAGGTCAAAGGACAGTAAAAGATAAAAGAAGAAATCAGAGAGACTTTGGTGAAAATTCTCCCTTTGTTATGATTTGACAGGGAACCAAAAAGGAAGAAAGAATCAAGAACCACTTTGTGGTTTAGACCCCAAGAAACCAGTTAATACCAACTTTGCTTTTTCTCAAGGAAGGGTCACACTGATTTTCTTCTGCTTATTGTCAATGGCCAGATATTTACTTGTCCTTTCATCACCCCACTATACATAATTACACATCATTTAGTAACTTGAAATCCACTTAAGGAAAGAAAATATCATCCAGTACAAACTTTCG
Organism: Capra hircus; assembly: GCF_001704415.2. NCBI lineage: Eukaryota > Metazoa > Chordata > Mammalia > Artiodactyla > Bovidae > Capra > Capra hircus. Next base: position 4,397,565 of record NC_030813.1, read on the forward strand.
CAATTATTTTGTATCTACTGTGTAATTATAGTCATAAAACTTTTAAACAGAGGCTCAGAATGAATTCACTGTGATAATGACAAAGAGAGATAACACTTCTATTCCTGTTGCCGCTTAACTTGTCCTGGTTCCTTGCTGCAGGTGCCTTCATTTGCAAGATGGTGCCATTTGTCCAGTCCACCGCTGTCGTGACAGAAATCCTCACGATGACCTGCATTGCTGTGGAGAGACACCAGGGGCTGGTGCATCCTTTTAAAATGAAGTGGCAGTACACCAACCGAAGGGCTTTCACAATGCTGGGTGAGGACATGCCCCTGGCAGCATTAAAGCTGTGCTTCATTACAGAACAAAGAGAATTTCTGTAACGTGAACCATGTTTATGAACTAGAGGAGGAAACTCCTGTCTGTCTTGTAGGCATTGGGGTGTCATTTCACGGTTTCAGTCATCTCCGAACTTACTGCTCCCCTCCCCTCTCTTCTTGAGGCTTAGCTCAGCACTGAAAATCTCTCCTCTCAGATTTCCCTGAGTTGCTGTTCCTAACTTTTTAAGGTGGTGCTAGTACTCTTGCCTGGAGAATCCATGGACGGAGGAGCCTGGTAGGCTGCAGTCCATGGGGTCGCTAAGAGTTGGACACGAATGAGCGACTTCACTTTCATTTTTTACTTTCATGCATTGGAGAAGGAAATGGCAACCCACTCCAGTGTTCTTGCCTGGAGAATCCCAGGGACGGGGGGAGCCTGGTGGGCTGCCGTCTGTGGGGTCGCGCAGAGTCGGACACGACTGAAGCGACTTAGCAGCAGCAGCAGCAGTGGTAAAGAACCCACCTACTAGTGCAGGTAGGCATAAGAGATGCGGGTTCAATCCCTGGGTCAGGAAAATACCCTGGAGGAGAGCACATCAACCCACTCCAGTGTTCTCACCTGGAGAATCCCATGGACAGAGGAGCCTGGTGGGCGACCATCCATAGGGTTGCAAAGAGTGGGATATGACTGAAACGACTTAACGCACACAGGCACACAGCTGATCTAAAATCGGTCAGTGTCATCTCCATATTAATATTCATTAGATTAGTCAGCTGTCATCCTGAGGTAAGAAGCAAGTAGATTTCAACAGGTAGTTTTTGTTTTTGTTTTTGTTTTTGTTTTTCTCATTCTCTTCCACTTTATTTTTTTTTTTAATTTTAAAATCTTGAATTCTTACATGCGTTCCCAAACATGAAGCCCCCTCCCACCTCCCTCCCCATAACATCTCTCTGGGTCATCCCCATGCACCAGCCCCAAGCATGCTGTATCCTGCGTCAGACATAGACTGGAGATTCGATTCTTACATGATAGTATATATGTTTCAATGCCATTCTCCCAAATCATCCCACCCTCTCCCTCTCCCTCTGAGTCCAAAAGTCCGTTATACACATCTGTGTCTTTTTTCCTGTCTTGCATACAGGGTCATCATTGCCATCTTTCTAAATTCCATATATATGTGTTAGTATACTGTATTGGTGTTTTTCTTTCTGGCTTACTTCACTCTGTATAATCGGTTCCAGTTTCATCCATCTCATCAGAACTGATTCAAATGAATTCTTTTTAATGGCTGAGTAATACTCCATTGTGTATATGTACCACAGCTTTCTTATCCATTCATCTGCTGATGGGCATCTAGGTTGTTTCCATGTCCTGGCTATTATAAACAGTGCTGCGATGAACATTGGGGTACATGTGTCTCTTTCAATTCTGGTTTCCTCAGTGTGTATGCCCAGCAGTGGGATTGCTGGGTCATAAGGCAGTTCTATTTGCAATTTTTTAAGGAATCTCCACACTGTTCTCCATAGTGGCTGTACTAGTTTGCATTCCCACCAACAGTGTAGGAGGGTTCCCTTTTCTCCACACCCTCTCCAGCATTTATTGCTTGCAGATTTTTGGATCACAGACATTCTGACTGGTGTGAAGTGGTACCACATTGTGGTTTTGATTTGCATTTCTCTAATAATGAGTGATGTTGAGCATCTTTTCATGTATTTGTTAGCCATCTGTATGTCTTCTTTGGAGAAATGTCTATTTAGTTCTTTGGCCCATTTTTTGATTGGGTCGTTTATTTTTCTGGAATTGAGCTGCAGAAGTTGCTTGTATATTTTTGAGATTAGTTGTTTGTCAGTTGCTTCATTTGCTATTATTTTCTCCCATTCAGAAGGCTGTCTTTTCACCTTGCTTATAGTTTCCTTTGTTGTGCAGAAGCTTTTAATTTTAATTAGATCCATTTGTTTATTTTTGCTTTTATTTCCAGAATTCTGGGAGGTGGATCATAGAGGATCCTGCTGTGATTTATGTCGGAGAGTGTTTTGCCTATGTTCTCCTCTAGGAGTTTTATAGTTTCTGGTCTTACATTTAGATCTTTAATCCATTTTGAGTTTATTTTTGTGTGCGGTGTTAGAAAGTGATCTAGTTTCATTCTTTTACAAGTGGTTGACCAGTTTTCCCAGCACCACTTGTTAAAGAGATTGTCTTTACTCCATTGTATATTCTTGCCTCCTTTGTCAAAGATAAGGTGTCCATATGTGTGTGGATTTATCTCTGGGCTTTCTATTTTGTTCCATTGATCTATATGTCTGTCTTTGTGCCAGTACCATACTGTTTTGATGACTGTGGCTTTGTAGTAGAGCCTGAAGTCAGGCAAGTTGATTCCTCCAGTTCCATTCTTATTTCTCAAGATTGCTTTGGCAGTTCGAGGTTTTTTGTATTTCCATACAAATCTTGAAATTATTTGTTCTAGTTCTGTGAAAAATATTGCTGGTAGCTTGATAGGGATTGCATTGAATTTGTAAAATTGCTTTGGGTAGTATACTCATTTTCACTATATTGATTCTTCTGATCCATGAACATGGTATATTTCTCCATCTATTAGTGTCCTCTTTGATTTCTTTCATCAGTGTTTTATAGTTTTCTATATATAGGTCTTTAGTTTCTTTAGGTAGATATATTCCTAAGTATTTTATTCTTTTCGTTGCAATGGTGAATAGAATTGTTTCTTTAATTTCTTTTTCTACTTTCTCATTATTCGTGTATAGGAATGCAAGGGATTTCTGTGTGTCGATTTTATATCCTGCAACTTTACTATATTCATTGATTAGCTCTAGTAATTTTCTGGTGGAGTCTTTAGGGTTTTCTATGTAGAGGATCATGTCATCTGCAAACAGTGAGAGTTTGACTTCTTCTTTTCCAATTTGGATTCCTTTGATTTCTTTTTCTGCTCTGATTGCTGTGGCCAAAACTTCCAGAACTATGTTGAATAGTAGCGGTGAAAGTGGGCACCCTTGTCTTGTTCCTGACTTTAGGGGAAATGCTTTCAATTTTTCAACATTGAGAATAATGTTTGCTGTGGGTTTGTCATATATAGCTTTTATTATGTTGAGGTATGTTCCTTCTATTCCTGCTTTCTGGAGAGTTTTTATCATAAATGGATGTTGAATTTTGTCAAAGGCCTTCTCTGCATCTATTGAGATAATCATATGGTTTTTATTTTTCAATTTGTTAATGTGGTGAATTACATTGATTGATTTGCGGATATTGAAGAATCCTTGCATCCCTGGGCTAAAGCCCACTTGGTCATGGTGTATGATCTTTTTAATGTGTTAACAGGTAGTTTTTGACAGAGGCCAGGAAGGTGTGTTTAGAAGAGTGGGGAACACAGGTGCTGCCTAGACGGGTCTCAGAGTGGAGTACACAGCAGCAGAAGGCGGCAGGACCTGTGAGGACACTGGGTCCCGAGTGCTGGAGAAGCCTGACAAAGATGGATTTCATTCACATCCTAATTGTGCTTCAGGCACTCCTGAATCCCCAGCTTGCTGTAACCATTTCTGAATCACCGTGTATCCTGTGATGTATGTAAACCAAAAGCAATGTCCTAAAGCGTAGCACAGTGAAATGGAAAAATTTCTTTATTTGGTAATTATAATTGAGCCATTTAAAACTTCAGTGTGGTTCTCAGTGATTTGAATGCACTATAGCTGAATAACCAGAGGTTTCAGAACAACTAATATGATAATCAAAGACAGCAATTTTTACTAATATCTCACTTGAGAGGAATGAGTAAACATTTATTTCTGCTGTAAGAATTTAGCCAGCATGGGATAGTAGAGTTACAGAAAGAACTCCTGAAGGTTTTGCTACACTAAAGTCTTTGAAATAGTTTGAACTGAATAGATAAGCCCATAGAGGGAAAAATTGTTAGTTATTTTCAAATTTATGTCACATTCTCCCTGAAAAAGAATTCAAAGACCTCTTGGCTTTTAATAATTGACATGTTTCCACCATCAGAACATCTGAAAACAGCATGTGGGTGGGGAAAGAGGGTTAGGAAAGAAATACTTGGAGGGCGGAAGTTATTTTTAAAAAGACAGAGAAGGAAAGAGAGTTTTGACATTTGTAGGCAAAGTTGATAATAGGCAGCCAAGTCAGTTCCTACTCAAAAAAGTCATAGGAGACAGAAAACGTTTAAATCAAGAAGATTCATCTCCCCAGGAGGCTTTCCTGCAGCGCTGACTGACGTCTTCCTCTGTCTCTGTCACTCGGGAAACCAGCCTTGTCCTCTCACTGGGTCCGCCCCCTCACTGGGTCCGCCCCCTCACTGAGTCCGCCCTCTAGATGAATCCCCCACTCCCATTCCTCAGCTGGCAGAACCTGCTAGGCTTACTTGCGTAGATTATACCAGTTATTGCCCTTCTATCCCTGAGTAGACAGTGGAGTCAAGAGAACTGGTAATGAGCTAAGCCAGGTAGGCTCAATGCCTCCAGAATTTCTACTAAAGACTGGAAAAATGATTGGATACGAGCTAACATAATAAAATAATGATTGGACTAAGACAGAATGGCTGTGTGTTGCAATGAAGAGAGAGTGGGGGACAGAAATAGAGACAATGATTTGTGAGCCTGAGGGCAACCTGGAATCACTGATTCTTGATAACTTTCTGTAGGTGGTGTCAGTCCGTGTGTATCTTTATAATAAATTCCAATCACAGTTTAAGTGGGTCTCAGTTCCTTGAGATCTACAGCAATGCAGTGTTTTTTTTAAATGCCCCCACTCAATACAGAAAGAGCAAGCAGAGTTTGAGCTGGGAAACTTTCTTCAAAAACCGTGCTCTTGGTTCTGGCCTTGCCCTGGTACGTTAAGATTCTCTTTTGTTCTTTGCTAAGGAATGCATCATTGAAGTAATCCCCTCAACAAACTCATGGAAAACGGGAAATTTGGAAGAAGTACTCTGGTTTTTTGTTATACATGTTTGTTTTGTAAACAAGAAAATAATGCTCATATAATTATGCCTAAAATAAATATAATTTCAACTTTAAGAAGCTCTAGAGGATTCACTCTATCATGTTTATGTTATTCATCCATTCAACAAACAAACAAACAGTAGGTGCCCAATCTGTTCCTGCCAAGGGAAATGGGAGCTGAGACCAATTCTGTAAATTCCTCATGAAAGGACTCGGGCGTGAAGAAAGTGGACAGAAATGTCACAGGACACAGAGAGGCAGGCAACATTGTAGAGAACCTCCGGGACCCTTTTAAGGAATTTGAGCTTTATCCAGCAACAGCTTTTTATTCTTTAAATTAGTTACTTAATTACTTTTAATTGGAGGATAATTTATATTATGATGGTTTTTGCCGCACATCAGCATGGATTGGCCATAGGCATACACGTGTCCCCTCCCTCCTGAACCCCCCTTTCACCTCCCGCCCCGCTCCTTCCCTCCAGGTTGGGTTCCCTGTGTCATGCATATATCAAACTCCCACTGGCTATTCTCGCAAATCATCCCTCCATCTCCTTCTCCCAATGTGTCCAAAAGTCTGTTCTTTATGCTCCAGTGAGGATTTGGAGAGTAGAGTGGAAAATGTGAGGAGAACATTGCCCTGCGCCAGGGAAAAAATTATGCTGTCCCTTGAACATAAGGAGTCTTTATGGTTAGAGAATTAAGTGCAGGTGGATTTTGCTTTGCTGAGTTGCATTCTAATGATCTTAACGTTTTGCAGGGCTGGTCTGGCTGGTGGCTGTCATCGTGGGAGCGCCCATGTGGCATGTGCAACGACTTGAGGTAGACTGGGGGCTGGGATTGGTACTCACACTGTTGGAATGTTTTTCCACCCCTCTTACTTGCGATCATTCTCCTCCCTGCAAGCACATCACAGCGAATTTGTGTGATCTCAATTTTTTCACTGGAGGTTTTTCAAGTGGAATAAAATAATTTGCTTCAAGATAGTTTTCTCTGCTTTTTTCAGCTCTTCCTTGAACTTATATTGTTAAGACTTTAATGCTTAAAATAAAATGTTCCAGGGTCACTTTCTACATTTGCCTGCCAGCAGAAACATGCCTTTCCTGGTGGTGTTCAGTGTCTTGTTTCATCGTAAGAGTTTGATGCTCGCTCTAGATTTTTCTTTTTTTTTTTTTTTAAGTTCTTTTTTATAAAAAATATAAATTTATTTATTTTAATTGGAGGTTAATTACTTTACAATATTGTATTGGTTTTGCCATACATCAACGTGAATCCGCCACAGGTATACACGTGTTCCCCATCCTGAACCCCCCTCCCTCTTCCTTCCCCGTACCATCCCTCTGGATCGTCCCACTGCACCAGCCCCAAGCATCCAGTATCATTCATTGAACCTGGATTGGCAATTCATTTCATATATGATATTATACATGTTTCAATGCCATTCTCCCAAATCATCCCACCCTCGCCCTCTCCCACAGAGTCCAAAAGACTGTTCTATACATCTGTGTTTCTTTTGCTGTCTCTCATACAGGGTTATCATTACCATCTTTCTAAATTCCATATATATGCGTTAGTATACTGTATTGGTGTTTTTCTTTCCGGCTTACTTCACTATGTATAACAGGCTCCAGTTTCAACCACCTCATTAGAACTGATTCAAATGTATTCTTTTTAATGGCTGAGTAATACTCCATTGTGTATATGTACCACAGCTTTCTTATCCATTCATCTGCTGATGGACATCTGGGTTGCTTCCATGTCCTGGCTATTATAAACAGTGCTGCGATGAACATTGGGGTACACGTGTCTCTTTCAATTCTGGTTTCTTTGGTGTGTATGCCCAGCAGTGGGGTTGCTGGGTCATAAGGCAGTTCTATTTGCAGTTGTTTAAGGAATCTCCACACTGTTCTCCATAGTGTCTATACTAGTTTGCATTCCCACCAACAGTGTAGGAGGGTTCCCTTTTCTCCACACCCTCTCCAGCATTTATTGCTTGCAGACTTTTGGATCTCAGCCATTCTGACTGGTGTGAAATGGTACCTCATTGTAGTCTTGAATTGCATTTCTAATGTTAACCATTTATCTACTTATTGGTTGATTCTCCTTCATAAGCACTTCCACTGCCTCTTAGTCACTGACAAATAGTTGAACTGGAACATGTAAGCCATTAATTTGTGACCTGAGAATGATCTTAAATCTTTGATTCTTAATAACTTTCTATAGGTGGTGTCTGTGTGTGTCTTTATAATAAAGATAAACCTTTCTGTTCCCCTCACACCTCTGTCAGCTGGGCCCAGCCTGCAGTGGTGATTCACGGTGAAGAAAACACTGCACCATTTTTGGTGACCTGGTCTCTTTACTGGGGCCTAGTTGGATGTGTCCTCCCTGGGAGGGCTAGTGTAGACAGTGGTCTTCAAAGACACTAGGGGGGTTGCTCACATGGCCTCTAAGATAATTTTTTAAATTACTTATATTTTGTACCTTTTTAAATTAGTGTAGGTAAACAGAAACTGCTGGATATTCAGTGTTCCCCTGGCAAGGATATCAAATGAGCCCTCAGGCAAGAGTGCATTGTAACACGTGACTTAGGGCTTCCCTCATGGCTCAGGTGGTAAAGAACCTGCCTGCAGTGCAGGAGACTCAAGTTTGATTCCTGTATTGGGAAGATCCCATGGAGAAGGGAATAGCTACCCACTCCAGTATTCTTGCCTGGAGAATTCCATGAACAGAGGAGACTGGCAGGCTACAGTCCATGGGATCGCATAGAGTCGGATACGACTGAGCGACTGACACTTTCACTTTTCACTTTGATGTTCGATGCAACCTGTATATAAATGAGCTTGACTGCACAGGTAACAACAGAAGGCAGTTTTATTCTGTCTCTTACCACCTCTAAAAATGTGATGGATGAAGCCTTGAATGGGTCCTGGAACTCTTGTGGTCATTCAGAGAATAAAATACCTCTGGTCACTTTCAGTCACAAGAACAGTAACTGGTCACTGAATATTATTAGTTCCCTTATCAAAATATCCAGTCCAGTGCCACAATCCCTCAAGTCCATACTTTCAAATAAACTTGAGATGTCTTCCTTTCCCCAGTTTGAGCCATTTTAGGCCTAGAATCCTAGGGTATGGAGAGGAGCTTTGATCCCTTTATTCTGCATATTACTGTTTCTCATGACTGATTCTTGATTTCATGGGTTCCTCGCAAATAATATCCCTGGGGCTTCCAATGGCTACTCCCTTCTTTAAGCTTCCACACACAGTTGGACATGGCCAACTCCTTTCTCTGAGGCTGCCCTTATCTCCAGCAGGAAGCCCATACCTTTAAAAATAACCCAACCCAGTTCCCATAGGGAGTCTAATTCTGGCTCATAGAACACAAGGAGATGTGTCCATTTTAAAAAATAAAATTATTTTATCATATGCTCTAAATATATTTTAAAATATAACTCATTTAATTTGTAGAAAATTAATTAAATCTAATTGGCAAAACCAGTTCTCTCTGTCAGATGGACCAGCCAAATCAGATTTGCTTTCTGTCAAGTATGATTTCATTTTTCAAGTCAAGTAAATGTATTAATATGCTCTCCCACGGCCACCTTCTCACTCCTAAATTTATTAGCAAGACTGCAAGCATGCAAGACGGTTTAATTGCTCCTCCGGCTGAAATGAAGCACCAGTGATGTCGGCATTTGCACTGATGTTCTCTTTGCTTTCCTCCTACTGCCCTCTCTCCCAGGAGTGATGTATCTGACAGCTTCCAGGGGCTGGAAGCAACAGGGTGGTCAAGTTAAAGTTATCATCACTTCTCCCCTTTACTATGCGGATAATGGGAATTCACAACATCTCATCACCTGTCAAAACACCTTTTTTTTTTCCTAATGTCGTTTCCCCTGAATAGAAATCCATTTAATACAGGGAAAGGCACAAAACCCTGTCCTGGATTTATGGTGCCTTGCATCACGGGAGCTTCACTGACATCCATAGTTTGGACCACCTCTTATTTTGGTGGTCCATAGTGAGATTGCAGTTGGGTGAGAGATAGGACTTGTGAAGATTGAAAGAAGGAGGATTATGAAAAAGGAACTGGAATACATGACACTTCAACCCCACCCCACACATTCTCTTAGGCAGTGAGATTTTTGGAGAATTGTGAGTTTGGACATAGAAGGTCTGAAATTGGTTCCCATGAAACCATCTGAGCACACCCTCGGAAGGTCTCTGCTTGTCCCCAGGGGAACGTGCAGAGTTCAGAGGCTGGCAGCCTCTCCTTGTGCTTTAGAATGCATCAGCATGTGACCCCCACTGTGGGCTATGCTTTCATGAGTCAGAATAAGTTTCACCTTCATATCCTCTTCCCAGGGAGTACAGACCTTGCAGTTATTGTTTAATTCTTTCATTCCTCATTACATTTGAAAAATAATATCTAGATCAAAACTTGAATTGTCATACTTTTGATAACAATACCAGAAAGCTTCCCACCTCCCCCCATCCTGCCCCCACCACCATTCAGTTGACTTTGAAGACTGGTGATAATACTCTGGGAATGGAGGCAGAAATATGTGTTAAGGCTTAAGTATTCCTCATCTGTAAAGCTCCAGAGTGACTCAGATGATAAGAATTTTGATCAGTTCTCTAACTTTAATTCCTACTATCCAGATATATGACTTTTGAATGTACTTTAAATGTTTAGTTTTTCTCATATTAGCATTTTCTATGGTTTCCCTGGTGGCTTGGTTGTAAGCAATCCACTTGCCAATGCAGGAGACACGAGTTTGATCCCTGGATCAAGAAAATCCCCTGGAGAAGGAAATGGCAACCCACTCCAGTACAGTATTCTTGCCTGGGAAATCCCATGGACAGAGGAGCCTGGCAGGCCATAGTACATGGGGTGGCAAAAGAGTTGGACGTGACTGAGCGACTAAACAACAGCAACAAATTCTAATTGTTTTTATTAATTTTTGAACTCATAAGTCAGTCTCTTAGAAATAGTATTTATAAATAGAAATTGCCTTTCTGTATAATATATACCTCAAAGGCTTATAGTTGGGTCTGAATATTAGTACACTGGCAATAGTTCGAATCCTAATTTCTCATTCATCTCAAAATCTAAAAGCTACAAGTTTCCTCTCTAAAATCTTTGCGAACAGCACGATCACTACCATCTGAAACAGCAGTAGCGAAATACAGATTTCCAGTTCAGAAACAAAATGCAGACTGTCGGTACTTGTTCAACTGGAAGAAGTCTGATGCCTTGTCAAAACTGATCTCATCAACAATTGAGGAAGTAAACTCATGTACCAGCAAACTAGCTGGTTGCTTTCCCATGTGGCTCAGTGGTAAAGTATCTGCCTGCCAGTGCAGGAGATGCAAGAGACAGGGTTTGATCCCTGGGTTGGAAAGATCCCCTAGAGAAGGAAATGGCAACCCACTCCAAGACTCTTGCCTGAGAAATCCCATAAACACAGGATCCTGGTGGGCTACAGTCCACCGGGGGGGGTCGCAAAGAGTCGGCTGGGTCTAAATGATGGAGCACACATGCAGCATAACTAGCTGGCATGCTAAAATAAACTATTTTTTTCTTGCATACTTTGGTCATTCTAGTGTTCTTTCTTTCACTCAACTGAAAATTTAATGCTGCTGCTGCTGCTAAGTCGTGTCAGTCATGTCCGACTCTGTGTGACCCCATAGACAGCAGCCCACCAGGCTCCTCCGTCCCTGGGATTCTCCAGGCAAGAACACTGGAGTGGGTTGCCATTTCCTGGACTATCATGTAAAAAGGTGGAAAAGATTTTTTTTTAATGAACAGGCTATGGACCTCGATTCCATTTAAAATAGAAAAGAAAATATCAAACTGTCAAGAATCTAAGCAGTGAAGGCGAGAAAACACACTTCACAACAAAAGAAGCAGCAAAATTGTATCTCATTTGAAATATCCACCCACAGTGAACATTGTCAGAAGCCTGCCTAGCAATAGTCTTGGTTGCTTTGCGTGCTTTGATGTTGCCTCTGGCTCTTCTAACTGAATTACACTTGTTTTAAAGATTAAGTATGACTTCTTATATGAGAAAGAACATGTGTGCTGCTTGGAAGAGTGGAGCAGCCCTGTGCACCAGAAAATCTACACCACCTTCATCCTTGTCATCCTCTTCCTCCTGCCTCTCATGGTGATGCTTATCCTGTACAGTAAGATTGGCTATGAACTTTGGATAAAGAAAAGAGTTGGAGATGGCTCTGTGCTTCGAACTATTCATGGAAAAGAAATGTCAAAAATAGCCAGGTGTGTTGCATGGAACATTCACCTGTTTAAAACATTCACCTGTTTTAGAGACAGTAGCCAGAGATTTCAGATGCCTGGGTAATGTAATCAAAGTATCACTGGTAATTTATGTTGAGCACATGCGCTGACTTTGAACTTTTGATTTTACATATGACAGAAAGAAACAGCAAGATCGCCAGCTCCCAAGTCAGAGGGGAAGGTCACTGTTACAGATAGTTGCCTGAATTTTTTTTAATTGTTATAGTTTCATCTGCACGTTGATACAAATTGCTGTGACTTTCTCCTCTTTCTGCTGCTTCCCAGCCACTTGATGTGGATAAATCTCCTTACTCCCAAGCCCCCAACTTTCCTCATATGTACTGCTGCTGCTGCTGCTAAGTCGCTTCAGTCGTGCCTGACTCTGTGCGACCCCATAGATGGTAGCCCACCAGGCTCCTCCATCCATGAGAGTTTCCAGGCAAGAGTACCGGAGTGGGTTGCCATTTCCTTCTCCAACCAGAAAGCATCAAAATATCCATCCATACTTCCTCCTACACAAGGAATGATGCTAAACGATGTGAGATGATATGTATAAAAATACTCTGGAAACCAGAGTATGTTATTTATTTTAAATTGTTTTCTTATATTTTATTTTGGGGCTTCCCTGATGGCTGGCTCAGTTGGTAAAGAATCTGCCTGCAATGCGGGAGACTTGGGTTCAATCCCTGGGTTGGGAAGATCCCTAGGGAAGGGAATGGCAACCCACTCCAGTATTCTTGCCTGGAGAATCTCATGGACAGAAGAGCCTGGCAGGCTACAGTCCATGGGGTCGCAAAGAGTCGACGCGATTGAGCAACTAATGCACACATACACACCCAAAGAATGATGCTAAAAAGACTGAGATGATACGTATGAAAGTTCTTTGGAAGTGAGAGTATGGTATTTATTTTTAATTATTATTTTATATTTTATTTTTACCTAAGGGCTTTACTTTCTGATCATATGGACTAACAGAAATTTAAAAACACAGTTACTGCTATGGTACTTGTGGGCCATTTGGTTTATTTTATAACCTACACTGCATGACACCAGCTTAAAAGTCTAGGGGTGGACGAAGTTTATCATTTCAAGTGTGCAGCGACCTCTAGTGCCCAATTTGTATAAAGACGTACTTCGGCTCCATGAACAGGGTACTAGACTGTTCAGCATCTTGGGACTTATTGCTGATTTAGCTCTCTCTTTTCCTCCGAAGAAAAGGCTAACACGTTGAGATAATGATGAATGCGACTCGTTAAAATTTGAAAATGTGCAGATCTTTTGCAGACGTTAATCTCCTTTACGTGACTAATAGAGAAAACTGAATCCCTGGTTACATTAAGATTACATTTTAATTCTGTCCTCAGGACTTCCCATATTTTTCTATCACAGGCATGAGTGTTCTTCGATATAAAATGAATAAGAGTTTTGGCACTGAAGTTAGACTGCCTATGTTTAAATCCAAACTAAACTTTATAGTTTAAATTCTCAACTTTCTGATCTGCAAAGCCATCTGACTTTGCAAGTTACTTAACCTCCTCTGTGCCTCAGTTCCTGCATCTGTCCAATGGCTTGTCAGGAAGATTAATCTGTGCCAAGCATGTAGCATGCTGCTAGGCTCATAACGAGCACGTATCTTAAGGATATTTGTAATATGAGAAATATAGGGATGAGGGTAATAACAATGGGGAAAGACGATAAACCGTTCACAGTTAGCCTGTCATGAGCTTCATTAGAGGCTTCCCTCATGGCTCAGTGGTAGAGAATTCACCTGCAATACAGGAGATACAAGAGAGAGAGGTTTGATCCCTAGGTCGGGAAGATGCCCTGAAGAAGGGCATGATAACCCACTCCAGCATTCTTGCCTGCAGAATCCCATGGACAGAGGAGCCTGGCGGGCTACAGTCCTTAGGGTCACAAGGAGTCAGACACAACTGAAGAGACTGAGCATGCACGAGCTTCATTTACATGTGAAAATTATCACTGAGAGGTCTAGACTTGACACATCTGCCAAGGGAAAGTTAACTGATACAGTGTATCCTTGTGGACCCAGGAAGAAGAAGCGAGCTGTTGTTATGATGGTGACAGTGGTGTCTCTCTTTGCCGTGTGCTGGGCACCTTTCCACATTGTTCACATGATGATGGAATACAGTGAGTGACTGTCCTTCTCATTTGACGGAAGCTCTGGTTCATTCCCTGCTACAATGGACAGTGAATCATTGAAATGTTTAGCCATTCACTTGGGTAATCAAATCGCAAACATTTACTAGGTTTCTTTCAAGTTTTCAAGATAACCAGATCATTATGTGATGGGTAATTATATATGAGTATTATCAAAGCTTTAGTAATTATAGAAGATGAAGAAAAATGTTTGAGATGCATCTCCCATGCTATGCCGTCTGGTCTCCCTAAGCCATTTAAACCCTGGGAGAGGTGTGACATCCTGTGAGCGTTCCCTATTTGGAACCCTCACTTGAGCCACATGAATTTAATAACACCTAGGATTTCAGCTAGACCCTTAATATATCATCTCTGATAATCTGAACCTTAACATGGTTCTCAGATGTTCGTGTTTCTATAAGACAAGTGGACATTTGAAGGGTGACTGAATCTTCCAGTTTATGTGGAGCTTGAAATCATGTTGAAATGCAATAAGCCCTTTAACATGCGCTGGGCTGGTAAGCCTAGATTCTCTAGCAAGGAGGACACATCACAAAAGTGGGTCTCCTTCAGACATCAGATGGCTCTCCCCAAAGTCTTAGAGAATTTTTCACAGAGAATTTTACATAGTTGTACAAGTGTAACTGTTTCATAAAGATGGAAGATAAACAAAAATGTTGTCTTATGTTCATTCAAACAAATATCCATTCTAAAGCATTACTTTTTTATTTCAGGCAACTTTGAGAAGGAATATGATGATGTTACAATCAAGATGATTTTTGCTATAGTGCAAGTAATTGGATTCTCCAATTCCATCTGTAATCCAATTGTTTATGCATTTATGAATGAAAACTTCAAAAAGAATTTTTTATCTGCAGTTTGTTATTGCATTGTAAAAGAAACCTTATCCCCAGCACGAAGGCATGGAAATTCAGGGATTACAATGATGCAGAAGAAAGCAATATTTTCCCGGAAAGAGAACCCAGTTGAGGAGACCAAAGCAGAAGCCTTCAGTGATGGCAACATTGAAGTCAAGTTGTTTGAACAACCTGAAGAGAAGAAACATCTCAAACGACACCTTACCCTCTTCAATTCTGAACTTTCTGAGAATTCTGGTCTAGGCAGTGGGCATTAATTATAACTGTCTTCATAATTCATGCTATTCATAGCTGAATCTGAAAATTATTTTGAGCAAAAGTTAAAGACTTGCTTTTTACACATTCAGTGTAATGTGGCTTTCCATCTATTGCTAAGTTGGATGATATAGCTTAACCCTTGTATTGTTTTTCTTACGTTTAATCATTGAACACTATAATGTAATTTTTAGTGTATGATTGAAGGTTGGTGATAGTCTCTTGCAAATGAAGTCTGTCCAATAATCGTCAAGCCAAAGACAGTGAAGACACAGCAGAGTGACAGCGTAGGTTTCGAGGCAGATGCCTGGGTTTCAGCTTCTCACCCGTCACCGTGGTTGTAATGACTGACCAGCCACTCAACTTCCTGAAGTCTCCTTTCCTTCTTGCATAAACTGGGGTGGTTCCTCCAACTCCAGGAAGTTGCTGCCAGAACAAAATGAGATCGCAGTGGGAATGCACTTTGCATTCTGAAGCACCCAAGTTCTGAAGCATTATTGTAGTTCTTCATGTCTCGGTACCGCCCCGCCCCATATCTGTTCTCTTTTCCTTTCTGAGACTTGACCTCAACCCTATTCAACTTTTCACATGTCCCTGTTTTGTAGCTAGTTTCTTTCATCAAAAGAAGAATATTCCTGGGATCCTCATTCATAAGTTGACTATAATATATTTTGAGAAGAAAAAGGCAAGCCCCTCCAGTATTCTTGCCAGGAAAATCCCATGGGCAGAGAAGTCTAGTGGACTCCAGCTCATAGGGTCACAAAGAATTGGACACAACTGAGTGACTAAGCACATAATATATTTAGGCCAATCTAGCTATATCAAATATTTATATTTTTAAAACTTTTATTTTCACTAGTGGGATGAAAGACTTTTTCTCATGTTTAAGGGCTTTTAGGTGTAGTTGGTGAGAATCAGCTGCAAGTCCACGACATTTTATCATGCCCCAAACTGACCCCCAAGAGAGCTGGGTCAGGAAGAACAATAGAGTTCCTCACCTATATTCCTGACCTAATTCTCCCTTGAACGCAACCCCTCTCCTTTTGTCTTTTCCTCTTGCTCCCAAATGCCATGGTTCCAGTGGTCATCCTCCCCATACTCTGTTGCTTCCCCTTCATTATCTGAGCTTCCCAAAGCCCATTAGTCACAACCTCATGGCCAATGTGTTTCTTCTGCCTCCAACACTTCTTCTTCCAGCCAGGTATTAGAAAGGAAGGGAAGCTCAAAAATTCTTAAGGTATTTCACTTGTAGAACTTTCAGGTTTGGGAACCAATGAATGCAGGCCACTGATATCTTTCAAGATACAGACATTTAATTTTATATGTATGTTAATGTGAGCATGGTTAAAAAAAAATACGAAACAGTGTGTGGCACCGAGGGAAATGTTAATATGACAGAAGAAAATTAATAGTCAAGAGGGAAAACTGATGATTTGGTTGTGTTAAAATGGCCTCACCATGGGTTATTTATGTATGCTATTCTCCTGTTTTCCATAGTTACCCTGTAGCAAAACAGTGATTATCATTATGCCATCAAAAATAAATCATATTCACTGACTTTTGGTTATAGCTGTTTGGCCAATATCCATATGGCTTTTCCTAAATGTGATGTTACACATGCTCCTAATATGTCAATGAAGAACAAATAATACTATTCCTGACCGTTTAATTATCAAGACTGTTGTTATTTAATTGCTAAGTCATATCAATTCCTTTGGACCCCAATGACTGAGGCCTGCCAGGCTCCTCTGTCTGTGGGATTTCCTAGGCAAGAATACTGGACTGGGTTGCCATTCCCATCTCCAGGGGAATCTTCTTGACCCGGGGATTGAACCTGTGTCTCCTGTATTGGCAGGCAGATTCTTTACCATCTGGGCCAGCAGGGAAGCCCAATTCCCAAAGGTTGATTATTAATCACCATGATGAAGAGAAAGAGCTGGTAAGTAAGAGAGAAATGGCAGCCACACAAAGTCTGGTTGCTCAGTGATTCTTTACCACTGAGCCACTTGGGAAGCCCATGGTTAAGGAGGGGTAAAGAAAACTATTCTTCCATTTACTAGTCTTTGGGTAAAATGTCTATGAAATCAGTGAAAAGATCTGTACCCCTGTTCAGATGCTTAAGTCTTTTGTTTCACTCTGGAACACTGTGCCAGAAAGAGCTCTGTGTATTGACCAATGTGGCAACATAATTAAAAAGGGAGACGACAATCTTTCAAACAAATGCTTCCAAACCAACTGAATACCCAAGTACCAAAAATAGGACCTTGATCTTTATATCACACATAAAAATTAAATCATAATGCACGATATACTTAAATATAGAAGCTAAGTCTATAATACTAGAATAAAATATAAAAGATAATCTTTACAACCTAGATTAGGGAAAGTCAGAATTTCATAAATAGAGCACTAAAAGGAGAAAGGCTAAAAGAAAGAACTGATAAAATGAACTCCATCAAAAACAAAATTCTGGGAGCTGGTCCTAAGACGGCAGAGGAATAGGATGGGGGGACCACTTTCTCCCCCACAAATTCATCAGAAGATCATGTGAATGCTGAGAAACTTCTACAAAACAACTTCTGGACTCTGGCGGAGGACACCAGGCACACGGAAAGGCAGCCCATTCTCTTCAAAAGGAGGTAGGGCAAAATAGAAAAGACAAAAAGAGAGACAAAAGAGTCAGGGAAGGAGACCCGTCCTGGGGAGGGAGTCGTGACGGAGGAGAAGTTTCCGAACAGCAGGAAACCCTCTCACTGGCAGGCCTGTGCAGAGTTTTGGAATCTCAGAAGGCAACACAACTGGGAGGGGAAAAAAGAAAGAAAGAAACCCACAGAATATGCGCCTAACCACAACTCCCAGTGGAGAAGTAGCCCAGACACTCTCATCCACCACCAGCGAGCGGGGGCTGGACAGGGAGGCGCAGGCTGCATTGCTTAGGGTAAGGACCGGGCCAGAATGCCCTGAGGACAATCTGAGGGAGCTAACGTGAGACAGAAACCCAAACTGTGGGATAGCCAGAGAGAGAAAAAAAAGAGAGACAGAGAGAGGACTTTCCCACGAAAAGCTCTAACCTAAGGCGCAGACTGGTCCACTCACAAAAACAAAGGATTGCACAAACACCAAAGGAGCGCTAGCCGGCTGCAGACCAGCCCATCCCCCCACCGCGGGCAGAGAGGCAGGTGAGCAACAGCCAGAGCTGGAAAGCAAGGGGCAATTTAGACCCCAGAGACTGGCATCCTCCACCAAACTGTGAGCAGGCTCCCAGTTGCTAACCATGTCTTCCTGGAATCCTAGACAGTTGACATCTGCCAGGAGGGTTGCAGCCTTAGATCAGCTCCCCAGAGGAGACACACGGCACCTGAGACGGCACTCTCACGGTGCACCCACGAAACCAAGTGGCCAGGGTGAGGTGGTGATTAAGACTCACAGCCCACCTGGGAAGTTGCACTTGCCAAACACCTGGTTGCCTGAGCTGCTCCGAACTGGGTAGGGCACAAAACACAGGCCCAGCCATGTCTGTGCCTTTGTGGAGTACCTGAGAAGCTGAACCTGAGCAGCGTAGACCTGGGAAGTGCATGAAACGCAGGGCCTGATTTGGAGAGCACCCCTGCAGAGCAGGCTTCAGCAACCTGGAGCTTGAGCAGTGTAGACCAGGAAAGTACACGCTGCCATGAACTGGGACAAGCCCAGTGTGGTGCATATACAATGCAAGCACTCTCTGCACACACCAGTGATATGTGTTTGCAGTGTTCCTCCCTCCTTACAACAGAACTGAACAAGTGAGCCTAAATAAGTGACCACCTTTGCCCCCTTGTGTCAGCGTGGAAATTAGACACTGAAGAGACTTGCGAACAGTAGAAGCCAAAATAAACAAAAAAGAGGGAACTGCTCTGGAAGTGACAGGTGCAACAGATTAAAACCCTGTGATTAACATTCACTTAGCATTGGAAAGGGCCTATAGAGCTTGAGAAAAAGTATCAGTTCAGTTCAGTGCTCAGTCGTGACCGATTCTTTGTGACCCCATGAATCGCAGCACGCCAGGCCTCCCTGTCCATCACCAACTCCTGGAGTTCACTCAGACTCATGTCCATTGAGTCAGTGATGCCATCCAGCCATATCATCCTCTGTCGTCCCCTTCTCCTCCTGCCCCCAATCCCTCCCAGCATCAGAGTCTTTGCCAATGAGTCAACTCTTCACATGAGGTGGCCAAAGTACTGGAGTTTCAGCTTTAGCATCATTCCTTCCAAAGAAATCCCAGGGCTGATCTCCTTCAGAATGGACTGGTTGGATCTCCTTGCTGTCCGAGGGACTCTCAAGAGTCTTCTCCAACACCACAGTTCAAATGCATCAATTCTTCGGTGCTCAGCCTTCTTCACAGTCCAACTCTCACATCCATATATGACTACTGGAAAAACCATAGCCTTGACTAGATGGACCTTAGTCGGCAAAGTAATATCTCTGCTTTTGAATATGCTGTCTAGGTTGGTCATAACTTTTCTTCCAAGGAGTAATCGTCTTTTAATTTCATGGCTGCAGTCACAGTACAAGTATAAGCTGGAGCAAGGAACTATCTGAAACTGAACTGACCATACTGCCCTCAACAGCTCCAGGGAATTTCCTAGATATATTTTTACTATTATCATTTTTTTAAGTTTTTTATTAGTCCTTTAATTTTCATTTTTATAACCTACTATTATCTTACAAAAAAAGAGATCCTATTTTTAATGCAAATTTTATATTTTTTATGATTTTTGTGATTGATTTCATTTTCTAGTCTTAATATTGTATTTTTGAGAGTCTAACCTCTACTCTAGATTTTTAATTTTTGCTTTTTGGTATTCGTTATAAATCTTGTACCTTTAAGAATCTAATCTTCAGTACCCATTTTTGCTTAGGGGTGTGAATACTGGCTTGATTGCTCTCTCCCCTTTTGACTCTCCCTTTTCTCCCCAGGTCACCTCAATCTTCTCTCTCCCCCTACTCTTCTCTATGTAATTCTGTGAATCACTCTGGTTGTTCTGGGCTGTGGAGAATACTTGGGGAACTGACTACTGGCTAGATTGATCTCTCCTCTTTTGACTCCTCCTCTTCTCCACCTGGTCACTTCTATCTCTCTCCTCCATCTTCTCTTCTCCATGTAACTCTGTGAACCTCTCCAGGTGTCCCTCACTGTGGAGAATCTTTTCACCATTAACATAGATGTTTTATCATCTGTGCTGTATGGATGGAAAAGTCTTGAGGCTACTGTAAGAATAAGGCTGAAAGCCAGAGGCAAGATACTTACATCTAAAACTTGAGAACACCAGAAAACTCCTGACTCCAGGGAACATTAATCAACAAGAGCTCATCCAAAAGCCTCCACACCTACACTGAAACCAAGCTCCACCCAAGAGCCAACAAGTTCCAGAGAAAGACATACCACACTAATTCTCCAGCAATTTGGGAACATAGCCATAAGCATTAATATACAGGCTTCCCAAAGTCATGCCAAATCCATCAGTTCAGTTCAGTCCCTCAGTCCTGTCTGACTCTTTGCAACCCTATGAATCACAGCACGCCCAGGCCTAAAGTTCACTCAGACTCCCATCCATTGACTCAGTGATGCCATCCAGCCATCTCATCTTCTGTCGTCCCCTTCTCCTCCTGCCCCCAATCCCTCCCAGCATCAGAGTCTTTTCCAATGAGTCAACTCTTCGCATGAGGTGGCCAAAGTACTGGAGTTTCAGCTTTAGCATCATTCTTTCCAAAGAAATCCCAGGGCTGATCTCCTTCAGAATGGACTGGTTGGATCTCCTTGCAGTCCAAGGGACTCTCAAGAGTCTTCTCCAACACCACAGTTCAAAACCATCAATTCTTCGGTGCTCAGCCTTCTTCACAGTCCAACTCTCACATCCAGACATGTCTGCTGGAAAAACCAAAGCCTTGACTAGACAGACCTTAGCCGTTTTCCTATTTGGAACCAGTCTGTTGTTCCATGTCCAGTACTAACTGCTGCTTCCTGACCTGCATACAGATTTCTCAAGAGGCAGGTCAGGTGGTCTGGTATTCCCATCTCTTTCAGAATTTTCCACAGTTTATTGTGATCCACACAGTCAAAGGCTTTGGCATAGTCAAGAAAGCAGAAATAGATGTTTTTCTGGAACTCTCTTGCTTTTTCGATGATCCGGCAGATGTTGACAATTTGATCTCTGGTTCCTCTGACTTTTCTAAAACCAGCTTGAACATCAGGAAGTTCATGGTTCACGTATTGCTGAAGCCTGGCTTGGAGAATTTTGAGCATTACTTTACTAGCATGTGAGATGAGTGCAATTGTGTGGTAGTTTGAGCATTCTTTGGCATTGCCTTTCTTTGAGACTGGAATGAAAACTGACCTTTTCCAACCCTGTGGCCACTGCTGAGTTTTCCAAATTTGCTGGCATATTGAGTGCAACACTTTCACAGCATCATCTTTCAGGATTTGAAATAGCTCAACTGGAATGCCATCACTTCCACTAGCTTTGTTCGTAGTGATGCTTTCTAAGGCCCACTTTACTTCACATTCCAGGATGTCTGGCTCTAGATGAGTGATCACAACATTGTGATTATCCAGGTCGTGAAGATCTTTTTTGTACAGTTTTTCTGTGTATTCTTGCCACTCTTGCCACCTCTTCTTGATATCTTCTGCTTCTGTTAGGTCCAGACCATTTCTGTCCTTTATCGAGCCCATCTGTGCATGAAATGTTCCCTTGGTATCTCTAATTTTTTTGAAGAGATCTCTAGTCTTTCCCATTCTGTTGTTTTCCTCTATTTCTTTGTATTGATTGCTGAAGAAGGCTTTCCTGTCTCTTCTTGCTATTCTTTGGAATTCTGCATTCAGCTGCTTATATCTTTCCTTTTCTCCTTTGCTTTTTGCCTCTCTTGTTTTCACAGCTATTTGTAAGGCCTCCCCAGAGAGCCATTTTGCTTTTTTTGCATTTCTTTTCGATGGGGATGGTCTTGATCCCTGTCTCTTGTACAATGTCAGGAACCTCATTCCATAGTTCATCAGGCACTCTATCTATCAGATCTAGGCCCTTAAATCTACCCCAAAACTCACTACTGGACATTCATTGCACTCCAGAGAGGAGAGATCCAGCTCCACCCACCAGAACACAGATGCACGCTTCCCTAACCAGAAAACCTTGAGAAGTCATTAATCCAACCCCACCCACAGGAAGCAACCTCCACAAAAAAGAGGAACCACAAACATTCAGCCTACAGAAAGGCACCTCAAATGCAGCAATCTAAACAAAATGAAAAGGCAGAGAAATAGTCAGCAGGAAAAGGAACATGATATATGTCCACCAAACCAAACAAAAGAGGAGAAAACAGGGAGTCTACCTGAAAAAAAATTCAGAAGGATGATAGTCAAGATGATCCAAAATTTTGAAAACAAATGGAGTTACAGGTAAGTAGACTAGAGACAAGGATTGAGAAGATGCAAGAAATGTTTAACAAGGACATAGAAGAAATAAGAGAGTCAATCAATAATGAATAATGCAATATCTGAGATCAAAAGCACTCTGGAGGGAACCAACAGTAAAATAGCTGAGGCAGAAGATAAGTGATGTGGAAAATAGAATGGTGGAAATAAATGAAGCAGAGAGGAAAAAATAATTAGAAGAAATGAAGACAACCTCAGAGACCTCTGGGACAATGTTAAATGCCCCAACATTCGAATCATAGGAGTCCCAGAAGAAGAAGACAAAAAGAAAAGGCATGAGAAAATATTTGAGGAGATGATAGTTGAAAACTGCCCTAAAATGGGGAAGGAAATAGCCACGCAAGTCCAAGAAAACCAGAGTCCCAAACAGGATAAACCAAGGGGAAACACCCCAAGACATATATTAATCAAATTAACAAAGATCAAACACAGAGAACAAATATTAAAAGCAGCAAGGGAAAAACACACAAGGGGATTCACATAAGGATAACAGCTGATCTTTCAAAAGAAACTCTTCAGCCCAGGAGGGCATGGCAGGACATACTTAAAGTGATGAAAGAAAATAACCTACAGCACAGATTACTGTACCCAGCAAGGATCTCATTCAAATATGAAGGAGAAATAAAAAGCTTTACAGACAAGCAAAAGCTGAGAGAATTCAGCACCGCCAAACAAGCTCTCCAACAAATGCTAAAGGATATTCTCTAGACAGGAAATACAGAAAGGGTGTATAAACTAGAACCCAAAACAATAAAGTAAATGGCAACAGGATCATACTTATCAATAATTACCTTAAATGTAAATGGGCTGAATGCCCCAGCCAAAAGACAAAGACTGACTGAATGGATAAAAAAACAAGACCTCTGTATATGTTGTCTACAAGAGACCCACCTCAAAATAAGGGACATATACGGGCTGAAAGTGAGAGACTGGAAAAGGATATTTCATGCAAAAGGAGACCAAAAGAAAGCAGGAATAGCAATACTCATATCAGATAAAATAGACTTTGAAATAAAGGCCTTGGAAAGAGACAAAGAAGGACACTACATAATGATCAAAGGATCAATCCAGGAAGAAGATATAACAATTATAAACATATATGCATCCAGCATAGGAGCACCACAATATGTAAGGCAAATACTAACAAGTATGAAAGGAGAAATTAACAGTAACATAATAATAGTGAGAGACTTTAACACCCCTCTCACACTTTTATGGATAAATCAACCAAACAGAAAATTAGCAAGGAAACACAATGGACCAGTTAGACCTAATTGATATCTATAGAACATTTCACCACAAAACAATGAATTTCATCTTTTTCTCAAGTGCACACAGAACATTCTCCAGGGTAGATCACATCCTGCGCCATAAATCTAGTCTTGGTAAATTCAAAAAAAATTGAAATCATTTCAAGCGTCTTTTCTGATCACAGTGTGGTAAGATTAGATGTCAACTACAGGGGGAAAAAAAACTATTAAAAATACAAACTTATGGAGGCTAAACAACATGCTTCTGAATAACCAACAAATCACAGGAGAAATAAAAAAAGAAAATTTGCATAGAAATGAATGAAAATGAAAACACAACAACCCCAAACCTATGGGATTCAGTAAAAGCAATGCTAAGGGGATGGTTCATAGCCATACAAGCTTACCTCAAGAAACAAGAGAAAAATCAAATAAATAACCCAACTTTACACCTAAAGCAACTAGTAAAAGAAGAAATGAAGAACTCCAGGGTTAGTAGAAGGAAAGAAATCATAAAAATTACAGCAGAAATAAATGAAAAAGAAACAAAGGAGACTATAGCAAAAATCAACAAAAGTAAAAGCTGGTTGTTTGAGAAGATAAATTTATTTTAGACAAACCATTAGCCAGACTCATCAAGGGAAAAAGTGAGAAGAATCAAATCAAAAAAATTAGAAATGAAAATGGAGAAATCACAACAGACAATACAGAAATTCAAAGGATCATAAGAGACTACTATAACCAACCGCTGTTGATGCTGCTAAGTCACTTCAGTTGTGTCCAACTCTGTGCGACCCCATAGACGGCAGCCCACCAGGCTCTGCTGTCCTTGGGATTCTCCAGGCAAGAACACTGGAGTGGGTTGACATTTCCTTCTCCAATGGGTGAAAGTAAAAAGTGAAAGTGAAGTCTCTCAGTCGTGTCCGACTCTTCGCGACCCCATGGACTGCAGTCTATCAGGCTCCTCCATCCATGAGATTTTCCAGGCAAGAGTACCAGAGAGGGTTACCATTTCTTTCTCCCTATAAGCAACAATATGACGATAAAATGGACAACTTGGAAGAAATTGACGAATTCTTAGAAAAGTAGAACCTTCCAAATCTGAACCAGGAAGAAATAGAAAATCTTAACAGACCCATCACAAGCATGGAAATCAAAGTTGTAATAAAAAATCTTCGAACAAACAAAAGCCCAGGACCAGATGGCTTCACAGATGAATTCTACTAAAAATTTAGAGAAGAGCTCTCATACTATCCTTCCTATCCTACTCAAAGTCTTCCAGAAAATTGTAGAGGAAGGTAAAACTGTCAAACTCATTCTCTGAGGCCACCATCATCCTAACACCAACCAAAACCAGACAAAGATGCCACAAAAAAGAAAACTACAGGCCAATATCACTGATGAGCATAGATGAAAAAATCCTCAACAAAATTCTAGCAAACACAATCCAACAACATGTTTAAACGATCATACATCATGACCATGTGGGCTTTATCCCAGGGATGCAAGGATTCTTCAATATTTGCAAATCAATCAATATGATACACCAAATTAACTAACGGAAAGATAAAAACCATATGATTATCTTAATAGATGCAGAGAAAGCCTTTGAAAAAAGTCAACATTCATTTATGATTAAAAAAAAAAAAAAAAACCTCCATAAAGCAGGCATAGAAGGAACATACCTCAACATAATAAAAGCCATATATGATAAACCCACAGCAAACATTACTCAATGGTGAAAAATTGAAAGCATTTCCCCTAAAGTCAGGAACAAGATAAGGGTTCCCACTCTCACCACTACTATTCAACATAGTTTTGGAATTTTTAGCCACAGCAATCAGAAAAGAAAAAGAAATAAAAGGAATTCAAACTGGAAAAGAAGTAAAACTCTCACTGTTTGCAGATGACATGATCCTCTCTCTACATAGAAAACCCTAAAGACACCACCAGAAAATTACTAGAGCTAATTAATGAATATAGTAAAAGTTGCAGGATATAAAATTAACACAGAGAAATCCCTTGCATTCCTATACACTAGCAGTGAGAAAACAGAAATAGAAATTAAGGAAACAATTCCATTCACCATTGCAATGAAAAGAATAAAATACTTGGGAATAAATCTACCTAAAGAAACAAAAGACCTATATATAGAAAGCTATAAATCACTGATGAAAGAAATCAAAGATGACACAAATAGATGGAGAAATATAGCATGTTCATGGTTTGGAAGAATCAATATAGTTAAAATGAGTATACTACCCACAGCAATCTATAGATTCAATGCAATCCCTATCAAGCTACTAACGGTATTTTTCACAGAGCTAGAAAAAATAAATTCACAATTTGTATGGAAATACAAAAAAAAAAAACTCAAATGGCCAAATAAATCTTGAGAAAGAAGAATGGAACTGAAGGAATCAACTGCCTGACTTCAGTCTATACTATAGTCATCAAGACAGTATGGTACTGGCACAAAGACAGAAATATAGATCTGTGGAATAAAATGGGAAGCCCAGAGGTAAATCCACACACCTATGGACACCTTATCTTGACAAAGGAGTCAAGAATATACAATGGAAAAAAGACAATCTCTTTAACAAGTTGTGCTGGGAAAACTGGTCAACCACTTGTAAAAGAATGAAACTAGAACACTTTCTAACACCATCAGTTCAGTATAGTTCAGTCGCTCAGTTGTGTCCAACTCTTTGCTACCCCATGAATCACAGCACGCCAGGCCTCCCTGTCCATCACCAACTCCCGGAGTTCACTCAGACTCACGTCCATCGAGTCAGTGATGCCATCCAGCCATCTCATCCTCGGTCGTCCACTTCTCCTCCTGCCCCCAATCCCTCCCAGCATCAGAGTCTTTTCCAATGAGTCAACTCTTCGCATGAGGTGGCCAAAGTACTGGAATTTCAGCTTTAGCAACATTCCTTCCAAAGAAATCCCAGGGTTGATCTCCTTCAGAATGGACTGGTTGGATCTCCTTGCAGTCCAAGGGACTCTCAAGAGTCTTCTCCAACACCACAGCTCAAAAGCATCAATTCTTCAGTGCTCATACAAAAAAATAAACTCAAAATAGATTAAAGATCAAAATGTAAGACAAGAAACTATAAAAGTCCTAGAGGAAAACATAGGCAAAACACTCTCTGACATAATTCACAGAAGGATCCTCTATGACTCACTTCCCAGAGTAATGGAAATAAAAGCAAAAATAAAGAGTCAGTTCAGTTCAGCCAGTCAGTCGTGTCCAACTCTTTGCGACCCTGTGAATTGCAGCACTCCAGGCCTCCCTGTCCATCACCAACTCCCGGAGTTCCCCCAAACCCATGTCCATTGAGTTGGTGATGCCTTCCAACCATCTTATCCTCTGTCAACCCCTTCTCCTCCTGCCCTCAATCTTTCCCAAAATTGGGGTCTTTTCAAATGAGTCAGCTCTTTGCACCAGGTGGCCAAATTATTGGAGTTTTAGCTTCAACATCAGTCCTTCCAATGAACACCCAGGACTGAGCTCCTTTAGGATGGACTGGTTGGATCTACTTGCAGTCCAAGGGACTCTCAAGAGTCTTCTCCAACACCACAGTTCAAAAATATCAATTCTTTGGCACTCAGAGTTCTTTATAGTCCAACTCTCACAGCCATACATGACCACTGGAAAAGACTAGCCTTGACTAGAAGGACCTTTGTTGACAAAGTAATGTCTCTGTTTTTTAATACGCTATCTAGGTTGGTCATAACTTTCCTTCCAAGGAGTAAGCATCTTTTAATTTCATGGCTGCAATTACCATCTGCAGTGATTTTGGAGCCCAGAAAAATAAAATCAGCCACTGTTTCCCTATCTAATAAACAAACAGGACCTAATTAAACTTACAAACTTTTGTACAAAAAGAAAACAATATGCAAGGTGAAAAGACAGCTGTCAGAATGGGAGAAAATAATAACAAAAAAAGCAACTGACAAAGAATTGATGTCAAAAATATACAAGCAACTTCTGCAGCTCAATACCAGAAAAATAAATGACCCAATCAAAACAATGGGCCAATGAATTAAACAGAGATTTCTCCAAAGAAGACATACAAATGGCTAACAAACACATGAAAACATGCTCAACATCACTCATTATCAGAAATGCAAATAAAAACCACAATGAGGTACCATCTCACACCAGTCTGAATAGCTGCTATCAAAAAGTCTACAAACAATAAATACTGGAGAAGGTGTGAAGAAAAGGGAACCCTCTTACACTGTTGATGGGAATGTAAACTAGTACAGCCACTATGGAGAACAGTGTGGAGATTTTTTAAAAGACTGGAAATAGAACTGCCTTATGACCCAGCAATCCCACTGCTGGGCATACACATCGAGGAAACCAGAATTGAAAGAGACACGTTTACCCCAGTGTTCATCGCGGCACTGTTTACAATAGCTAGGACATGGAAGCAACCTAGATGTCCATTGGCAGACGAATGGGTAAGAAAGCTGTGGTACATATACACAATGGAATATTACTCAGCTATTAAAAATAATGCATTTGAATCAGTTCTAATGAAGTGGATGAAAATGGAGCCTATTCTACAGAGTGAATTAAGTCAGAAAGAAAAACATCAATATAGTATATTAAAACATATATATGGAATTTAGAAAGATGGTAATGATGACCCTATATGCAAGACAGCAAAAGAGACTTTTGGACTATAAAGAACAGACTTTTGGACTCTATAGGAGAAAGTGAGGGTGAGATGATTTGAGAGAATATCATTGAAACACGTATATTACCATATGTGAAATAGATAACCAGTCCAAGTTCAATGCATGAAACAGAGCACTCAAAGCCAGTGCACTCAGACAACCCTGAGGGATGGGATGGGGAGGGATATGAAAGGGACTTTCAGAATGGGGGGCTCAGGTACACCCATTGCTGATTCATGTCAATGTTTGGCAAAACCACTACAATATTGTAAAGTAATAAGCCTCCAATTAAAATAAATAAATTAAATTTTGAAAAAAATCTGTGCAGGAGTGTTCATAGGAACTTAATTCAAAATAATCAAAACCTGGAAACAACCCCAATATTTGTCAACTAGTGAATGAATAAACAAATTTTGGTAATGTTATCCCAATGAATATAGCTCAGCAATAAAAAGGGTTAACTATTAATACATGTCACAACAAGAATCAATTTCGAAAGTATTTTGCTAAATGAAAAAGGTGATGCAGCAAGGAATATATACTCTATGATTCCATTTATGTAAGATTCCAGAAAAGGCAAGTAGGTAGGGATAGAAAACAAGCAAGTGGTTGCTAGGGGATATTTGCATGTGTGCTAAGTTGCTTCAGTCATATCCAGCTCTTTCCAACCCTGTGGACTGTATGCAGCCTGCCAGGCTCCTCTATCCATGGAGATTCTCCAGGCAAGAATACTGGCCTGGGTTGCCATGCCCTTCTCCAGGGGATCTTCCCAACCCAAGGATGGAATCCACATCTTTTACGTCTCCTGCATTGGTAGGCAGGTTCCTTACCACTAATGCCACCTGGGAAGCCCCAGGGGCTAGCTAAATCTAGACAACTGAATGAGAAGGTCATGAGGGGTGTTTTTGAATGATAGAAATGTTCCATATCCTGATTCTGATAATGGTTTGTTGACTTTATACATTTGTCAAAATTTTTTGAATTGTATACTTTAAAAGAATGAATTTATTGTATGAAAATTATACCTCAATTTTTTAAAATACATAAGGGAATTTCATTTTGCAATGCAAAAATGTCAAATCCTTATATTGGTTCCTTGACTGGTAGCACAAGATTTGCCATAGTAGGAAAGTTTTTGAAACTGCCTTTCCCCACTTCCAGCAACCAAGAGAGTAAACCAAAAACAATAATGCTTCCCAGGATGAACAAAGATTAGTGCCACTCTCAAAGTTTAAATGATGCATGTAAGTAGCCATCATATCCCCATTTAACTCACCAATCAGACCCCTGAAAAAGCTGGTCTTTAAAACTAATTAGTTTAATTTTTTTAACTAATTTATTTAATTATTTTTGGCTGCACTGGGTCTTCCTTGCTGCCCACAGGCTTTCTATAGGTGCGGAGAGCAGGGGCTAATCTCTTACTGCGGTGCTCGTGTTTCTCATTGCATGGCCTCTGGTTGGGGAGCACAGGCTCTAGGGCACACTATCTCCAGTAGTTGTGGCACATGGGCCCAGTTGCTCTGTGGCACATGGAATCTTCCCAAACCAGGGACTGAACCCATGTCCGCTGCACTGGCAGGCAGATTCTTAACCACTGGACTACCAGGAAAACCCCCCAAAGCTGGTCAGATCTTAACGAATGACAGTGGGTTAACAAAATTTAGGTCATAATCCAAAGTGCTGCTGCTGTGCTGGGTGAAGTATCTTTCATAGAGCAGATTATCACATCCTCTGGTCCATTTCCATTGTTTTCAGTGCCCACTTATAAGGAGAATCAGCAGTTTACATTCATGTGAGATAGACAATAATGTACATTCCACTGCATTAACCAAGATTATGTTACCTTTCCTGCTTATTCACAATATAATCCAAAAGGAAATTAACAGTCTGGATATTCCTCAGAAGATCATTTTGGTCCATTATATTTATCACATTACTTAGATCTGATATGGAAAAAATTGGCAAGGACTCTGCTTCCATAATCCCATGTGCTCCAGAGAGAAGAAAATAATAGTGATAAAACTTTAAAACATTTAAAGGCTGCCACCTTGGTGAAGTTTTTAGGGTGTCTTATGTTCTGAGGAGTTTTAGGATATAGCTTTCAAAGTAATTTATAGGTTTTTGTACCTTGAACATCCTACCACTAACAAAGTACAGTACTTAAGAGACCTTTCCTAAGTTTCAGAGGCATTATATTCTCCTCTAGTTTTGACCCATTTATTGGTAATATGGTAGATTGCTAATTTTGAGTGGGTCTCAGAGCCAGAAGGGGCTCTGTAACTGATCTAGGTTACATCCAAGCAGACCTGTCACTTGGACCAGATGACCTAGAAGATCCAATAGCCTAGGTTGCAGTATGAGAAATGTGGTCACCTGGATCATATCCCCCACAAAATCCCATAGAAAGGTATCTTTGTGAGATACAGATGTCATGTAGAGCCTCTAGCAAACTGCAGTTAAAGAGTTGCTGCATACCCTTGAATTTCTGGAGCAAAGCTCTGTCATCTATTCACCGTCAAAATGTCACTCCAGACCAAGCGTCATATCATCCAGTCACCACGTGACCAAAACTGCCCATCATGAGCTGGGCAGTCTCATCTACTAAGTCATAGATTGGGCAGTCCCATAAACAATGCATAATAAGAGGAAAGTAGTACATCCAAGATCATTGATCACTGGATCAATTGATCTAATGGATCCAAGATCATTGATCATTGATCATGATCCAAGTTCATTTTTTGTGCCCAGAGGGCACAAAGAGGTGGCAGGCACACCTTCCATATCCCTCAACAGTCCTGCACCAAGGTCTCTTCCTTAGCTCACATGAATGTTCTCCTGTTTGTCACAGTATCAGTTACTGAGAGAGATGTCCCAAATTCGACCACTCCGGTGTTATATTTATCTATTTCCTCTTTTACATTAGCCAGCTTTGGCTAATCGGTTTAGGTTATGTTGTCAAGTACACGGACATTTAGGATTCATATGTCATTATGATTGGCTATTTAATCATTATGAAATGTTCCTTTCTATCTCCAGTAGCAACAAGGAAGTTTTCAAAGAGAAACAAAAAAAAATTTTTTTTTAATTTCATTTTCATTAAAGAAAATCTTTATAGCTGCTTTACAATGTTGTGTTAGTTCCTACTGAACAGCAAAGTGAATCAGTTATATGTATGCATGTTTCCCCTCTTATTTTGATTTCCTTCCCATTTAGGTCACCACAGAGCATTGAGTAGAGCTCCCTGAGCTGTACAGTAAGTTCTCATTGCTTATCTGTTTTATACACAGTAGTGTATAGATGCCAACCCCAATCGCTCAGTTCACCCCACCCCTCTTTCCCCTCTTGGTGTCCATATGTTTGTTCTCTCTGTGGGTCTCCATTTCTGCTTTGCAAATAGGTTCATTTGTACCATTTTTCTAGATTCCACATATATATGTTAATATGTATTTGTTTTTCTCTTTCTGACTTACTTCACTCTGTATGACAATCTCTAGGTACACCTTTAAATATATTTAATAAAATGACATGTACTGGTGTTTATCAATAAGAACAGTTCAGAGACAGGAAAAAGCCTTAGTGCCTAACAATACGGGAATGGCCAGATAAATTGTAACATCCACAAACCTATATTTTCAAAGAATGTTTATTGTCCTGTGTGGCAGGTGAAGTAATGCTAAAAAAAAAAGTGCACATTCAGGAATTTCCTCCTAATACTCAATCTGGCCCTCTCTACTCCCCATGCAGTCTGTAAGACTAAAATTCCTTTCTTTGTCATTCCATAAAGAGTTCTTTTTACATTCCCAGCTCATTGAGTAGCCTTAATGTGTTTTTCTGCTTTACTGCTCTAAAATTCAACCTGGAGTCATTTAATTTAATTATCTGTAAGGCTAGCGGGCAATTTAAATACAATATTGAGAGGTTATTACTATGAGTAGAGGTAAACAAGAAGTTTAGCTACCTTTCAAATGTAGTATTTATAGGTTTTATTGGGAATACAGGAGTCCTTGTGAGAGAGTCAGTTCCTAGGCAGGTTGATGAGAAGTCTGGGGTCCCCAAGGAGGAGAAAGAGGTCTGGGGCCCTCAAAGCGGAGATAAAGGTCTGGAATTCTCAAGGAGGAGAAAAGGACAAGCGTCTTTTTTTTTCTCTACATTCCTTAGTCTTGATCACATAAAACGTTTTTTTTTTTTCTTTAAGCCCAGAATTGATGATTACACAACAAACAACTCAGTTTAAACTCTACTAAGGATTATGCAACAAGATGTACCCTGCTTGAAGACAGTTTCTCCTTCCTAAAAACCTTCTGGCTAATTCTGTTATCTTAAAATGTAAATTATGGGAGTGGGTGTAGTAAGGTCTTCACAACCATGAGACATTCTTTTGATTGATTGTAATAACTAATGAAAAAAGTATAAAACTCCCTTACTAACACTACAGAGGGGGGCACTCTCCATCCCCCTTCTGATGTCCATGTCAGAACCTTTCTTTCTCCCTTTCACTCTTTAATAAAACTCTGCTACACAAAAGTCCTTGAGTAATCAAACCTGGTCCCTGGTCCCAAAGCTAAATCTTCAGAGATCAAGAATCTGACACTGCTGACTGTAAACTATCATTTCGGGGGCTTGTCCAGGATCTTCAGGACAAGGTAAGAACACTCAGAGCTATAGCGTCTTTGCTTTCTCAATACACACGTTTTCTTCTTTACTTTACTAACTCTACAGTGTGCTTGTTTGAATGGATGATGTGCCCCGTGCGAAGTGCGTTGTGTGGTTTCTCAGTGCCTTGAAATGACTGAAGGCAGCCCCCAAAATGGGCGCCTTGTCGGGACTTTATACTGACCTGCCAATGCCAAGAGACACCCAGTGTCCCTGCGAGGGGAGCGGCCAGAGATGGGCAAAGCATGTGGCCTGAACTTTCCCTTCTCGGTCACCTTTTCCTGGTCTCTTTGACCATTTTGTAGTTGCCTGGGGAATTAAAACTACTAAGATAATCTGTTGAATCATAGACTTTCAAGGGACTTGTGATCCATGCTGTTACTGTGTTCTTTTACTTAGACCCCAAGTGTGCAAGTGCCTAGCCTTGCTAGGAGCTGAAAGTTATAGGAGCACGTTTGAGAGCAAGGCAGAACGCTAGCTCCAGGAACGTCTCTCAGGCTAGAAGTCTTGGCTGCCTGTCTCAGGGGCCAGCGGCCTGAAACTGAGTCTTTGTCATGGCTGTGTCTCCTATCTATGTGGATAGAAGTACTGCTGGTGACCATGAGGAACAGAGTGGGAGTTGCAGGATCTGGTCAGACTGGAAGTGCAATAGGCTTCTTCCTTTGGTAGCACTAGCTCTTAGTGGACCAGAGGAAACTCTCCAGTGGTTTCTGTTTCAACTCCTGAAATAGTCCTTTTGTGGAATCTGTGGAAATGATCTGGAAGGATTGGCCCTAATAGCTCAAGGACAAAAATCACTTTTTCCTCACTGGCCAACCCTCCACCACCTCTTTTGCGGTCACATTTACTGGATTGGTGACACTCAGAAGAGACATCTTGGCTGTTGTTTGTCTCTTTATAACTCACCATTTCTACTGCAGTCAGGACTGTGCTCAGGAACATGCATGGGCACAGATAAGATGGATGCTCCCCCTGGTAGTACTAGCTTGGGAAACATGCCGAAAAGCTACTCTGCTCCACCTCAGGTGGTATCAGAGAAAAGGGCAAATCAAACAAAGGTGTTTGTGGTATGGAACTAAATCAATCTGGGGTGCCATTAGGTCTACCCCTGCTGTATCTCCACCTCTCCTCAGTGATAGAACCAGGAGGGATGAGTAAGATGCCTGCATCAGTAAAGGACAGACTAAGTCTGAGCAGGGAAGGAAAGCTTCAGTGGAAAGTCTGTCTACACTCCCATCTAGAGCAGGGACGGGTGCTTCCAGTAGAAAAGAGCCATGGCTGTGGATGCCACTTTTTTCTCTCTTACAGAGGGGAGCTAGCATTTCCAGAACCATTCCTTTACAATGTATTTTAAATACTGGGACAAGTTTGATCCCCAGAATTTAAAAAAAGACATTCCTGATCTTCTTCTGTGATACAGAATGGCCATGCTATATTTTGGAAGACGGGGAACGCTGACCTGTTGAAGGATCTCAATTATTAGTCTAAAAAACTAGATCAGTTCTGTAGAAAATAAGGGAAAATGGAAGAAGTGACATATGTGTTGCTGTTTATCTCTCTGTGAGACATGCCAGACTTATGTCCTAAGGGTACAGATTTGAGTGTGAAACCTTCAGCTGCCTCCTGTTCTTGTTCTTTGCCCCTTTATCTGGGGTTCCCAACTGAACAGGCTGAGAATCAGGGTGGGGTTGCCTCAGCGTAGGTAGAAATTCAAACAGTACCAATTGTGGTTGAGACTATTAAGTGGTTCCAAAAGGTACATAGAAGCCTTTACAGGACTGACTACTCTTTTAGCTTACTTGAAGAGATATAATGCATGTCTTGGGACAGATGCTGACTCCTGACTCAAGAGCTCAAGTTTTGGGGGTAACTATTACTTTTGGAGATGAATGGCTTGAACACAGGGCAAGGGGAAAGAGGGAACACGAAATAGCCCTCCTCCCGACTGGGAATCAAGCAGTTCCCATAACAGAGCCACACTGCCGGATGTATTCTTGAAGGACTTAAGCAAGTGCACACTAAGGCTTTAGACTATGCTAAGTTGGTTGACATAATTTACCAGGAAACTCCTGGTAAATTTCTAGATAATACAGGAGGCTCTCTACAAGTTTACTGATGTTGGTTCCCAAAGTTCAGAGGAGAAATAACCTTAAAAGATAGATAGCTCACTCAGTTAGCTCCAGATATCTGCCATAAGTTACAAAAACAAATGTATGGACCAAATCAGTCTTTAGATAATCTGTGGCAAGTGGCTCATATGGTATAGTATGGTAGACAATACAAGGAGGAAAATCAGAGGCAAAAAAGACCAGGGAAAGACTGAAGCCCCAGCATGGCTGTTAGATCTGTTCTGAAATAGCCTGAGGAAAAATACTCAGAGAAACCCAGGCGAAATGAGACGGACTTGTTATTACTGCGGAAAGGAGGGGCACCTCAAGCGGGATTGCCCTTGACATCTAAGCCACCCCCAGCTCCATAAAGGACCTCACTGGAGGAGAGACTGCCCCCAGAGGTGTAGGCCCCAGGGGTCAGGCTCTCAGGACAATTAGGACTGAACGTGCCTCGGGATCCCCAGACAAGCTCCCATCCTAATAACACCTGAGAAGCCCCAGGTATTAATAACTCTGGGGGGCCAATCCGTTGATCTCTTTTGGACACTGGGGCAACTTTCTGCTCACTAAAGCCCCTGGTCTGCTTTCCTCCCAATCCACTACTGAAATGGGGCTGTCTGGACGAGCCCAGTGCTGTTATTTCAGGCATCCTTTAAGCTGCACCTGGGACTCTGTGCTGTTTTCTCACAAGTTTATGATTCTGTCAGTCTCCCACACTCCTTCTGGGGAGGGATATAATGAGCAAGGTCCAGGCCTCTGTTTTCATGAATATGGAACTTGCTCTTTCTAATGGAACAAAATGCAAATCCTAAAGTGTGGCTGATGGAAAAACTGTGGGTCAAGCACAAAATGTTGTTCCTGTCATTATCAGACTCAAAGACTCTCACCTATTTCCACATCAAAAGCAGTATCCATTAAAACCTGAGGTTAAGGAAGGGTTAAAACCCATCATTGAAGATTTAAAGAAACAAGGGCTATTAATTCCCTATAACAGTCTATGCAACACTGCTATTTTGGGTATAAAAATGTCAAATGATAAATGGACGAATGCTTTCTAGAGTTAAACCTATACTAAATCATCCTCCTTCTATGATTTTAAGACAATTGAGAGGATTCTTGGGCATTATAGGCCAAGAATCACATTTGAATTCTAGGTTATGGGGAAATTGCCAGCCTTTATATAAACTTATAACTGGGACTCAGCAGGCCCAAACCAACAAACTGGTTTGGTCCTCAGAGACTCAAAAACTTTTAAGGCTCTTCATACTGCTCTCCTGAGGGCTCCAACTTTGAGCTTGCCCACAGGATCCGCGTTTGGTTCCTTACTGAAAAAAAGGCTATAGCCACTTTCCGTAAGGGTAATTGCTACTGTTGTTTTGCTAATGTCTAAAGCTCATAAAGGAGATCCAACCAGTCCATTCTGAAGGAGATCAGCCCTGGAATTTCTTTGGAGGGAATGATGTTAAAGCTGGAACTCCAGTACTTTGGCCACTTCATGCAAAGAGTTGACTCATTGGAAAAGACTCTGATGCTGGGAGAGATTGGGGGCAGGAGGAGAAGGGGACGACAGAGGATGAGATGGCTGGATGGCATCTCTGACTCGATGGATGTGAGTCTGAGTGAACTCTGGGAGTTGGTGACGGACAGGGAGGCCTGGCGTGCTGTGATTCATGGGGTCGCAAAGAGTCAGACATGACTGAGCAACTGAACTGAACTGAACTGAACTGAACTGAAAGCTCATAAGTTTGCTAATGGACAAAATCTTACTGTGCTGACTTCTCATGATGTAAGTGGGATCTTAAACTCTAAATTTCAGAGTAACAATGGCTCCATCTTTAAAGCTGCTGTAACTCAAGGGGTGTCAAAAGCTCTAGGAATAAAATATCACTTATACTGTTCCTGGAGACACCAATCTTCAAAAAAAAGTTGAAAAGGCTAAAGACGTTATGAAAAGACATCCATGCAAGCTAACTCAGGAAACACAAGACAATTGGTTGACAGTTCTACCCATAGCTTTAGTGAGGGCTCAAACTAACCCCCCAGAACAGTCTGACAGATTGTTTTGTGCACAGACATTGTTATAGACCTTGAAATCTTAGAATTAACTATGTGACTCAGCTTTCAGCCTTTTCAAAAAGACATTACCAGGAGGTTAGCTCCTGACCCAGCCTTTGAGTCAAACAGCTAGTGTTTGAGCCAGGAACTGAGTTGGCCCTGAGAATCTATGTGGGCTTGCTTCTGCTGACCCCAAAAGTCCTGAGCCTGCCGTTTGACCCTCAAGACAACGCCTTCTTGTCCTGGGCTCATTCTTACACTGCATTCCATAATCATATAATTGCTGGGTCTGCAGAGTTCTCCCTCTCCTCATCAATTGAAGACTTCCCATGGTGGGTTCCTCCACTTTGAGGAAAAGACCCTCTTCAACTCTGTCAATATCTTCACCAACAAAAATCACTTTAATCTGGTGACATCTAGCAGTCCTAAGAAGGACTGGTGTAACACTTTGTACCTTAACGATGGACATAATGTGAATTTCAACTTTGATTATACACATTATCTTGGTTTAATGACTGTTTTGCTGCACATAAGAAGGTAAATGGGTCTAGATCTGCTGGTTTCCTGCCTGATGTTTATGAGATATGGGATGAGATCATATGGCTAACTCCTGAAAATGGATGCCTACTATCTAATGCTCCCATATGCTGGGAACAACAGAGCCATACCCAGAAGTTAGCTGACAATTATAATGATTGGAAACAACTGGGGTTCTTGCCTCAAGAAATATTCAATGTAATCATTCCTGTGTTTTCCAATCCCAGTTCAGGTCCTCCTTTTGCCTGGCCAGGCACTGATTGGATTGGGACTGGATCCTTCAGTCATGCTGGTCTGCTCCAAATGTGGCTCTTACCTATGGGCATGGCTTCCCCTCTGCCTGGATAGGGAGATGCCCCCTAGGTTTACCTTTTACTCATGGCTTCACATTTCCAGAGCTTTCAGAGAAGCCTGCTAATCTGCCACACCTTAAAACTCACTGGACAGGGTCTGTATTTCACTGGTATGATTATCTGGCAGCAATATTCATTCCCTCTCTGGGAACTACAGACTTTATGCTACGAGTTGATGCTCTAAGTTTACTTATCAGACTTCACAAGATTTTCAAAATTAGGCCCTTACTGGTAAACAAATGCAAATTAGAAGGGTGGTTTTACAAAACAGATTAGCCTTAAATGTTCTAACAGCCACATAAGAAGGAACTTGTGCTATTATTCATACCCAATGCTGTACATATCTACCAGATAGGAGTACTAATGTTACTCACTTTACTAAACACATAGCAAGATGATTCATGCTATGGATTCTCCTGAAGCCTCAGTCACCTCACTTTGGGAAATGTTAACTAGCTCCCCATGGTGAAAAACTATCTTAATCGTAACAGTTCTAATTGTGCTGTTTTTACTCTTTGCTCCAAGCTGTGTAGCTCGGTTTGTTTCTAACTGTTTGAAAGCTTTTAAGTTACAAAGGGTTGTCCAGGCTCCCACGACTGCCACAGACTCCTCCAACTATTATTTGTGGCCCCTGGATCAGAGACCCCCTATATGAGGGTGAGGAGAATATGTGGCCTCAGCAATTTAGGGACAATGCCCCTCAACAGCAGGAAGTAGTTATGGAATGAAAACAATGCCCCTTTTCCTTGGCAACGTAATTCTCCTAAAGAAAAGGGTTGGGGCAGGGGGAGGGGGGTGGATGAGAGAGTCAATTCCTAGGCAGGTTGATAAGAAGTCCAGGGTCCTTGAGGAGGAGAAAGGGGTCTGGGGCTCTCAAAGCAGAGATGAGGGTCTGGAATTCTCAAGGAGGTGAAAAGGACAAACGTCTTTTTTTCTCTACATACCTTAGTCTTAGTCACATAAAACATTTTTTTCTTTAAGCCCAGAACTGCTGATTACACAGCAAACAACTCAGTTTAGACTCTGTACTAAGGATTATATAACAGCAATGTATCCTGCTTGAAGACAGTTTCTCCTTCCTGAAAACCTTCTGGCTAATCCTGTTATCTTAGAATGTAAATTAGGCTTCCCTAGTGGCTCAGACGGTAAAGCGTCTGCCTACAATGTGGAGACCCGAGTTTGATCCCTGGGTTGGGGAGATTCTCTGGAGAAGGAAATGGCAACCCACTCCAGTACTCTTGTCTGGAAAATCCCATGGACGGAAGAGCCTGGTAGGCTACCATCTCTGGGGTTGCAAAGAGTCGGACACGACTGAGCGACTTCACTAGAATGTAAATTATGGGAGTGAGTGTAGTAAGGTCTTCACAACCTTGAGACATTCTTTTGATTGATTGTAATAACTAATTAAAAAAGTCTATAACTCCCTTGCCAACACTGCAGAGGGGAGCACTTTCCATCCCCCTTCTGATGTCCATGTCAGAACCTCTCCCTCTCCCTTTTCATACCTTAATAAAACTCTGCCACACGAAAGCTCTTGAGTGATCAAACCTGGTCCTTGGTCCCAAAGCTAAGTCTTCTTCAGAGATCAAGAGTCTGACACTGAAGGCTATGACTCGAAGTGCTGAAACAAAAACAGACCCACCTATTAAAAAGTGTTGTTCACCACCAGAAAATTGAGTCAACAAATATTTTTAGAGCTCTTACTGTGTGTCAGACCTAGACACCTTCTTTCCATTTGGGATCAGCAAAAGCATTGCTATTCTGAATCAGATGAGGCTTAAAAGAGTTGGGTGGCAAGTTAGAGAATGGGGGGTGGGGTGGGTAGGGAGAGTCATAAAAATCAGTTGAATCTATATATTTTTAAAACATACAGAGTTTTACTAGCTTAGATCTCAAATTCCTTTTCCTCTTGCTCAGCAAAACCTCATTTTCCAGAACCAAGAATATGAGTTCTCTACACAAGAAGAAAATCAGAGAGAAATGAGATAAAATAAGATCAAAATGCTGCTATATGAATGCAGCACCCCATGAGATGGTATGGGGAAATGCTACTATTCCGACTCCTTTGGCTTCTGGTCACTCTGCCAGATCTCTTGACTCCTGACATGCTTATAAAATGATGTTAGCTTGGCGAAACCTAGAAAATAGATATGAAGAAGCGATTTTTAAAATTAACTTTTAATGAATTGGCAAAGGCAATTAAAAGGGGGAGATCACAAGGGAAAAGAGCATCCAAGAAACCTTCAATTTATGTTCATTCTCTGTAGGGAGTGGGCATTTAAGTGTGACAGACTCTAGACTCCACCAACATTAGTGGTTTAAAAACTAATTAAGGAATAATTTCTTAAGATAGTAGACTGTCCAAACATATTTATTTTTTCTCCCAAGATCCTACCAGAGTGACAATGAAAGAAAACAAAGTGTGTAAATCCACAACAATAAAGAAAAAGAGAATAGTCACTGTGAATGAGAATTGTCAACACATTTCTTGAAAACAAAAATAGGCTGCTGATTATGAACATCATGCTGAAGCCAAGAATAGTCATCAGTTAGATCCATTTACTGTAACTTGCTTAATTAATAACAAACTGTAACTGTCTTCCCTGATAAGCTTGCTGTATGTTTTTATAAAGCTTGCATATCCTCCAAATGCCCCCTAGCCTAAACAGTAAGATGTTCGCCTGATTTATTTTCCAGGGACCTGGAGTCAGCTATGTCTAGTTTGAGCTCCAGCCATTTAAGACTGGGCCACTAGCCCTCCATCTGGGCATGTGTGAGTGTCCTCGGTGACCTTTTAACATCAGAGGGCCAAAAACTCCATCTTCAGGACATTTTTCTGAACGTGCACTCTATAGAGAAGCATTTAGCTTAGTTGCTCCTGCATAGAAGGATGATCACCTTTCCTTTTTCTTGTTTCTAGTCAGCTTTCCCCACACTTCTCACTCCTCAGCTTTACCCATGAATGTTCTAAGTCTCTCACCTTCAGGGAGGTAGATTTGAGAGTTGTTCTCCTGTCTCCTCACTCATCTGCTTTGTGTATAAACCCTTTCTCTGCTGCAAACTTCAGGCTTCCCTGGTGGCTCAGTGGTAAAGAATATGCCTGAAATGTAGGCGAAGCAGGAGAAGTGGATTTGATCCCTAGGTCGAGAAGATCCTCTGGAGGAGGGTATGGCAACCCACTCCAGGATTCTTGCCTGAGAAATCCCAGGGGTCGCAATGTGTCAGACATGAGTGAAGGAACTGAGCACGCAAGCATACACTGCTGCAAATCTCAGTGTCTCGGAGTCTGGCTCGCTGCACATCCAGCAAATGAACCTGGGTCAATAACATCAGTATGAAGAGAAACAGTGGAAGTCAAAGATCAGGATAAACTCGGAGAAGACCACAGGAGCAAGAATTAGTCTCTTCAGCAGAATCCTCGAGAGACTCGGGAAATTTTAGCTAGTATCTGAATTGGAGAGTGAGAGAAAGAATGGGTGAAGAGGGCAGATTCACTGATGGCTTGTCTACAGAACAGTTAGCCACCCCAGTCCACTCTAGCACTCACCATGGACAGAATGGGCATCAGTTCAGTTCAGTTCAGTTCAGTCGCTCAGTCGTGTCAGAGACTTTGCGACCCCATGAATCACAGCACGCCAGGCCTCCCTGTCCATCACCAACTCCCGGAGTTTACTCAGACTCACTTCCATTGAGTCCGTGATGCCATCCAGCCATCTCATCCTCTGTCGTCCCCTTCTCCTCCTGCCCTCAATGCCTCCCAGCATCAGAGTCTTTTCCAATGAGTCAACTCTTTGCATGAGGTGGCCAAAGTACTGGAGTTTCAGCTTTAGCATTATTCTTTCCAAAGAAATCCCAGGGTTGATCTCCTTCAGAATGGACTGGTTGGATCTCCTTGCTGTCCAAGGGGCTCTCAAGAGTCTTCTCCAACACCACAGTTCAAAAGTATCAATTCTTTGGCGCTCAGCCTTCTTCACAGTCCAACTCTCATATCCATACATGACCACTGGAAAAACTATAGCCTTGACTAGACGGACCTTAGTCGGCAAAGTAATGTCTCTGCTTTTGAATATGCTATCTAGGTTGGTCATAAGTTTTCTTCCAAGGAGTAAGCATCTTTTAATTTCCTGGCTGCAGTCAGGAAGTTATTTACCCCTCAAGCCTCGACACTTCCTCCCTCCACAAACACACACGCACACACGCACAGATGCACAGGTTT
This sequence comes from Capra hircus, assembly GCF_001704415.2. Classification (NCBI taxonomy): domain Eukaryota; kingdom Metazoa; phylum Chordata; class Mammalia; order Artiodactyla; family Bovidae; genus Capra; species Capra hircus. The sequence continues at coordinate 4,439,745 of NC_030813.1, forward strand.
TCTCTTGAGAGAAATTAGAGGTGAACCACAGCATTTAGTGTTAATATTGACAGAAACTGCAGTGTTCTGGAATGCTAGAATGGCCAACCATAATGACTGAATCCACACCCAATTACCATCCATGTTCCACAGAGCTCTTGGTCAGTTCACATTTCTGCATTCTTAAAGGATTGTTAAACATTCTAAAAAAAACTGAAAAGTAAAAGAATAAGGTTCAGATAAGTAGAAAACTAACTCTAGAATAATCAAATAAATACAACGTAACAAAAGAGAACTTGGACATAAATTTAATTAATTACTATTCTCATAGAGATTTAAGAAAATATTGCTTTTATAAAATAAAAAACAAGCATGCTGTGAAAAAAACAATTGGATTAATAAAACATTGGGAAATTAAGAAATAGATTGCTGAGATTAAAAACAGATAATTTACTCATCCTTATTTCCCATATATTTAATAAGAGCTTCTGCAAAACTTTCTGCAAAAGTGTTTTCTAAAGGATGTTTGTATGGCAACCTCAGTGAGCATATATTTATCATTTGGAGTGCTATTTGGAGACAGATGGCACATTCAAACCAAGTATCTTAAGGTGGGATTAACAAAGGGACCATTCACAAAGGAGTGAACGGGCTACATAAAAACAGAGGGATTAGTGCAGTACCAGCTGCTAAAAGCAAGGCTCTCTTCCCATCCCTGGGCCTGGAGGGATGACAAGAAGCAAAAGAAAAACAAAGAAGAGGAGGGAGAAAAAGTAGCAAAAGAAGGAAAAGAAGAAACTGAGAGATAGAGAGGGAGAAAGCTATGTGGGAATAAAAACCGAATTGGAGCTATGACTTTGGGCAGAAGCATGAAGCCCATGCTGCCCTCATGGGAGGTCCTGTGACTCTTTATAAGCGACCTGATTCTCCCTCTCTTTGATCTATAAGTGGTCTCTGTTTCTCAACAGAATCAAATGCCTAGGGAGCCCCTTGATCCAAGCATTGGGCAAAGTGATGCAGAGTAGATGATTCAGAGTGGGCAAACAAGATATCCAGTACATGTGTCCTTGAACATTTGATAGTCACACTTTCATATTTAAACGGTGTTTTGCTGGATGTAAAAGGTCTAAGGTCTAAGTTCATTTCCGTCAATACATTTAAGCCTATAATGTTTTGGCTCTGATTCCAGTATGACTGTTCAGAATTCTGATTAAGTCTGACATACCCTCTTTCTCTTTGGTATTTTAAGGCTAGTTCTTCAACCCTTTGATCCTATGAAATTTCACTATCATGTGTTTACATGTGGTTTTTTGTTTGTTTGTTTGTTTGTTTGTTTGTTTTGTACCATTGGAGTACTTTCAGTCTGAGGTTTCTAATTTATATTTTTGAAAAGTTCCAGTTACTATTTCTTCAAGTATTTCCTTTCCTCTATTTATTTTTCCATCTGGGATTTCTACTGTATGTATTTGACACTTCTATTCTCCATATCATTGAAGCTTCAATTAATGATTTTTTTCAATCATTAAAACTTCCTTGATGTCCTTCTCAGAGAGTTTCTTAATATTCCTGCTCCTTAATTCATTCTTGCTCTAAATCTACTCTACTTTACAATACTTTTATTTCAAATTTTATATTTTTTATTTGCAGTGTATCCACTTGACTTTTCATTGCAACTACTAGATTTCCTTTTCATGTCACCAAAATCTTCCTTAACATTTCTTGAAGGATACTTACGATGCTGTATTTTAAATTCTTGATCTCCTCATTCCATTTATTTTGTATTACTGCATAGATTGTTCAGTCTATTATCTTCCTCTAATAGTAGCTGTGTTTTTTAGATGTCTCCTTAATTTACCCTTTGAGTTTATTTCCCTGTTAAAGTATCAGAGATTTTGGTTAGTAATATGCAGAGAACCTAAAAGACCTGAATACTGCCCTGTTGGTGAGTTTGCAGAAAGAATGTGCTACAGGGGCAGATAAGTGCCCCAGTTGAGACATGCCATCCTGGGTTGTTCCTTTTATTCTCAGCCAAACCTGGCCATCTCACTATGATGTCAGCTGAATTCCTTTTTTCAGTGAGGATAAACCCACACACATTTTTACCTTATCCATTTATGTATCTATCCAATATCTACTTGCTGAATGACTTCTATATGCCAAATTTGCATATGCAAGATAGTTAATTCTAGTTATTGCTGACTCTGTCCACAAAATAGTCTAGGTCTTCAAAGGAAAAAAAAAACTAACTTATCATCTTGAATATAAGTACATGCTCATAACTTTACTAGTGGCCATTTTCTAAATTTTCAGGAATGTGATAAAACCATAATTTATAAAATTTGCCAAAACTAAAATATTTATATCTGTAAAAAATAATTTATACTTTAAGATACAGCCCAGTTAAGTGTAAACTGTAAGATACGGCAGTAAGAGTTAGGATTCCTGTCTGGAGGTTTAGACACTAGATAGCAAAGGATGTGTTAAATGAGAGATAGAATATTAATACAGAAATTTGTAGACGGTCTTAGAGTAATCAAGGAGACAGGAGAGAAACGGTAGCTCACATCTGAAGTATTTAGAGCAGATGTGGGGTGGAATGACCAGGGGAAGAAAGAACGCTGTATGTACATAAGGAAAGAAGTGCAAATTTAGGTTCCTGCAGTTGATGAGGGAGAACTTTGTAGAAATTCTAATAAGATGGTTTTAAAGGAAAGGCCTCTACTATGAGTAACAAATAGTGCTTGGATGGATGGACTGTGTAGAAATTGTCTAGAACAGTCACCTATGGGGAATGTGTCAATAGGAAATGATTGAAAGAGTTTCTGTGTGACAAAGTGGGCCAGATTAAAGCAAAGCCTCACAAGTTTTAGTGGTCAACAGAGGCAGCAGGATCTAGTAACATTTTCTAACCAGGTCAAAGAGTAAATAGCGCTGTCTGGGAAATTCAGATCAGCAGAGAAGGTGAACAAAAAGAACAATAAATTAAGAGGGGTTTTCCTGAAAATGTAACAGGTGTTCTATTTTTAATAACGGAAAAAATGATGAGAAAGCAGAAGAAAACAGATAGGAAGGAGGCAGAGAACTAATAAAGGTGTATAAAGGAATGAGTAGGTATGAAACGTTACCCCTCTGTCATCAAGTACAGAGTGGATACAAGAGGAGGTTAGAGGTTAGCGGTTAAGAAGTGTTAGTTGTGGCCCAGAAAACATTGGTAAGACAGATTTTTGAGAACAGGTGAGATTAGGGTTGTTTGACATCAGGGTTGCAGCTGACAATTCGATGTAGCTGAGCTTCCAGACAGCCTCTTTCCCTCGCCACCTGCCTTGGGGTAGACGGGGAAAGATGCTTCTCCCCTTTGGGCTCTGGCCTTGCTCATAATAAGGTCTTCTGAGAATGAAATCTCACTGAGGCTTACAGAACTGGGTAGAAGAAATGTTACCTCTTAAGAGTGCCAGGGAACTGATTAAAGCTTTGCGCTTCCATGATTATAGATGACATACGTGTCCTTTCATCAGTACATGCCTGTTTCACAAGAGAGACAAGTAAAAATATGTGGCTGAGTCCCTTCATGTAACTGTTTACCAGTGGAAGAAGAAAGTGAAAGCACATATTTTTATTTTTCCTGTGTCATCTTCATTACGGGAAGGACAAAATTGGTTGTATTTCTTTCCGAAGAGCTCAGCTTGAATTGATTTCTCTCCCAACTCTAAAAGCATCTTTGCCTGTAGCACATTTATCTGGCAATTTGTCCTGCTCTGCCTTCTGTTGCTGACTCAGGACTTAGTTTCTGCATCCTCCTGTAACATGGGTACATATGGACAGATTTCTGTCAAAGTAAGGAGCGGGTGGGTTGTTTACCTGGTTTTGCCCACTCTGGATACCAGAACCTAAATGACCATAAATATGTAAGTAAACGTGACAGTATTTTTTAGTTGCTGTGGTTCAGTCGCTAAGTTGTGTCCAACTCTTCGTGACCTCGTGGGCTGCAGCTCACCAGGCTTCCCGGTCCTTCGCTATCTCCTGTAGGTTGCTCAAACTCATGTCCATTGAGTCAGTGATGCCATCTGCCCACCTCATCCTGCGCCGCCCCCTTATCATCTTGCCCTTAATCTTTCCCAGCATCCGGGTTTTTTTCCAATGAGTCAGCTCTGCATCAGCTGGCCAAAGTATTAGAGCTTTTTTTTTTTTTTCCAGTAAGTTATTAAATCTTCAGTTGGCCAGTAGGAACCCTGCCTGTGGGGGATAAAGAGGCGAGTCCTACTCTCTGCCCTGTGCTCTGTTCTCGTGGTTGGGTCTGATGAGGGCTTTCCCAGTCTGATTATGAGGCCCATATTTACGGGATTTGTTTTGTTTCATTTTTTCCAAATACTGAGTTCCATATTTTAATACTCCTGCCCTACCCTGCCACCTATACTGCTGAAGAGTTGTGGTGTATGCTACAGTTCTTTCTCTCCCACCTCCCACCTGAGTATATTAATTATTTCTATAATATAGAAATATTATGGATATCAGTATGTTTCTTTCCTTATGACAGCAGTAATTGAAAAATATAAAAACCCTGAGGTGGGCATTCATTGTTTGTAGGTTTTGCCATATTGAAAACATTCATTCTTTTTTATGGCAAAAAAAATTTTCTTTGGCAAATCACTCTTTCTCCAGCTTAGATTATGGTATTTGACTGGAACTGTTCCTACTCACAACTCCAGTAACGTTCTGTGACTACTGTTAACCACAATGATGAGTTTAGGGATGGGCATACAGTCCCATTCTGGCCAATGAGAGTCAGTCCTAGGACTGGAAGTTTCACTGACTGTGAAACAGAAAAAGCTTTGACTTTCTTGCTGGATTCAGGACAAGTGCTTGCGCAGTCATCCTGTGAATAAGATAAATGGTGACTTAAGAATAAAATGTTCACTGAGGAAGTGAAGGCACAAACAAAAAAAGGAGAAACTAGACCTGGATGAAGACTCACTGAAAGATCAGCCCCTGGAATGCTCAAATACATGTCTCAATAAATTCAATTTTGCTTAAGCTACTTGCATTTTTTTGTCACTTACAACTGAAAAAATACAAGCCATGGATGGTGAAAGCTGCTTTAAATATCCATTTGAAGGTGTCTGTGTAGATATACATTTTCAAAAACCATTTAATGAATATATTACTGACTGCTTGGAGTTCAAAATGAAAATGGATCCCTGACTTACTAATGCTTTGATATTTTCTATGTGTTTACTTATTAATTTATTCAATACATCTAGTGAGGTCATAATCAGCATCAGGTATTTTGCTGGATTCTGAGAATAAACTGGTGAGCAAAATAAGATGTGGTTCCTGATTAGTAGAGCTTACTGTCAGTGGGGAGGCCAGACATTATTGAAGAGAGACACACATCAAATAAAGATGTGAAGAATTAAAGAACTGAAGAGAGACTTTGTGGGCTGAATAGACATGATTTATTGGTGCATTGGTTATGGGGAGTAGGTATGGGGGATGGATCTCAGGTTCCCACGTAATGTAAGGGTAGATGGTGGTATCATTTAATGAGATGTAAGACCCTGGAGAAGAGCATGGAAATCCTCTCTAAGACATTTTGAGTTGTTTTGGAAGCTTCCAAGAAATCATAAAAAGCCAGTTGAATATATTGATAAAAGTACTAAATATTTTCTTTGCCAAAGGCTTAAGAAATTGCTGTTTAATTATTTCATGCTCAGTACTGTATGAGTTGCATTTATGCCTTATTTTATAGACTCCTTTCAAGGGAATATATATGTATACACATTTAATGTATACACACATATACATTTTATACATATATAAAACACATATGTCTATGTGTGTATTACATGCACACATATGTATGGACATGTATATTATATATACACATATACACACATGTATTTCATACACAAAGCACAATGCTTTGTACCTCACAGTGATGAAATATTATTTTAATGGATATGCATCCTTTTTTTTCCTGCATAGATCACATGAGTTTATTTTCATTCTGTGTTTATCAACAACCTGATCCATATGGCACAGAGGAAATGTAGCAGTTTTAAAATGCATGTGATACATATTAATGCCCTACTAAAGATAAGAATGCAGTGTAGGAGAATTGCATTCTTCTACATAAAATTGCAAGTACATAAAACCTGATACTGAATCATTGCTTTTGAGAACTTTATAATAAGCTCTCAATTTTGGTTCAGTTCTGTTCAGTTTCTGAGTCGTGTCTGACTCTTTGCGACCCCATGGACTGCAGCACGCAGACTTACCCGTCCTTCACCATCCCCTGGAGCCTGCTCAAACTCCTGTCCACTGAGTTAGTGATGCCATCCAACCATCTCATCCTCTGTCATCCCCTTCTCCTCCTGCCTTCAGTCTTTCCCAGAATCAGAGTCTTTTCCAAGGAGTCAGTTCTTTGCATCAGGTGTCCAAAGTATTGCTGTTTCAGCTTCAGTATCAGTCTTTCCAATGAATATTCAGGACTGATTTCCTTTAGGATTGACTGGGTTTAATCTTGCAGTCCAAACACCCCAGTTCAAAAGCATCAGTTCTTTGATGCTCAGCTTTCTTTATGGTAAAACTCTTACATCCATACATGACTACTGAAAAAACCATAGCTTTAACTAGATGGAGCTTTGTCAGCAAAGTAATGCCTCTGCTTTTTAATATGCTGTCTAGGTTTGTCATTGCTTTTCTTCCAAGGAGCAAGTATCTTTTAATTTCATGGCTGAAGTCACCATCTGCAGTGTTGATGCAGTAAAGCTCTCAATTTACCTAACATTTTCTGTTTCTTGGTTATGAAATCCTTGAAAATTTTAGTGGGAGGTCTCTGATTTTCCAATAATGAAACCTGTGCTAGTCAAACTAAGAAGCTGAACATAAAAAAGTAGAAGATGAATATAAGTTCTGGGCCAGAGTGTAGATTCTCTTGCCAAAGGTGGTATATAGGAAGAGTTGGAGGATGGAGAAGTCTTGGTTAATTCACTGATCATCATGAAGACTTTATCCAGGGTTGATAATACCTGGGGTCTTCTGCTCATTCCAAGAGGAGGAAAAAAGCTTTTAATCTCAGAGGAGGAACATTCATGGTGGCCTGAAATACCTTCCCTGCACCCCATCCCTGCTTCTTTCCTAGTTAGTCATCTATGGAATAGTGAAGGAACATGGGCTAATGTGATATACTTGAGTTCAAATCCCACTTTGCCACTTATTTGCTGAATTGACGTGGGTCAGTCACATGATATCTTTGGCTCTCACCTTTCTTATTTATAGATTGAGGTTAAATTATGATGATTCAGCAAGATTATGTGGTTATTAATCTATCATCTTTAAATAAAAGTAAATACATGTAAAAATTAATAAAATTAAATCTCATCACAGTCTCTTTTTTACCAGGTTGGTGAGAAATTTAGTTTAAACATTGAGTCACTGGGAACTCTTTCTGCAAGTAATAATTTATTAATATTTTGCTGTTACAGAAATTTGTATCTTGTTGTTGTTGTTGTCCAGTCATTAAGTTGTGTCCAACTGTTTAAGATCCCATGAACTGTAACACACCAGGTCTCCCTGTCCCTCTCTCTCTCAGAGTTTGCTCAAGTTCATGTCCATCAACTGGTCATATTGTATAGGTTGAATTTAAATGCCTATTCAGTTTTTCCAGGAACATGATTGAAAAAAAAAAAAAGACAAAGTAGGCACATAATTACAAAAAAAAGAGGCAGACTATAAACTTCATTTTAGTAAAAAGAATAGAGATGTGAGGAATCTCCAGTAGCCGTTCAGAGTCATTTATCTGCTAACTGTTTTTACTTTTACAGATCATTGAGAATATAAAAGTCAATACCCAAAAAGAAAGAGGATTTTTTTTTTTTTTTTTTTTTTTGCCATGCAGCTTGTGGGAGTTTTGTTCCCAGACCAGAGATAGAACTGGGGCCCTCCTCAGTAAGAGGGACAAGTCCTAACCATTGCACCACCAGGGAATTCCCAGATATTCTTATTTGGTCCACTGAAACTGAAGTACTACTTTTTCTAGATGATAGGTCTTTATTGCCACACATTTGGAAAGGTAGGGTGGAAAGGGTAAATAGATAAACCCACGTATACTCAGTAGTAGAATGCAAGTGCATTTAAATCACAATTGTACTTGGTGTTGTGATTGTGATAATGTTGGGGTTTTCATTAGTTTATCAAAGCAGGGGAGTTACCCTTTATGTAGCCGTTTGTTTAATGTGTTTATTAAGTGCCAATGGTGGCTAATCATGGGGCATGCAACACAAAATAAGTGCCCACCCTGAGAGCTTATAATCGGTATTGGTGTAAGAAAGGGAGAGAAACTTCAGGTAAAATGGGCAAGTTAAGAGAACAATACAGAGCTACAAAGAAGCCAGCTGGTTTGGAATCAGAAGAGAAGCTATGCTGGAGATGGTAATAAATAGCAATCAAGCATAAGCCTGTGATAGAATTGACCATAAATGGAAAGAATAAGGCATTGAATGACTAGATGTATTTTCTAAAAGTACTTAATACTTTTGGTCAGAAGCTGATTTATGAAATATTGAATTTCTATGCCCTAAAAATGTCTCCAGATGTGTTTTATTCCTGTCTTCCTGCAATTTCTATTACTTTCCTATTTATTCTGTCTCATGGCTTTTCTGAAGAATTTTTTCTTTATGTTTTATTCATAAGAATCATTATCCAACCTTCAATTAAGAATGAGACTTTTCCAATTGGGATTACTTCATTAAATCTCCTGATTGTATGTTACTGTGTAGCCTTTTTCTTATATTCTCAATGAATATAATAAATATGATAAATATTTATAAATAATTATATAATGATGGTAATATAATATGTAAATAAATAAATGCAGTATATCATGCTGTTGTGAAAATTAAGAAAGCATTTATGTGAATACACCAAAGTTATGATCCATATGAAAGCACTTGGCTATTCCACTGATACTAGTTTCTTTTCTTCAGAATTCTACCTCTGAATTTTTCTAAGAACTCACTTATTCCAAAAGATTATTTCTGGGAACTGAAAAATTTGAAATATTTAACGCCTTTCTGGCTGAAAAGGGGAAGAATATCTCTAAAAGGGCATATAAAGAGTTAGATTTGGTTTAAAACTATTTTTCTTAATGCTTAGCAAAAAGTATTTGCCTTTGTTTCTAAAGAGGACCTAAATATTTTTATTGCAATGTATTTCACATGCCATAAAGTTTGCCATTTAAAAATATGAAATCTGATAGCTTTCAGTATAGTCACAAAGTTGTACAATCATTGCCACTAACTAGTTTCAGAATATTTTCATGACCCTAAATTGAAATCCTGTACTTGTTAAGCAGCCATTCTTCACTTGAACTTTTTTCTAGTTTCTGGAAACCCCTAATTAATGTTCTGTTTCAATAGCTTTGTCTTTTCTGGGAATTTCATATAAATGAAGTCATATAACATGTGACATTTCTGTCTGGCTTCTTCCATGCAGTATAATGTTTATGAAGATTATCATGTGGTCTCATTAACATTAGTTTATTCCTTTTCATGGATAAATAACATTCCATTGAATGGAACTTTGATGATGGAAATGTAAAATGGGGAGAAATAGTTTGGCAGTTCTTCAAAAAGTTAAACATAAAGTTACCTTATGACCCAGCAATTCCATCCTATGAATACATATCCAAGAGAATGGAAAATATATGTTCAAACAAAAACTTATACATGGGCAGTTGCACCTGTTAGAGCAACAGGCAGAGGCTCTTTTCTTCTAGAATGGTCAGTAATAACAGTGAGGTGAGTCTAGGCTTTCAGGAGCCATTACTTGGGTCTGATTTTGAAGCCACACATTAGAGAGCTGTTTCAAGATAAAAAGGAACTCTTTCTGAAGGACAACTCCTACCACCTCCTGTTAGCATGTTCGCCCCAGAAAAACATCCCCATGCAAATAAAGCCGTAAGAGGAGCCCTGAGCCTGTCAAGGCAAACATTTGACCATCATATTCAGAGATCAAGCCCTGAGCCTTTGGAGAGGGAGCACTGAGTCCAAGACCCTAGACTACCAGAGAACTGTCCCTAGGGAGTATCAAATAGTGAGAACTCACACAAAGAAAATCACTTAACACAAGCCCCAGCACCACCCAACCACCAGTAGCACCCTGTGCAGGATGCCTCATCCAAACAACAAACAAAACAAAAGTACAAACCCAACCATCAGCAGACAGGATCACCACCTCATTCAGCCTTACCCATCAGAGGAAAAATAAACAAACAAACGAACAAAAACTCAGCACAAATCTCACTCTACACAAAGCTTACACAAACCACTGGGTCACCCTTAGGAGGGTAGAAACCAAAAGGAAGAAAGAATTCAACCTTGAAGCCTGGGAAAAGAAAACCTCAAACATAATAAGTTAAAAAAAAAAAAAAACAGAAAGAAAGAAAAAGAAAAGAAAAGACAGAGGACACACTACACAAATGAAGGAACAAACTAGAAACACAGAAGTCCAAATAAATGAAGAGGAAATTGGCAAACTACCTGGAAAAGAATTCAGAATAATGATAGCAAAGATGATTTTTTAAAAAGCCTTGAAAACAGAATGAAGAATTGCAAGAATCAGTTAACAAAGACCCAGAAGAATTAAAGAATAAATATACAGAGACAAACAACAAAATTAGTGAAATTAAAAATAGTCTAGAAGGAATCAGTAACAGACTACCTGAAGCAGAAGAACGAATCAGTGAGCTGGAAGATAAAATGGTGGAAATAACTTCTGAAGAGCAGAATAAAGTAAAAAGAATGTAAAGAACTGAGGATAGTCTCTGAAACCTCTGGGATAATATCAAACACACCAACATTTGAATTATAGGGGTCCCAGAAGAAGAAGAGGAACAGAAAAGGTATAAGAAAGTTTTTGAAGAGATTATAGTTGTTAATTCCCCCAACATGGAAAAGGAAATAGTCAATCAACTCCAATAGGGCCAAAGAGTCCTATACAGGATAAACCAAAGGAGAAACACACCAAGACACATACTAATCAAATTAACAAAGATTAAACCCAAAGAAAGAATATTAAAAGTAGCAAGGGAAAAGCAACAAGTAACATGCAAGGGAAATCCCATACATTTAACAGCTGATCTTTCAGCAGAAACTCTGCAGGCCAGAAGAGAATGGCAGGATATTTTTAAGTACTGAAAGGGAAAAATCTACAACAAAGATTACTGTACCTGGCAAGGATCTCATTCAAAATTGATGGAAAAATCAAAAGCTTTTCAGACAAGCAAAAGTTAAGAGAATTCAGTACCACCAAACCAGCATTATAATAAATGTTAAAAGGACTTATATAGTCAAGAAATACAAGAGAAGAATAATATCTACAAAATCAAACCCTGAACAATTAAGAAAATGGCAATAAGAACATATATATCAATAATTACTTTAAATGTAAATGGATTTAATGCTCCAACCAAAATACACAGACTGGCAGGATGGATACAAAAACAAAACTCATATATATCCTGCCTACAAGAAACCCACTTCAGACCTAAAGACACATATAGACTGAAAGTGAGAAGATGGAAAAATATATTCCATGCAAATGGGAAGCAAAAGAAAGCTGGAGTAGCAAACCTCATATCAGACAAAATAGACCTAAAAATAAAGAATATTACAAGAAATAAGGAAAGACAATACATAATGATCAAGGGATCAATCCAAGAGAAAGACACAACAATTGTAAATATCTATGAACCCAACATAGGAGCACCTCGATATATAGACAAACACTAACTACGTAAGGAGAAATTGACAGTAACACAATAATAGTAGAAGACTTTAACACCAATGGACAGATTAGTTCAGTTCAGTTCAGTCGCTCAGTCATGTCCGACTCTTTGCGACCCCATGAATCACAGCACACCAGGCCTCCCTGTTCATCACCATCTCCCGGAGTTCACTCAGACTCACGTCCAGAAAACAGTAAGGAAACACAACTCTTCAACGATACATTAGATGAGATAGAGCTCACTGACATCTTCAGGACATTCCATCCAAATGCAGAATACACCTTCTTCTCAAGTGCAACTGGAATATTCTCCAGGATAGGCAACATCTTAGGTCACAAATCAAACCTCAGTAAATTTAAGAATATTGAAATCGTATCAAGCATCTTCTCTAACCACAGCACTATGAGACTAGATATCAATTATAAGAAAAAAAATAAAAAACACTAACACATGGAGATTCAACAATACGTTTCTAAATAACCAACAAGAAATCAAAAAGGAAATCAAAAAAATTTTAAAACCAAATGAAAATGAAAACGCAACTCAAAAACCTATGGAATGCAACAAAAGCAGTTCTGAGAGGGGTTTATAGAAGTACAATCCCACCTCAAGAAACAAGAAAAATATTGATTAGACAACCTAACTTTACACCTAAAACAACTGGAAAAAGAAAGAGCAAAAAACTCCCAAAATTATCAGATGGAAATAAATCATAAAGATCAGAGCAGAAATAAATGAAAAAGAAATTAAAGAAACAATAGTAAACTTTAATAAAACTAAAAGCTGGTTCTTTGAGAAGATTAACAAAATTGACAAACCTTTAGCCAGACTCCCACCCCAGTACTCTTGCCTGGAAAATCTCATGGACCTAGAAACCTGGTAGGCTACATACAGTCCACAGGGTCACAAAGAGTCAGACACAACTGAGCAACTTCTCTCTTCTCTCTCTTAGCCAGACTCATTAAGAAAAAAAAGAGGAGAGAGAGAATAATCAAATCAACAGAATTAGAAATAAAAAAGGAGAGGCTACAACAGACAATGCAGAAATGCAAAGGATTATGAGGGACTATTATGAACAACTATATGTCAATAAAATGGATAACCTAGAAGAAATGAACAGATTCTTAGTAAAGTTCAATCTTGCAAGACCTAACAGAGGATGAGATGGTTGGATGGCATCACTGACTCAGTGGACATGGGTTTGCATAAACTCTGGGAGTTGGTGATGGACAGGAAGACCTGGTGTGCTGTGGTTCATAGGGTCACAAAGACTCAGACACGACTAAGTGACTGAACGAACTGATGGGTGATTCATGTTGAGATTGGACAGAAAACAACAAAATTCTGTAAAGCAATTATCCTTCAATTAAAAAATTACTTTATATATTAAAAAACTTATACATGAATGTTCATAGCAGCAGCAGCAACAGATTAATTGATAAACAATGTTTTATAGTTTTCAGTGTATTAGACTTATACTTTTTAAATTAAGTTTTTCCAAGTATTTTGCACTTTGATGTGATTATAAATGGAATGTTTTAAAATTTTCTTTTCTGATTGGCCATTGCTGCTGTATAGAAATTCAACTGATTTTTGCATACTGATCTTGAACCCTGCCATCTTGTTGAATTATTAGCTTGAGAATTTTTTGTGGATTCCTAGGATATTTTATGTATAAGATTGAAATAGAAGTAATTTTACTTTTTTCCTTTCCTATCTAGATGCCTTTTATTTCTTTTTCTTGTCTAATTTCCCTGGATAGAATCTCTGGAATAATGTTGAAAAGACATGATAAGAATAGGCATCTTGACTTGTTCCTGATTTGGGGAGAAAGCTTTCAGTATTTCATCATGAAGTATGATATTAATCATAGGTTTTTCATTTATGTTCTTTATCAAATTGGATAAGTTCTCTTTTATTCTTATAACATCTTTAAGATATTCATATGGTTTTTGTCCTTTTTTCAATTTTATGAAGCTGTACATTGATGTCCATATGTTGAACTAATCTTGCATTCCTGGAATATATCTCACTAAGCTATAAGTAAATTGTTGGGAGCTACGTTAGGCATTACTGACAGAATGGAGGCACGGCCCCAACTCCCTCTCCTTGTCCCACAGGCACGGACCCAGGATGAAGGAGCTAGGTCTTATGATTCTGACTTGCTTTTTCCTTTCCTCGGCTGAGTTGACTGAAAAGAACATTAAGGTGCTTATTGTTCTTGAGAGGAGCATGAGAAGGCACAAAGCCTTCTGCAGTTGTGCTCAGAGAATAATTCACAAAGTTAATCATTGGCATTTGTTCAAGAATCTTTACAAAAGAGTGTTCCAGGGTGAGCACGTAGGCCGCAGCTTGAGGCCATGGGAAGGACTGTTATCTGAAACTTATTTGCCAGGGAAATGTTTATGGCAAAGGAGTTTGCTGAATTTAGGGCTTAGGAATAATTAAAAATAGTTAGAAGCTAAAGATTTAAGGAATGTTGTAATGTTAGCATATTTTACTATAGCTTATAGAGATTAGGAATCTTAGAGATATTAATAGCTAGAGGCCTTTTTAAGAGATAGTGAGCTCAGGATACTAGGAGCAAACAGGATTTAGAAAGATAAGAAATAAACTGAGGTTTGTGGTAAGCAGCCTAGACATAAGCATGAGTTACAATGTAATCACAAGTTAAAGTAAACACAATTCTGAGAGAACCACTGAGGCAGAAACTCTGCTTGAAGGACAACAATGATTTATGGAGACAATAAATCTGGGGGAGGGGAAATTGAAAATGTCAAACTTCTGACCTAATGCTTTTGTCAAAGCATAAAAGAGAATCTAAAGCTTGAAATAAACATGCCGTCCAAGAAAATTAAGTGAGAGGCTGCATCGTAACTCGCCGACACTGCCCATCCCTTCAGGCTGATTCCCTGGCTGCTGGAGCTGGTCTCCAGCAGTAAATAATTCTTATATGCTTTAGTTTGTTAGTGTTTTATTGATGATTTTTGCATATATATTCATAAGAGACATTGGTCTGTAATTTTATTTTCTTGTATGTTTCTATCTGGTTTTGGTGTCAGGGCAATAATGGCCTCATTAAATGTATTGGGAAGTTGCTCTTCTTCCTGTTTATTTTTTATTTTATTTTGGGGAGCATTAACAAATACATTAATTTCTCTTTAAACGTTTAGTAGAATTCATCAATGAAGCCATCTGTGCCTGGACTTTGATTACTAATTTGATCTGTTCGCTTACTATAGGTCTGCTCAGATGCTGTTTCTTCTGAAGTCAGTTTCTGTAGTTTGTGTCTTTTTAGAAATTTGTTAATTCTGACTGTTAGCTGATTTTCAGGTATATACTTTCTATAGTATGCCCTTATGATTCTTTTCATTTCTGTAAATTCATAGTAATATCCCATCTTCCATGCTACTGTATAAACCTATAGAACTAAGTACACTAACATTTTCTTGTTTCTCAGCCATAGGCAAGAATCCACTGAAATATAAAAGTACATCATTACTGATCTTATTCTAAATTTTCTGCAAATGAATCACAATTCTTCCTCACATCTTTTTATAATTATATTTTCTATTATTAATCTGACTTATTGCACTGTCTTCCTGTATTTGTTGGGATTTAGTTACCAATACATAACACATAGACTCTAGCTTAATGTGTTTGAGCAAAGCAAATCTTTTTTTAAAGTCAGCTATTTGGCACCCAACATGGATGGACAGGGAACTGGGCTGGCTCCAGGACCATGTCACTTCCACCATGATCCATTCCATGAAAATGGATGTCCGTGTTCTGTTTAACATTGGAGAATGAGGAACTCTGCTTTAGGACCCCTGCAAGAGCTGCTTCAAAAAGTCAAATCCCTCTGTGATTATCTTTGCCAGCAGGATCCAGGTTTGGGCCCACCCTATTCATCCTCAAGATGATACTGCCAGGACACACTTTGGTTTCTTACTGGTTTTACTGTAATTTATTTTAGTCACAGCCTGAGCCACTTAAAAATATAAACACACCTTAAGAGTAATTTTCTCTTTAGATGGAAATATCTCTCTCCAGGGGTACCTTTGTCTCTTTCTGCTTTCACATATTAGAGGATTTCTATGGTACTCTTCATGTAACTCTTTACATAACTGCTAATGTTTGCATATTTTGTTTCTTGAATTAAAGTTTACTTCAATTCACTCTCTACACATTTCTGAGATGGAAAGTACCTAGTATTTGAAAGAAGACTATCTATGTACCTTTAAAATGTCTGTGACTATGATTGCATAATGCTAGAGAAACAAATATTTACTCAAAGCCAAAAGAAAAGGAAAAAAAAAATATGACAAGAGGAAATCTGTAATAACAAACTATAATCTTTTCTTAAATCAGTGGGGAAAATTGCCAACCTAGAGCCTTGAATGAAGAGTAATTTTCAATTATTTGTTCTCTTTTGACTTAAATTCATTTGTATTATGGTATGAAATAAAAGGCCCTTGGATTTGAAAAATAACATCTGGTACGATTGGCAGAACACAATTGTATAAATTCTTTTGCTTGTTCTCTTCATTCTACCTAGGTATCTACTCTGCATTCATTATGCATTCTTAGTAAAAAAAAAAAAAAATGTTCTTTCTCTAGCTTAATCCACCTATGTCCAAGTTTATTTGAATGAAATGTCTTGGCAGTTCTCTCTTTTCATTATAAACTCTTTTCCGTCTCTGGTGTACATAGAGAAGCATGCACAAGTTGCTTTAAGCATGAAGCAAGATGAACGAAAGTGATTTTACATGCTTTATGCTGACACCTGGAGAAGGCACTGGTGACCCACTCCAGTACCCTTGCCTGGAAAATCCCATGGGCGGAGGAGCCTGGTGGGCTGCAGTCCATGGGGTCGCTAAGAGTCAGACACGATTGAGAGACTTCACTTTCACTTTTCACTTTCATGCATTGGAGAAGGAAATGGCAACCCACTCCAGTGTTCTTGCCTGGAGAATCCCAGGTATGGGAGCCTGGTGGGCTGCTGTCTATGGGGTCACACAGAGTCGGACACAACTGACGTGACTTAGCAGCAGTAGCAGTAGCATGCTGACACCATGTTGGTTTTATTATAAACTATGCCCCATGCTTTCTTACTGAGTGAAATCCTGGCATATCATATAGAAAGTTACTGTCAATAGTATATATTTAAATAACTCAAAACTTGACTATTTTTAATTTCCAGAGAGATCAATTACTATATTAGAACCTTTAAAAATTTCAAAAATACCTAGCAGTATTAATTCCAGAGCCAGTGGCTAACTGATCTGGCAAGTATTTACAAGTGTTCTGACCAGATCCTCCCGGAAAGGCGGAGGTGGAAGCTTAGGGAGGTTATTAGAAGTAGAGCAGGAACAGACCTAGCTTCAAAGCCTGCACTCTTTCCATGCATTAGATGTGCTCAGCAGTGGCACACAAATGAATTTGGGGTGGTTTATCACAATGTGTCCTAGAAAAATATAATGGTTATATCAAGCTTGTGATTTCTCAGGCATCCTTGCACAGGAAAACACTTCTGTTAAAATATTCAAAGACTTCTAAAAATATTAAACAAATATTAGGCTTGGGCATGGTGCGAGGATGAGCGAAGTTTGGAAAACATGGTGCATCACCAGCTGCCCTTACTAAACAAAACTGCCTGTCAAATGAGAACAAAGAAGAGTTTGGTCAATCCTAAGAAGTTCTAGGCTGAAAGCATGTGAGACCAGTACTCCCTCACTACCTGTATGCCCACGGGCATGGATGGACCTTACTGTACACCATAGTCTAGAAGCTAAAGACTGCATTTCCCACACACCGACACAGTCAGGCTCTACCATGATCTCTCATCAGCCCGGGACATGGGAGAGACAGCAATCACACCTATTTATCACCTTCCTGACTGTCCCGTCATAATCATTTAAGAGCATACATGAGATCAAAGAGGACACCCCATTTCTGCTGCTTGTGCCGCCTCTGTGGGGAACCTGGCTCACGGGAGCATTTGGTTTTCTGTGGTAGCTGCAGCTGAGCTCCCTGACTCCACCCTCACTTCCATCAGTAACCTATTTCACCCCTATGTACCTCATCACATAGAGTTAGGGTTGAAGGAAGAGAACACCTCTGGTGGGCTATGTAGAAAAGAAGTTAATTAGCAGTTTTGAGGTAACAATTTTGAAAGGACTGGAGGAAGAGGCTGTAGGCTGGCTTGGCAGGGATTACTCTCAGAAGATATAAATGGCCTGACCAGAAGCTGTTTCCTCTGTTACAGTCTGGGAGATGACGAATCAGAAGATCAACATCATCATTGTTGGCTTAAGATTCATTTCATTTACCATGATCCATGCACCATATACTTTGGCCGCCTGATATGAAGAGCTGACTCATTTGAAAAGACCCTGATGCTGGGAAAGATTGAGGGTGGGAGGAGAAGGGAACGACAGAGGATGAGATGGCTGGATGGCATCACCAACTCAACGGACATGAGTTTGGGTAAACTCCAGAAGTTGGTGATGGACAGGGAGACCTGGTGTGCTGCAGTTCATGGGGTCACAAAGAGTCAGACACGACTGAGCGACTGAACTGAAACTGAAACTGATGCACTATGGCTTGCCAGGTGGCGCTAGTGATAAAGAACCCACCTGCCAATGCAGGAGACATCAAAGACACAAGTTTGATCCCTGGGTCAGGAAGATCCCCTGGAGGAGGGCATGGCAATCCCCTCCAGTATTCTTGCCTGGAGAATCCCATGGACAGAGGAGCCTGGTAGACTACAGTGCATAGGGTTGCAAAGAATCAGACACGACTGAAGTGAATTAGCAAGCTTGCATGCCCTAAATGATAGTGATATATTCATTCCAACTTCATTATTTTCTTTAATTTTTGTGTCCCTCTTTTTCACATATTAAAATAATCAGTGATGAAAAACACAGAGCTTCCCTTTAAATGTAACCATAACACTAGCCTACCAAATGCATATGTAAAATATACTGTAAAGTGCTACATTTGACAAAAATTGTATTATTCCTCAGCTGCTACTGCTGCTGCGTCGCTTCAGTCGTGTCCTACTCTGTGCGACCCCACAGACGGCAGCCCACCAGGCTCCCCCGTCCCTGGGATTCTTCAGGCAAGAACACTGGAGTGGGTTGCCATTTCCTTCTCCATTATTTCTCTCCCTCGCCCTAAAGGAGATTTTCAATGCTTTGTCCTTTTTTTCACACATTGTTCTGTAGGTGGCGCCATTGCTGCGCAGCACCAGGTCATCTGCAAAAGAACTGGCCTTTAAGAGGACTGGAAACAGGTTAATTTGAAGGATCCCTCTGGAACTCCGGCTTGTAGTTGGGTCAGAACTAAGTATTTTCGAGTTTTATCTGTGCTGAGATGTTGGTGGGGTGCCTCTACGCTCTGGGAATTAAAGGTTAAAACAAGCTTGAGTTTGTCAGCAAAAGAGAAGGTGCAATTCAGAGGGATGCTCTTGACAGCCCAGTTCATGTCTTGTTTCGCTCCTTTCAGGGCTCACCTGGGCTGGAATAAAAGCATGCCACCCTGCTTGAGTCCATCTTCGCTTGCGGGAAGGTGGGCAAGGACAGCTGCCTGGAAAAGGAAGACATGACAGTGGAGATACCTTCATTTTCATGCAAACTCCTCCTTTTTCTTCCTCTTGTCCAAATGCCCTTTCTTATCTTAGTAACAAAACATTGGGTCTCTTTCTGACTTTTGCTTTATGGAATAAATTATCCCCTCCAAACTTTATTTTTGGGAGAAATAATAATGTAGAATATGAATGTGAGTAATAAAGCCCAAATAAAAATAAATTCTGAGGCTCAGTGACCTATTCAGGGAGCCAGACGATGTAACTGCCTTCCCTTCAACTCTTGAAATCCTCCAGCAAATTTGACAATAGGTGCAAGAACAATAATACCTAGAAAACCTCAGTAACTTAGAAATAAGTTTGAGTCACATATTTGTGAAAGTATGAAGTCACATTAATAACATACTTAGGTTGATAGCTAGCCCTATCAAAAATAAAAACACTCAGTAAAGATCCACCCAATGATGACGCTGTGTCAGCTCTTTTGAGGGAAGTCTACCATCTTTCCCATCTTTCCTACACATTGATCTGCTATGTGCTTCAAAGAAAATAGTTTATACAGCACAAATACATTGGTGTGGTAGGAAGTGAACCCTACCCATGAAGATTATGATGCGGTTAGCTCTAAGGCAATACTTGAAAACCTATATTCATAAATGCTCTATAAATCACTCCAAAAATTTTATAAATCTTGGCCTGTACAAAAGGAATAAGAAAATTGATGGTGAACACCAGGAGCAGCATGGCTACACTCACATTATTTGTGATACAATACTAAAAAAAAACCACTCTGCACTACAAAATTTGGAAATGAATAAAAGGAAGGGCTGAAGGTGAGAAGTGGAGATTTGGATTTCAAAACTCTGGAATTTAAATCCTTTTACTCTGACTTTTCCAACGGCCCCTTGATCAACATTGTTATTTCTCTCAAGTTCTTTTTAATATGCTAAGAGTAGAAAAATACTTTCTGATATCTAGTAGAGGAATAAGATTAATTTTGGTAAAAAATATAGTAAATTTCGTGCTGGCCAGATTCTTAATAAGCTTGTGTCTCTGGCTGCACTTTTATCTTATTCATCTTAGTGTTAAAAATTGGAATTGAGAAAGTGGTGGAAGCTAAGGCACACAAGTGTATAATTTAAACTTACATAGACCTAGATTGTGTGCATACCGATATGGAGTGGGACAGAAGATAAAGACTGCAATAAGGTAAGTGTTGCTTCTATCAGTGTTTTAAAATAATATGAAAAACCCAAAGTAGAATTTAAATATTTCAGCTTTGTCCTTAAAAAGAGTCAGAGTCATATGATTATTTTATTCTTTATGACTAGGGGTGCTACTTTTTATATTAATAAATTTATTTTATTATTAGATTTTATCTTCTTCATTAGTTTTTTTTGTTAAACATTTTTGTAATACTGTTTTGGAAGTTAGCCTAAAATTACAAAACGTAAGTCTACTTTTGTTGCTGTTTAGTTGCTAAGTGACGTCTGACTCTTTGGGACCCATGGACTGTAACCTGTCAGGCTCCTCTCTCCATGAAATTTCCCAGGCAAGGTACTGGAGTGGGTTGCCATCTCCTTCTCCAGGGGGTCTTCCTGACCCAGGAATCGCACTCACATCTCCTGCATTGGCAGGCAGATTCTTTAACAGTGAAGCCACCTACTTGTCCTATTTCCTAAATATTTCAAGGAGATTATAATAGTTTAATTCCGTTTATCCCCTTACTATCATTTTTGCCATAGCTGTCACATTTTTCCTTGTGCATAAATTATAAACTCTTGAACTTCTATAACATTATCTGGAAACACTATCCTTTGACATGAAAATATGTCTTCGGTATTTCTTCTATTGTAGATCTGCTAGCAACAATTCTCTCAGTTTTGGTTATCTGAAAAATTTCTTCCTCAGTTTTTGAAGGGTATTTTTACTCTGTATAGAATCCTAGATTAGAAGGTATCATTTTGTGCTGTTTTCCACATTCAGTTCTTTAATCATGTCTTCTAGTATATAGATTTGGTCAGTGGTATTTCTTACTGTTATTTTTATGAAGGTGATGTGTTTTTTTCTGTTTTAAAGATTTTTCTCTTAATTTTTAGAATAATAAGAGCTAAAATTTTCTTTGTTATATATCTTGCTTGCAGTCCACTGAAGTTGAATCTGTGATTTATTTTTCATCAGATTTGAAAAGCTTTCAGCCAAAATTTCTTCAAATAGTTTTTCAGTCTCAATCTTTCTCCTCTCCTTTAGAGACTCCAGTTACATGCTGGTTAGGCATTTTAGTCAGATCTTACATCTCCTCTGTGGTTTATTTTGTTCCTTCCTTTATTTGCTGTTTGTACTTCTTGAATGTTTTCTGTTAACCAATTTTGACAATATAACTACTGACTTCTAATTCAGCCTGCTCTGCAGTTTGCATTTCTAGAATTCTGGGGTTCTTTTTTTATGGATTCTAATTCTCTATTGTAACCCTCCATCTTTTCGTCCATGTTGTCCATGTTTCCCTCTACATTCTGTTCTTTAACTTGTTTTTTCTTTGTAAAAAAAAAAAAAGTATTTTTATATATATTTTGTTAAAATTTAACAACAGTTGAGCTATTTGCTATTAAGATTCTATAACTCTAAACAATATGCTTCTAACAATATAATTTGTTTAATTTTATGCATAAATTTAAAATAAGCAATTATTAATCATGTTTATTTAAGGTGCTACCTGCTAACTACAACTTCTAGATTATCTTAATCTTAAAGCTTATGTCTACTGTCTACTTTCTCTCATGTCTCTTGATATCCTCCACTTTATTTTGTGTTTTTGTAGTATTTCAAGTTCTCTTCTGCTTCCTACACCATTTGTTTCTAATGACGTCTGTGTTGGAAAAAGAACTTTTTTGTAACATAGCTTTCAATACCAATTGCAGAGAATTCTAAGTTCTTTGTATTTCAAAGATGATGAAAAGTCACACTTAAGAATATTTTTTTAAGCACTATATTTCTATGTCTGGCCACTGCATGGAAGATGAAATGCTGGAACCTAAGGATCATGCTTGCTAAATATACCCAGCAAAATGCTGTCTGCCACTTACTAGTCAGGAGGAGCTTCATTTATCTGTG
Organism: Capra hircus; assembly: GCF_001704415.2. Classification (NCBI taxonomy): domain Eukaryota; kingdom Metazoa; phylum Chordata; class Mammalia; order Artiodactyla; family Bovidae; genus Capra; species Capra hircus. The sequence continues at coordinate 4,462,208 of NC_030813.1, forward strand.
CCTACATTTCTCTCTGTGACATTATTATTACTAGTGGCAAGAAAAGTGTTTATTTTACTGTTTACTTTCAAAAATGGGAGGAAAATCTTCTAGATTTGTTCCAACATGAAAAAGATTATCTCTTTCTTTCAAAAATTATAGCTCACATACAATCCTTTTCCTTTCCTAACTTATCAAGTCCATGTCTTCTGTTCTAGCTATAACTTTTTATTACTTAAGATACTTCAAAGCCATATGAACTACACAAACATTCTTTATTTATAGACTGAAGCCAGAATGCTTTATTTAGCTATGAGCTGAATTTCTGCTGAAATGTGAATGTTGCATGTGCTTTGTACTTGAAGAGCCTCAATCAAACATTGTCTGAAGTGATGTTAATTCTAAGGCAGAAAGGGGAATAAATCTGAAAATTCAAGAGAGTGCAATCCCTGAACCCATTTTAAACCAGCCTCATACATTTTTAAATAGACTCATTTTCTTTTGTTTCCATCAGATTTTATGAAGCTGTACTATCAAGAATATCTCATACAGGAATATGCCTTCACTATAAGGCACCCTCTCTTCTATAATTCCAGGAGATGATAGTCCTAGATTTACTTATTCTTTATACCCTTTAGGTCATATATATTAATATAAATTTGTTTTACATTATGTGAGCCTTTTAGATTATTAGCAACTAGGAGCTAAATGCTGGAAAAGGTGTCCTTCATGATATTAGCCTTTGTGCTCAAGGAAAGGACTTGCCAATCCCAGCCTTTAGCTTGTACATGGAGAATTATCCTGATTCTGTAGATGAGGCAGTGAGAGAGTATTTGCCACGTTTTCTCTGCACCAAAATCACCATCAAGTCTGAAGTGATAAATGTACCCAGAAAGAGCCAAAAATTTGAGTGCTTTGCAGGACTCACTTTAGAATAAATGCAGACTTGGGTAAAAGTCTGGTTTAGCAAGTCCACTTAACTATAAGCTTCAGATTTCTCATATCTAAAATAGGAATGATACTCTTTTTTATACTTTGAATTTGAATAGAGCTTTAGACAACTAATAACATTTCCCTAAATTTTCCCCTTAATTTTGATTTTTACCTAGAACTTAGTGAAGGAGAAAAACTAAAAAAAAAATGGGCTGGGGTTTTTCATTTTCTAAGTGACTTCATCCATCCTCTTGAGTCCATTCCTTCTGTGTCACTTGAACCCAGAGAACAAAAGGTGGAGAGGAGGGAGAGGGCCATCCTGATTTGGTGAGAGATGAGTCTATGGTTATCTCTGTGCCCCATGAATGAGTAGATGAAGAGAAAATTCACAGGATTTCAAGACAGAGTTGTAATTGGATGCTTCCCATGTGAGGTGCTACAGAAAACCTTTAGTCCCACAATTGGGAGTGATCAGATTGTAGAACAGTGTTAGTTTAAATTATCTACCTTGCATCTCCAGGGCTTGACTCTTAGGCTAAGAAGAGAGTCCTGCCTTTTTGTCTGGGCTGTGGAGCTGCCCACTGTTGCAGCTCCAAAATTAAGCTGCCTCCATCCTATGGGCTATTTTATTGCTATATATTAGAAAATAAAAGATACCAAGGAGTATGGGCTCTTTAAAAGGTTGAGCTCTCTTTTATTTTTACATTATTCCCTTGTATGCAGTGCTATACAAATGGAGATGATTCTTTTTTGATGCTTACATTTCTGGGTCCTCCCTCACACTTATCGGTCAGTGTGAATCTGGATGGATCCTTGACCCTAACAGAGACTAAGGCCAATCGACTGTTAGAGTAACTGGGGTCTGTTCCTGCAAATGGTTGGAGCTGATAATCTTCTGACCCTCTTTATTAACTTGCTACATTACGAACCCATAATTATATTCAAACAATTTTTTGTCATATTTGGACTATATGGGGGGAAATATATGTAAATATAAAATTACATGTAATAAAAGATTGATTTGGTTTAACCTTGCTCTTGAAAAACATACCTTTGGCACATCTTATTTAATAATAGATAAAAATCATTGTCTACTTAAACTAACTTGTTATTTTAGAAGGAAAAATTGGACATTGGAGTGTCAAGAGGGCCTCAGACCCATGTAAGGGATTTTTCTAAGGGTTCCCAGTAATACCCACTCACCTTCTTAAACGCTGGTTCCCTACCTTTGAAGGAGGAAACAGACAGAACAGGCTCCATCTTTAAAGCAGGACTCCATCTTGGGCCGGACAGCGGACTTTGAGCTATATGCCCAGTACCTGTGGAAACGACATATCAACTGGAAAACCAGACCACCACCTCCCCCCACGGAAGGAAGAACCCCAGGGCTCATACCTAGACTCTCCATCACCTAGAAGAATACCCTAATTATCTGCGTAGCCGAATAGAATCACAAATTCTATTATGCTTAGTGGGGTATGACCACAGGCTTACTGATAATTGTCTACTGTAAATACGTTGGCTTAAGGTATATGAATCACTGATTACCTTTGATTGTATCTTTCTTTTCCTTTGTTCAGACTGGTTTCAGGGAATTTGGGGAGGTGGGTTTGGGCACGTACACTTGGGGTATATAAGGTTTTCACAAAAACTGGTCGGGGTCCTTGGCGAAGAGGAGACTCTGCCCTGGGCCCACCCGTGTAATAAACTGCACTTTGCTATCTGCATTGTCCTTCCGAGTGAGTTTATTTCCCAGAACGTGTGGTTACAACACCTTGACATATAATTCTAATTTAATACTACACACAATTTTCCTCTGATTAATATTTCAGTCATCAGATTAAGATTCACAAAAATTTTAATTAGCAAACTTTATGATATTATCTTTCAGAGATTAGAGAGACTTTAATATAGCCTGCCTATTATTACTTCATCTATCTACCTTCTGACTGATACAAATAATTTAAAATCTCCATGTACAGTCATTCACATTCATAAGAATATTTTTCCAGCCCTGAAACAGAGACTCATTCAAGTATATCACTGGAAAATTCATGAAAAAATCATTAGAACATATCCCTGGTAGATAGATTGAGACCTCCCACAAGTATGATGATACAATGTCCCTCTAGCACTTTATTTTAATAATTTTATTTTTGGGGTCTAAGTCTTTTATTTATTTATTTTTATTTTTGTTTGCTCTGCACAGACTGTCTCTGGCAGCAGTGAACCGGAGCTACTCTCCATCGCGGTGTGGGTTTCTCATCGCAGTGGCTTCTCTCCTGGAGCACAGGCTCTCGGTGCCTGGGCTTCAGGAGTTGCAACAAGCAGCCTCAGTAGTTGTTCTGTGGCACGTGGAATCTTCCTGAACCAGGGATTGAACCCATGTTCCCTGCATTGGCCACTGTGCCACCAGGGCAGTCCCCTCTTGCACTTCTGATGCAGGTTGCTATGGGATTAATTGAAGAAGGGCACACAAACTGTTTTGTGTGATGTTTTTTACATTCAGGAAACTTGATCAACTTTAGCTTTATTGTTTTCATTATAAACATGATGGCAGTGCTTTATCCATATGGCTGTATCTCTCGGGACATTGATGTGCTCTTTTGCAGATAAAACATGAGACATTAATTAAAAGCCATCTTTCTCCAAAGCATAAGTAAACTGCACATGATAACTCGATTATCTCAGTTAAACAATATCTATCCTCTCCTGAATGTTTGATGCATTGTTTGTTGAAACAACATTCTTAAATTGGTCTTTTCTTTTTAGTGGAATGGCTCGCTTTGTTGACAAAGGTGGAACTGGCTCCTGACCTCATCATGATGTGGAAATATGCCAAGACTGAATGAATGTGCAGCTCACTTATGGACCATGAATCCATGGAGAGTTATCTATCAGCACGCAATGTATCAATAGACAACCTGCCTGGGGTTGGGTGGGGGTGTGTATGAGATTGTGACGGAGGGTGGGAAACACAGCAGGTCATGCTTGCATTCTCTTTGAAAGCTTTCTTTGTAATTTTATCATGAATAGATTCAACCGGTCTCTTCTTTTTAACTAATTCCATACTGTTGGAAGTTCTACCATTGTTTTTACTGTAAAGAATCAAATAAATTTAACAAGGCCCATTTCATTGATTTTCTTTCTATCGTAGGTCAGATATGCTGCAGAAACACAAGTGACCATGTCATTCTTTAGCTTCAGCATGTAATTCAGTGGGCCACTTGACAACAGCATGGAGATGGGGAGTCAGGATTTTAGCCACACATGTACAGAACACCCACTCAGTGCCCAGACTAGGAAAACTGTATCTGTATTATCTAAACTGGGACACTTTAGGGGGACTTCTCTGGTGGTCCAGTGGTTAGGACTTTGAGCTTACAATGCTGGGGCCATGGGTTTGATTGACCCCTGGTTGGAGAACTCCTACATGCCATGGGGCATGGACAAATTAAACTTGGATACTTTAAGAGAGTGAAAGGGGGCTCTATTCATGAAGACAAAGTGAGAACAGGCACAAACTGGGGCTGTCCCTACTACCAAACCAGGTTTACTTACCAATTGCACAGCAAACCAAACCCTGAGATGCCAAGATTGGCAGCAGAGAAGGGGTTTATTCATGAGGCAGCCAAGCAAGGAGACAGGAGAATGAATCCAAAATCTTCCTCTCAGAAGGCAAGGGGCTAGGGATATTCATGGAATAATGCCAGGGTGTGGAGAGGATGGGGAAAGGTGACTGGAAACAAGAAAAGGTGAAGTAATTATTGTCTGGGCACTTGCAAGTAAGCTGCAGGCCGCTTCATCAAACCCACGTTCAGAAAATGGCAGCCATATTAACATGTCCTGAAGGTAGAGTTTTTGGCCTTCTGCCATCAAAAGGCCACCAAAGATACTCATGCTGGCCCAGAGGGAGGGTTGGTGGTGCTAATCAGTCTTAAAAGGCTGGAACTCAAACTAGACTCAGGTGACTCCAAATTTCTGGGAAACAACTTGGACAAACATCTTACTGTTTAGGCTAGGTGACCCTTGGAGGATATGCAAGCTTTGTAAAAACAAATGAAACAAATTTGATCAGGGAAGATGGGTTGCAGTTCATTATTAACCAAGTTACATTTTCGTGGTTCTGACTGATGACTATCCTTAGTTTCATCCCCAGTTAACTGGGATATAAGACAATTTAGCTATAATCCCCCTAAAAGCTTGGCAAAAATACTGGAACGTATGGAATGTCTTTTGTTTCATTGCAAACTATCCCAAAGACCTATACAAGGATGGACCAAACTATAGTGCTAATAGTTAGGTGGTGGCTTTCCCTGGTGGCTCAGTGGTAAAGAATCTACCTGCAATGCAAGAGATGCAAGTTCAGTCCCTGGATCAGGAAAATTCCCTGGAGAAGGAAATAGAAACCTGCTCCAGTATTCTTGCCTGGGAAACCACGTGGGCAAATGAGCCTGGTGAGCTATAATTCATGGGGTCTCAAAGAATTTGACGTGACTCAGAGACTAAGCAGCACTCATGCCAATGCAGGAGACACAGACTGATCCCTGGTCTGGAAGACGCAAAATCCCACAGGGCAACAAACCCTGCACACGACAACTGCTGGAGCTCAAAAACTCTAAAGCTTGTCCTCCACAACAAGGGAAGTTACCACCTTGAGAAGCCGACGCACCGCAACTAGAGTAGCCCCTGCTCACTGCAACTGGAGAAAGGCCCATACAGCGACAAGGACCCGGCACAGCCAAATAAATACATGATTTTTAAAAGTAGTTAGATGATAACATTTCACATTAGGTGGACAAGAACAATCTATTATGGAAGACAAACTTTCAGAGGAAGTGAGTGAACTTACCAATAGGACCTAGGAGGACACTCCTCAGGACTGTATTGGAACATCTGAGCCTACCTGGGGCTCAGCTTATGCCGGATGTTTCAGGGTTCTCACCTCAGTCACAGGCCCATCTGAGTATCTACCATCACAGGAGTATGAGCTAGGTCTGGCAGGGCCATGTGGGCAGAAGTTGAAACAGAATAGTCAGATGTCAGGAAGATCCTCAGGAGACCCTGGGTTGATGGACTCAACATTCAAATATGCAGAAACAGTTTTTAAACTGAAAGACTCTGACTTGGATTACTATGGATTATACATCTAAAGGGACAGTTTGAGCCTCAAAGGAGCCCTGGCCTGGGTGGCACTTTTGTTTAATGAGACCAAAATGCAGGATAAAACCAAGATAGGAATCTGGGAAGAAAAGAACTCTCAAGCAGACACAGCCACTTGAGCCCTTTCCTCAAAGCCACTGTGAAAGAGCATGGCCGCATCTGTAAATAGTTCTTGGCATGTGGTGGGCCCTGTTATTTCTGAAAGTATGAAAATGCCAAGGAGAATGGCAGTAACTATGATAGTGAAAGAAACATAGGCTTTGGAATGCAATATGTCCATGTGTCTGAGAATATCTAGGAAACCTCTCATTCCTCTTTCTTAGCTCCGGGGTGTCAACATTCCCAAAAGATAAAGGATCATAGCTACCCATGTAGTTCTGTGTTTGCGAGTTTCACCCAAACAATGAGAGGAAGAAGGGCTTAGGAACTTCAGAAGATGGCTATAAAAACGTTAACAAAGCATCTGAGACTTGACCTTTCTAGGAAATTTCATAGTAGATCATAGTACTAGAAAAGAGCCTGTAGAACAGTGATGCAGGTCACTCCCTTGACAGATGGAGTTAATGAGACCCCATGAGGTTAGGGAGTTATCCAAAGCTGTTGCACAGCTAGGCAGCAGCAGAACTGGTATGAAAACTTTGTTCACCTGACTCCCTATTCAAGGCAGTGGACGGAGGCTAAGGGAGGAGTGCTTAGCGGGAAAATTAATCTGAGATTTCAAAAGTGGGAGATAGTGAGGTAGATAAAAAAGAACTTCCAAATTTGGAAAATGGAGTTAGATGAAAACTTAGGAAGTGGAAGAAGAAAGCATGTCATTAAAATGGACAGTAAAATGGAAAATAAGGACAGATAGGAAGGAAGGGGCAGACAGCAGTGGGGAATAGGAGGAGCAAATTGAGAAGAAGCTTTAAAGGAAGCATATACATGTCACTTGTCACCAAAACTAGGGTCATTCTGGCCATGCCTCATGGACACCTGGATTGTTCTTATGCCAATGATATTTTAGAGGAAATTGTTCCCCAACACCTACAACTTTTTTGGGTGTAATCTAAAATATCTTGTGGATTAGTCAAAAAGGTTTGTTCAGGTATGGGTAAATTGGGGAGTGGCATTATGACAGGGTTCCAAATAGGAAAAGGAGTACGTCAAGGCTGTATATTGTCACCCTGCTTATTTAACTTCTTTGCTGAGTACATCATGAGAAACGCTGGGCTGGAAGAAGCACAAGCTGGAATCAAGATTGCCAGGAGAAATATCAATAACCTCAGATATGCAGATGACACCACCCTTATGGCAGAAAGTGAAGAGGAACTAAAAAGCCTCTTGATGAAAGTGAAAGAGGAGAGAGAAAAAGTTGGCTTAAAGCTTGACATTCAGAAAACTAAGATCATGGCATCTGGTCCCAACACTTTATGGCAAATAGGTGTGGAAACAATGGAAACAGTGGCTGACTTTATTTTTTTGAGCTCCAAAATCACTGCAGATGGTGATTGCAGCCAGGAAATTAAGAGACACTCCTTGGAAGGAAAGTTATGACCAACCTAGATAGTGTATTGAAAAGCAGAGATATTACTTTGTCAACAAAGTTTCATCTAGTCAAGGCTATGGTTTTTCCATGGTCATGTATGGATGTGAGAGTTGGACTATCAAGAAAGCTGAGCACCAGAGAATTGATGCTTTTGAACAGTGGTGCTGGAGAAGACTCTTGAGAGTCCCTTGGACTGCAAGGAGATCCAACCAGTCCATCCTAAAGGAGCTCAGTCCTGGGTGTTCATTGGTAGGACTGATGTTGAAGCTGAAACTCCAATACTTTGGCCACCTGATGCAAAGAGCTGACTTATTTGAAAAGACCCTAATGCTGGGAAAGATTGAGGGCAGGAAGAGAAGGGGATGACAGAGGATAAGATGGTTGGATGGCATCACCGACTCAATGGACATGGGTTTGGGTAGACTCCGGGAGTTGGTGATGGACAGGGAGGCCTGGAGTGCTGTGGTTCATGGGGTTGCAAAGAGTCGGACATGACTGAGAGACTGAACTGAACTGAACTGATTATGACATGGATTCAGATATGGCCTCTGGACTTTTTGTAGTTTTTCAGAATGAAAATTTCTGGCTCACAGACGCAGATGGCATCCACTGCAGGCTGCCATATTGCATACATATGTCTCACCATTTGGTTATAATGAGTTATGCACAATATTCATTTTCCATTCTGGAAGATTTTTCTCCTTAATGAGACTGTGAACTGTTTGAAGCCTAGAACTAGATTTTGCTGACCTCTGCAAGTCCATTACTTATGACATCCCTGGAACATAGTGGATGCTCAGTAAATATTCAAAGGAGAACTCGTTATTTGCTATTGGGACAAGACAGGAAAGGAAAATGGCTTGTGAATTTTACACACACAGTTTGACACATACGACAAGCCCTGATAAAGTGTGATAACAAAGCAAAGCAATTACTGGGGCATGTCCTCCCAGCAAATAATTTTCCAAATATGTGAGCTTTTTTTATGACTCAACCCCTCTATACTTTGTAAAAACCAAATTCAGAAATGAAGCCCTTGGAAGTCTATATTTAGTCTATTCCCTTGACCTTCTTTCACTGCTTGACCAGCCAAAGTCAAACAAAAACTGATGGGGGAGCTGAGTCTTAATAAACCAAAATCTTTTAGATAAAAGTCTAAAAGGAAAGCCCACCCCGGCCAATGTATCTGAATGGCTCTCAAAATTTCTATTTCCACACTGCAGAAGTTAAAATTGGCAGCAGCAGGAAGCATGAGGCACTAAAGGAGGAATCAGTCAGGGTCCTCAAGTTGCCCGAAGGTGGGCCGGGCTCCAGCCAGTGTGGACTGACCTGCCCCGGCTGCCCCACCCCTGCCCCACTGAGACCCCCAGCCCCCTCCACGCCTGCCTCACCCCTGTGTAGGATCAGCCTCACCAGTGAGAGCTGTCAGTTCAGCTCCCACCAGATAAGGGGCTAAAGATTTTTTCCTAAAGATTTTGCACTGTTCTAACTGAAGAAACAGTGGTTCTAGTAACAGTCCTTTTCTCCTTAATTCAGCTAACTCCTTTGCCAACAGGGTGCACCTGAGAGGGAAGGAAGCTTGGAACATGTGAAGCAAACAGCAGCCAGTCGGGAAGTTACCTTCTCTGGAGGAAAGTCAGCACACCAATCCACCAGCTGACATTTTTGGAGGCAAATTCAGTTACTTGCAGAGAGTCAGTAGCTTTAAGAGATCACATGAACAGCCTTCTGGGCATTTTTAGAGATGTGTAGCAGAAAAGTGAAAGTGAAAGCCGCTCAGTCGTGTCCGACTCTTTGTGACCCCGCAGACTATACAGTCCATGGAATTCTCCAGGCCAGAATACTAGAGTGGGTGGCCTTTCCCTTCTCCAGGGGATCTTCCCAACCCAGGAATCAAACCCAGGTCTCCCACAGTGCAGGCAGATTCTTTACCAGGTGAGCCACAAGGGTGTAGCAGAGGTGCAGATTAATTCAGATGTTCAAACAAAAATACAGTCTTCCTTTTCCAGAATGCATCTGATCCTTCTCATGACCTCCTACTTATCTGAGCTGTAGCGAAAACCATTTAACCCCACTTGGAAAACCAAATTTGATCTAATAATACAAGTATTTTCTAATGTAACTGTCTTCCAGAAATTGCCTCCTCCCCCACCCCAGTGCTCTAGACAGATAGACTCCACCAGACAGACTCACCAGCCATGTACAGTGGGGAGTGGAGAGTTTGCATAGCCTTATAGCAGCAGATGAGGGAGGTGGTAAGGGGTCTCGGCACAGACCCTAGCAGGGCCTGCAGCTCTTCCAGCTTTCACACAGTCTCCCTTCTACCTGATTACTGTGCCACATATCGGAATATGAAGCTGAATTCTTCAGGCAATGAACTCAGCTTTCTCAGGGACCCTCCCTTCTCACTCAGCCCTACCTCAACTACTACTGGCTCCATTGCTCTTCCTGGGGTCAGGCAATAACTCCGACTTGAGTACAAGCTTGTGGCCTTAGGTCCCCCAGCATTTCTCCTGTGCTTCAGTGACACCGCTCCTTCACCTGAGCTGGTTGACCAGGACCATTGCCTGCTCTCCACACCCCTACCTACAAACTCAAGGTGACTTGAACACATTCATGCCGTGAGTTAGATGGAGACACAGACCCTCCACTGAGACCATATGCCCACAGTCTGTGGACCCTCAAAGAAGAGAGGTGCAAAGGCTCTCCTGTCGCTCTTGTCGGTGGTGGTGACGTGTGTACATGTTTGTGTTGCACTGCCTTTAAATTATTCAGCATGCTTTCTACATCCAGGGCTTTTGCTCAGAGACAGGACACCTAGAAAGGGTGTCACCTTACCTATTTCTAGTCTTCTCTGCTCATCTTTCTCCCATAAGCCAGACTTTCCCACTCTTCCTCTCAGGTAAAGAATTCCCTTTCTTAAAACTGGAGGATCAGCTCTACGAGGCCAGGATTAGACTAAATTACAGTAAATTACAATATTTCTTTGCATTTTGATAAAGTCTGTGCTTCAGTGCTATTGTCTTGCTCTAGCCAAAAAGAATCCACCTTTAAGAAGCAAGGTTGATTTGATGGGAAACCTTCTGTTCTTGGAGGGGTCTGTTCTCTCCTTTCCTACAGAGCCTCAGAATTCAGCCTACAGGCTTCAGCAGAGCAGGATTCCTAGGCAGAAATAAAATACATCATTCTATTTTTCTAAAAATACTATCCTGCTCTAAGAGTAGGAAGTAACTACCCAGGTCTCTTCTGGGTCCTCTTTCAGTACCCAGGCCCAGCCAGGCTCTCTACCAGTTCACAGACCATCCCCTTCCTCTTTTTCTGGCTTCCTCATGGGGCCTAGATGCGCACCCACACCGTAACACCTGACTTCAACTTTAATACGAGGAGTGAGGAGATAAGCACATGAGTGGGAAAAATAAATGATGATGTGGTTTTCCAAAGACAAGCTCAGAACCATCTTAACCATGACTAACAAGGAGAAAGCCATACACACAGCATCGTCTTATAAGCCCTTCTTTCTCTAGGAGGGAAAATTCCTGCTTTTTCTTTCATGCAAGTAGAAATAGCAAACAGCCTTCCCATGCTTTTCTTCCCTCTGTCATCAAATCTAGAACATGATATTGTAAACTCATTTCTTCGGTGCAGTTTGAGAGAGGTGCATGTGTGCACGCTCAGTCACTTCAGCTGTGGCCGACTCTGCGACCCCGTGCACTATAGCCCACCAGGCATGGAATTCTCCAGACTTGGACACTCAAGTGGGTTGCCATGCTCTCCTCTTGAGAAAGGTGAGTGGTATACAGATAATAATGATGATTTCAATTCTCCTAAGTGAACAGAGTGAATGTAGTTCAGGATCTTTTCTTGGTGGAAGATGGCACTGACCCTCTCAGATGAGAAGCTGCTTGAGGCAGACTCCTTGCTTTGCATGTTTTCCCCCAAATACTCATTTGTATACATCATGACTAATTGAAAACCCAGAATTGAAGTAAAACTACATTTTAACTTCACACTGTTAAAGCTAGAATTCCCCGCCAGGTCCAGCTTGTCCTAACAGGATTTTATGTGTTGCTTTTTAGCATTTTATAAACTCTTCTAATTCTCTTGCTTTAGTGTTGCATTAAAGACTAAATGAGGAAAAAAATAGGAAAGAATCAGAACCATTAAGCCTTTCAAAAGGTGGCTGTTAAAAAATAACCTTTAAAGGAGGTCTAGCAGCTACCTATTCCATTCACTGACTCCAAAATCTACCAAGTCATCTTGACCAGAACTTCTCTGATGGAGTGTTGCTGAAAGTGTGAGTTGAAAATTTTCTAAATGGACAAGAGACCCCCTTTGCCCCTGGAGTGTATGATTCAGATTCAGGATCTTTTGGCTAATTTTGATTTTTTGGAGATTTTGATTTTTTTTTTCCTTTATTTGGTTTCTAATGTGACCTTGACCTTTTGTGTACAAAGCTTAGGGAAGGAGTGAATGAATGAGCATAATGATCCCAAAAGTCTTTAGGAAAGGACAGCGTCAACTTCCCTCTCCAGCCCTACTACCCTCACTGCCTTAAAACCTGGAGTTATACAATTAGGCCAAGATGGAACGAGGTGGCCCTAACTGGAACCTGAGGACAGATAAAAACATCTTTGAGTCTTTAAGGGAAAGAAGACTGACAAGCTGAGGACCCAAATCTCATGGCCTGGAATTGATTCTGGCACAAGGCTTGTTCGTGATAAGAAGTCCCTGTGGAGTCAAGCAGGGCACAGTGCTTGGGGACAATAACAGCATGTAGGCCTGATCTTGGAGCCCATATTGGGCTCCACTGAGGCTGGGACGGGGACCTGGGCCAGCAGGGACATCCTGTACTAAAGCAATTCCAGCCACCAGAGCGTGCAAGGTCTGAGGAGCCATGGGGCAGCCACTGCATGGTTTCTGGAAGTGGAGCTGACTCTTTCCAGATGGTGCAGTCTCTGAGGGCAAACAGAAGGTGCCTGGATGAACTGTGCACAACTAAGAGGAGTGAATATATTCGTATCCTGAGTTGGTGAATGAGTACACCGAAGTTATAAATCACACCAGAATCAAGATTTAGTGAGCTGCTATCCACCTTGTCCTGGTCTAGGTGCTTTTAGGAGTATAAAGAAGTGTAAAATATGATACCTGTCTACAAGGAATTGTTGTTGTTCAGTTTCTAAGTCTTATCTGACTCTTTGTGACCACATGGACTGCAGCATACCAGGTTCCCCTGTCCTCCACTACCTCCCAGAGTTTGCTCAAATTCATGTCCACTGAGTTGGTAATCCTATCTAACCATCTCATCCCCTACTGCTTCCTTCTCCTTTTGCCTTCAGTCTTTCCCAGAATCAGGATTTTTTTCCAGTGAGTCAGCTCTTCACATTGGGCGGCCAAAGTATAGGAACTTCAGCTTCAGCATCAGTTCCTATAATGAATATTCAGGATTGATTTCCTTTATGATTGACTGGTTTGATCTCCTTGCACTCCAAGGGACTCTCAAGCATTTTCTCCAGCACCATAGTTGAAAAGCATCAATTCTTCAGCACTCAGCCTTCTTTAGGGTCCAAGTCTCACATATGTCCATGACTATTGGAATAACCATAGCTCTGACTATAGAGACCTTTGTTGGCAAAGTGATGTCTCTGCTTTTACTACGTTGTCTAGATTTGTCATAGCTTTCCTTCCAAGGAGCAAGTGTCTTTCAATTTCATGGCTGTAGTAACTCCACAAGGAGGTATTAAAGCTGAATATTAGAGAGGCAATGCAGTTCAAGAATAAGAGAGAAAATTGCAGCATTAAGGGGGAGAAGTGAAAAGCAAAGGAGAAAAAGGATATAAGCATCTGAATGCAGAGTTCCAAAGAATAGCAAGGAGAGATAAGAAAGCCTACCTCAGCGATCAATGCAAAGAAATAGAGGAAAACAACAGAATTGGAAAGACTAGAGATCTCTTCAAGAAAATTAGAGATACCAAGGTAACATTTCATGCAAAGATGGGCTCAATAGAGGACAGAAATGGTATGGACCTAACAGAAGCAGAAGATATTAAGAAGAGGTGGCAAGAATACACAGAAGAACTGTACAAAAAAGATCTTTACGACCAAGATAATCACAATGGTGTGATCACTCACCCAGAGCCAGACATCCTGCAATGTGAAGACAAGTAGGCCTTAGAAACCATCACTACAAACAAAGCCAGTGGAGGTTATGGAATTCCAGTTGAGCTATTTAAAATTCTGAAAGATGATGCTGTGAAAGTGCTGCACTCAATATGCCAGCAAATTTGGAAAATTCAGCAGTGGCCACAGGACTGGAAAACTGCAGTTTTCATTCCAATCCCAAAGAAAGGAAATGCAAAAGAATGCCCAGAGTACCACACAATTGCACTCATCCCACACGCTAGTAAAGTAATGCTCAAAATTCTCCAAGCCAGGCTTCAGCAATACGTGAACCATGAACTTCCTGATGTTCAAGCTGGTTTTAGAAAAGGTGGAGGAACCAGAGAGCAAATTGCCAACATCCGCTGGATCATGGAAAAAGCAAGAGAGTTCCAGAAAAACATCTATTTCTGCTTTATTAACTATGCCAAAGCCTTTGACTGTGTGGATCACAATAAACTGTGGAAAATTCTTCAAGAGATGGGAATACCAGACCACCTGACCTGCCTCTTGAGAAACCCATATGCAGGTCAGGAAGCAACAGTTAGAACTGGACATGGAACAACAGACTGGTTCCAAACAGGAAAAGGAGTACATCAAGGCTGTGTATTGTCAACCTGCTTATTTAACTTATGTGCAAAGTACATCATGAGAAACACTGGGCTGGAAGAAGCACAAGCTGGAATCAAGATTGCCAGGAAAAATATCAATAACCTCAGATGTGCAGATGACACCACCCTTATGGCAGAAAGTGAAGAGGAACTAAGAAACCTCTTGATGAAAGTGAAAGAGGAGAGTGGAAAAAGTTGACTTAAAGCTTAGCATTCAGAAAACTAAGATCATGGCATCTGGTCCCATCACTCCATGGGAACTAGATGGGGAAACAGTGGAAACAGTGGCTGACTTTATTTTTTGGGGCTCCAAAATCACTGCAGATGGTGATTGCAGCCATGAAATTAAAAGACGCTTACTCCTTAGAAGGAGAGTTATGACCAACCTAGATAGCATATTCAAAAGCAGAGACATTACTTTGCCAACAAAGGTCTCTCTAGTCAAGGCTATGGTTTTTCCTGTGGTCATGTATGGATGTGAGAGTTGGACTGTGAAGAAGGCTGAGCACCAAAGAATTGATGCTTTTGAACTGTGGTGTTGGAGAAGACTCTTGAAAGTCCCTTGGACTGCAAGGAGATCCAACCAGTCCATCCTAAAGGAGATCAGTCCTGGGTGTTCTTTGGAAGGACTGATGCTAAAGCTGAAACTCCAATACTTTGGCCACCTCATGCGAAGAGTTGAGTCATTGGAAAAGACTCTGATGCTGGGAGGGATTGGGGGCAGGGGGAGAAGGGGACGACAGAGGATGAGATGGCTGGATGGCATCACCAACTAGATGGGCATGAGTTTGAGTGAACTCTGGGAGTTGGTGACGGACAGGGAGGCCTGGTGTGCTGCGATTCATGGGGTCACAAAGAGTCAGACATGACTGAGTGATTGAACTGAACTGAATTGTCCATAAATAATAACAATGCATGTATAGAGTTACCGGGTACCAGCTTCTGTTGTTAGTACTTATGTCTAGTGACTCACTTAAACCTCTAAGCAGCCCTATTATCTTCATTTCACAGGTGAGGACAGTAAGCACAGAAAATTAAACAACTCTTCAAAGGTCACAGATCAGTCGGTGGAGAAGGCGAGACCCCTGTTTCAGGGTCTGGGCTCCTAATTAGCTACATCATTTGGTCACTATGCCCAAGGACCGCAGGAGCTCAGAGCAGACGGTAGTGAAAATAGGTACTAGAGGTAAATTCACAAGATTGATCTCACATCTAGAATCAAAGCAAAGATTTTACAGAGAAGAAGGCAGAGTAAAGGGATGCATTAAGAGCACCATCTGTGTTGTTTTAAGCAAAGGTAGATTGATTTCTATACGCTACTTTTTGGAGATGGTAAGGTAAAGAGCTTTCATAGAAGTCAAGAAGGTGACCCTAAGGAGGCGGTATTTGAGTTGATGCGGGAAGAGGTGGTGTGTGGAGGACAAAGGAAGCAGCACATTTGGAGCCTGGAAAGAAAAGGATGATGCATTTTAGGAAATGAACGCCATTCAGTATGTCTGGAGAAATTGATTTTTTGTGGAAATGGCTTGGAGAGCATAATATCTGATGAGACCAGGGACATATTTGAGTCGTTAGCATGAGAGTCTTTTATACTGTTAAGAATTATTGTGAGGACAGTAGGGAACTATGGAAAGGCTTAATGCAGGAATGTAATAAAGTCATATTTATATTAAAGAAAAAAATCCCAGTTGCAGCATAGAAAATGATTTGGGGATGAGTTGATATTTACAAGTCAGGTGAGAGTTAATGAGACCCTGACCTTAGGCAATGGCAGCTAAGACAAAAAGATATAGGCTTATTCAAGAGATGTTAAGGGGAAAAAATTCATCAATCATTGATTGGAAGTAATGGGCAAAGGAGAAAAAGGAGTCAAGAAAGGTTTTCACATTTCTGATCCATGTATGTGGATGGTGATATCACCAAGTGTGGAACAAATTGAATTTGAATTTCATTGGAAACTACTACATGGATATGACTGGTTGGCCGTAACTACCTTGATCTGGGGCTAGGGGACTGGGTAACCAGGGATGAGGTTGTCTTAGTTGCCATGATGAATTTGATAGAAGCAAAAAGATGGGAACAGAAGCCATGGGGGTATGGTTAAGGGTTAAGTTAAGTCATCAGAAAAACTGTGCGTAGAGGAGAAAACATACTAAGCCAGATGAATGCGGAACACTAATTATTAAGTGCTGACCTTGGAGAAGGCCAGGAAGATTTTTGGTGATTCTGATGAAAGCAGATTGGGTGAAGTGAAGGTGGTGGAAATTGGATCCAGACAGGTTGAGGCCAGTAAGAAATGACACTAAATGCAAGAAAACCCTTCGTAGAAGTTTAGGAGTTTAATAGTTTTTATCTTCCAACAGGAAAGATTAAAAATTAAAGCTCAAAGGAAAATAGATTTTTGTCAGGCAATCTGAACTCTTACTTTGAGGTCTTTCTTAGCCTCTAGGGGACCTAACTCTGCAGAGAAAACTCTGCAAGTTTAGAGATAATGAAAAAATAATAATAATACTGAATCCAGAGAATTACAGTAGGTTAATTCTAGTCTTATGCCTCTTTTGCTCGGCCTGGGAGGCAGATAGTGAAAAAATAGTCTTATGATGAATAAGAAATTAGAAGAGCTTGATATTTTAGTTTTAAAACTCTAGTTTCTTTTTGATTTGGCAGTATTTCCCCCATCTTACACAATCTAACTAAATGAGGCATAATGAGTGATTACTTGGTGAAAAAGCAGAAATTATAATCAATATTCACTTTAAAGAGCTTGAGTAAACATTGGAAATTACATTCCTGTGAAGACATATTATGGCCTGTTGAAAATATAATGTTATGTTAATTAAAATGTGGTTTCACAAATATATTTAATCTCATCTTACAAATAAACACTGTACAATATTTCTGAGATATTTTTAAGTTTGTTGTACATTAACTATAAAACCTTATAACCATGGAACATTTTTCTTTTGTCGGCAGACTGATTTTTGCTTTAAAAGTAGCTATTTTGCTATTTAAAGAGCACCACAAAATGTTCTCATAAATACAGTCTGTTTAAGAAAAAAGACTGTTTTCTTATCTGAGTTTTCCTCCTCCTGACAGCCCCTCACCACATTTTCCCTGACCCTCTCTTCCACCATGTCCACCCACTGTCTGGATTTAAAAAAAATTGAACATTTGCCCCATTGCTGACAAGAAACCAAGCACACTGTCCCAAGTGTCACCTCTTTGCTCTGGCTATCTTTATTGTATGTATTCAAAGACAGGGGCTTCCCAGGTAGCTCAGTGGTAAACAGTTTGTCTGCCAATGCAGGAGACACTGGAGACTCAGGTTTGATCCCTGGGTTGGGAAGATCCCATGGAGAAAGAAATGGCAACCCGCTCCAGTATTCTTGCCTGGAGAATTCCATGGACAAAGGAGCCTGGTGGGCTACAGTCCATGGGGTCACAAAGAGTCAGACACAACTTTGTGACTAAGCAGCAGCAACATCATTCAAAGACAGATGGGTTATAAAAGTCCTCCTCTCTTTATGAACTTGATTAAATGGTCCACAACTTGTGTCTGGTCAAAGGTTGGCATGATCCATTGAGACTCTATGCTCTTCTGCTCAATGTATTTAGTGATAAAACTGAATAATTGATTCAACAACAATTTATTAATGTCTGCCAGAGTTTGTGATAAACTGTAAAAACAAAAGAGGAATAAAATAAGAATTTGTAACCTAACAGAAGAAGACAGATATTCACTGTTAAGATGCTATCACAGAATTATGTCTACTGTTAAGATGCTATCATAGGATTTATGGTGGAGTGGATCCACAGAGAAAGAAGCAGCTCTTCTGTTGACGGGTGGGGTAGTTAGAGGAAGCTTCACGCCAAGATAATTAGGACCAATTGAATTATAGTCCCCAGGTCTTTACTACCTCTCTCGAACAGAACTATGCATCCATGGGACATAACTGTAACTCTGACTATAAAATAGGTAAAGTAAACTTTTCCATCCCATTGACTTTGTGCTTGGCAATATGCCTCACCTTGAACAATGGAATGTTAATGAGCTTTAAATGCGCTTTAGTGATTGACTGCTTCTCTTGCCCTGGCATCAACCAGGAGAAAAAAAGGCACTGGTAACCACAGGTCCCATACCAAGGGACATGAAGGGTAGCTGTAGGCCACAGCCTGAAATAGAGCTTCCCTAGCTGACCTGCAAACTTGTGAGCCTGAGATAAATGACAGTTGCAATCAAACAAAATTTGTGGATTTTTTTATTACTAGCCTATAGCAACTAAACGGAGAAGGAAATGGCACCCCACTCTAGTACTCTTGCCTGGAAAATCCCATGGACAGAGGAGCCTGGTAGGCTGGAGTCCATGGGGTCGCTAAGAATTGGGCACGACTGAGTGACTTCCCTTTCACTTTTCACTTTCATGCGTTGGAGAAGGAAATGGCAACCCACTCCAATGTTCTTGCCTGGAGAATCCCGGGGATGGGGGAGCCTGGTGGGCTTCCGTCTATGGGGTCGCACAGAGTTGGACACGACTGAAGCACCTTAGCAGCAGCAGCAGCATAGCAGCTAAAACCTGGCTACCATGATGATCCCTGATCAAAACAGGGAAGACATATATATCAGGAAGTTAGAGTATAAAGGATTTCCAGGCAGAAAGAACAGCACAAAAAAGTTCCTTCCGTTCTGTAAATGCTGCTATGTGCTGCAAGTCGATCAATAGGTGGTAATGCAGGGTATGGGTGTGGTGTGGGATTAGACAGGAATAATCAGGAACCAGAATGTCAAAGAAGAGATCATTGCCAAGGATGAGCATTTACCATCTATCCAACAGGTATTAAGAACCCATGGGAATAGTTAAAGCAGATCAAAGATATAGTTAGATCTGTATTTTAGAAAGAAGAAGTTAGCATGTGGGGGACTGGGTTGGAGCCAGGCAAGAGATAAATCAGGATATCGAAAAGCAGTGATGAGGATGGAGAGGAGAATGCAGGCTCTAGAGAAGTTAGGGACTTCCCTGGTGGTCCAGTGGTTAATCTGCCTTCCAATGAAGGGGACATGGGTTCGATCCTGGTTGGGGAACTAAGATCACACATGTTGTGGTACAGTTAAGCCCATGTGCTGAAACTGCTGAGCCCAGATCCCACAGCTAGAGCGCCCATGTGCCGCCACGAAGACCCAGTGCAGCCTTAAGTAAATGAATGCTTTTTAAAGAGGAAGATTGTCATCAACAGCATCATCATTTTTTTCTTTTTACAAAATCAACCTTCTACAATGTTTTTCAAAGAGAGTTCGGAGGAAGTTCTAAAAAAAATCAAATTTACTGACAGTTAATTTTCAGAAAGAGCAAGATTCTGAATGCTCAGTTCACTGAAAATCAATTAGCCAAAGGCAAACTTATTTAAAGCGAGCCAACTGAAAGTCAATTTTCCCCCAAAGGACAATTTAAGGTGAGTCTAGGACAGCCTGAAGATGCAAAAGAGGGAGCGCCTGGGCAGATGCAGGGGTTGGGGAGGGATTGAGGAAGAGGGGAGGAAGAACTAGAGCAGGGAGAAAATCTTGAGGAAAACCACTTCAGTGAGTCGGCAAATTAGTTCCTCGCAAGTGGGTTTTTATTGATTTGTGGTGAATTGCTGTTTATCAGGAAGCAAATAGCACAGTCATGGGGTAGAACTGGTGGGAATTCAATGAAGAAACAGTTTAGAAAGTGAGTGTTTCTTCAATGAAGAAACAGTTTAGGCTGAGTTCAAACCAACAAGGTCCCCTGACACTGCGAGAGACAGGAAAAATGCTTTCCCCCACCTTGGCCAGAAAAGACAAGGGGAGCGAGGAATGCCTGCTGTTCTGGGTGAGAGGCTGCGCAGGAAACGCAGCTGCTCATCTTCCTGCTGAAACTGGCAGTGAAGTGAAGTCGCTCAGTCATGTCTGACTCTTCGCGACCCGATGGACTGCAGCCCACCAGGCTCCTCCATCTATGGAATTTTCTGGGCAAGAGTACTGGAGTGGGGTGCCATTGCCTTCTCCAGGAAGACTGACAGTGCCCCCTTCCTGAAAGCGTGCTCCACAGAGCTCGGTGTGTTCACAGCAGGACGGGGCTGCGGGTGGGGCCTGGGTGTGCATGGGTGGACATGGGTATGCAGGAAGGTGCAGGGGATGGTGAGAAAAAGGGGCTTGGACCTCTACCTCCGCTTCAATTAGGACGATCTATATTCTATTAGAGTTTCTTATAAAAATGACAAAATGAAAGAAAAAAAAAACTCATTGACTTGCAGAACTCAAATGATGTAGGCACTAAAAACTGCAAAACAAGAAAGAATGCTCTCCGCTCTGAGAAGCCTACAGTTAAGAGAACATGTACAGAGAGAAAAATAACTACCAACTACCTCATACTAAATGCTAAGTGAGGGCAATAGATACTTAGAACAACAGAAGTTTAGAAAGAAAGGTGAGAATAAAATTAAGCATAGTGATTCTCTTTATCTTTTAGATTTTGTGAATCATGTCACTGAAAATGTTTCCCTTTTTTATTTCAGGCCAAAATTTGTGGTCCAGCCTTAGGCAGTCTATGGAACTTTATGGCAAGTGTTTTATGAGTATAAAGTTGATCTGTGGCTCCATTTTATAACATGATGTTTCTTTTTTCTTTGTTCTATCTTTCTCATATAAATCCAGCTGAGTTGTTGTGATACATTGGAGTCAGAAGACTGATTCAAACTCTGATGTTGCTGCTTGTGAACTGAATGGCCTCTGATAAATTACTTAGCTATCCTGAGTTTCCTCATTTGCAAATGTTTACCCTATCACAGTTTTGTGAGAATCTGTATTCTTAGTGCATATCACAGTAAGTGTAGCTTAATCTGAAATTCCTTGTAGTGATTTCCTTAGTCAGGACCTTGTCTTCAGGATTCAACTAGAGGCTCAGAGTTGAGAAGGGGCGATAATATGTCCTCATGCTCAAAAAGTAACTGCTAGAGGCCTCACTGAGGGCAGTGCAACCCCCATTGTGGTGTTTCTGGAAATTTGAAGGGGTAATTTTGTCTGTCACAATGATGAGGGGGTGGGGGTGCCGCCCCTGACATTTAGTGGGAGGAGGTAGAGATGCTTGACATCCTGCAACACATAGGGCTCTCCCACACAGGAGAGAGCTGTCCCACTTCCCCCACCCCCTTCAGATGTCCCATCGGTGAAATGACACTTTATACCTCCCTGAGCCCAGAACTTAACTTCACTGTACATGAAAACGCCTAGTATTTTGGGTGCCTTTTCAAAATCCTCTGATATCTAGGGAATACAACTCCTGAATAAATAAAGGGAAGACTGTACTTTGCCCTGTTTGGAAGAGTCATTCACCATTTCAGAAGACTGCACAGGAAGCCTCCCGTAGAAACTCACGATGTGCTCCAAGAGCATCTCCAAGAGCCCGCCTCACAGAGGCCCCTGCTGTCAGCCACACCGCACCCGTCGGAAGGGATGTGGAGGTCTGTGTCTCTCCCCACACCTACCTTCTGGCTGCAGCACACCAGAGAAGGGAGCAAGGTGTGGAAACAGCAGAACTGGAATGGCAGGAGGGGAAACTGGCCATCCCTCCTGCCCACTGAAGTTTCCAAGCCATCATAAGATTACTATAGTGACTATAGAGTATAAGACTGACGTTTTACATTAGACTGAGCTGGACTAAAGCCTGAAAGCAAGCCCTAAGTACTGGAAAGAGGCATAACGAAAAGCTTGAGGACCTAAGATGATTTTGAGGGGAATGTCTGACGATGGAGATGCCTACAGGACATGATGAGAGAACAATGCAGTCAGTCCCCGAATGTTCTGTAAGATAAACCCATTCTGTTCACCAGGTATGTAAGGAATCTAAATGCTATTGTCGCTTACCTTTATCAGAGTCCAGCTCTGAACACCAAGCTGGCAGATGCTGTAACTAGGCCCTTCTGGCAACATGTGCGAGGCACACCCTAGCCTTTCTTCCACCCCCTCACCACGTCTTGCAAGGGGTGTTCTCTAAACCAAGTCAAAGAAAATAGAATTTTCAGGAACTCTCGATTAGACAACCACATGAGAAGATAGAACTTGGTTTTTTGTTTGTTTTATGAAACTGGAGTAGGACAGACCCTACTCCTTTGGGAATCCCTTCCATGCGCAAGGATTTCTGCTTCTTCAGACAGTTCCACTGTGCTGCTGGCTTGGTCTTTGGAAGACCGAGAGGGAACTAAGATGGAATCAGAGGAATGCAACCACGGAGTGAGTAATCTGGTATTGTCCCTATGCTGGCATACCAAAATGTCACTAGGACTGGTGTGAAGCACTGATTTAGGACCCATGACAGCAAGTAGTCAAGTGAAGGCATCTGTTTAAAATATATTCTAACCACGTACTGTCAATACTTCTCAGGAAGTTGGCATATTTGTAGGCAACAGGATAAAGATTTGAAAGTTAAAATCCTGTCAAATTCTTTCTCTAGATCATAACAACCACCAGTCAGCCCCAGAGCAGCTCATTTCAATAGGTTTGTTCTGTGTCCTTTAAAACTTTCATTTTCTCCTCTACGGAAATTGATTTCCATCATTTTTTAATTTGATTATGAGTAACCTAGGTTAGTAATTTGACATTTTATCTATGGAACTGGGTTTAAGAAACACTCATAATGAGCCAAAGAGATCTCATTTTTTGCTACTTGAAGACTGCTATATTTTTGCATTTTTATTAAGTAGTAAGTTTTTGTTCTTATGCAATTTATGGTAAATGTGTTTTAAGGAAGTTTTATTTCCTATGAGCATAAATTTTGCTAGTTTTAAGAGGCAAAAGTTATATTTACATATAACAATTGTATGGATTACAATTGTATGACAGCTTGTAGAATTGTTACCTGAAGAACAAATTCCTAAGAAAGCTTATTTAGATTTGACAATTGTGGGGTGTAGGTTCTGTGTTGATTTTAATTTGTGTTCAAATCTCACTCTCCCTGGCTTTTCTTAAGACTTATAAGGCAATTCTTTTCTTTGTGTATCTGAGCTTGAAGAGTATTATAGAACAGGATAAGAAGAAGAGCAATAGCCTTAATTAATTACCTGAATTAGTCATGGAGCTAAGTGTCTGCTTGTTGCAGTGAAGCTGTGCATTGCGTTTTAGAGCTTACTCTTAATAAGAACCCTGGTCCCCCTGTGTGTACTACGTGCGAGCCTGAGCATTGCTCTTTCGGATAACTGACGGAGCTGATGCTTCCCTTTCTTCTTCTTTAACTACAAAAATTAAAGCTAAAATTGAGTCCTCCAGTTTACCAGTATTTAGAACTTCATGGAACACATTTGAGAAAGTTCACTCTCATATCTGAGGCTTCCCAGGTGGGAGTAGTGGTAAAGAACCCACTTGCCAATGAAGGAGACATAAGAGACTTCAGTTCGATCCCTGGTCACGAAGGTTCCCATGAACCACGAGAGACAGTAGTTGAGTAGGGGGTCACAAGACCTCAGCTGGGGAGTATATTGCCCGTGTTGAGAAACTGCAGTTCAGAGGTTTCCAAGGAACCCACATAGGCCTGAAAAGCTGCCTGTATTTGAATATCTGCATCTTGACCCTTTTCCTTTAAGCTTCTCCTCATCAGGCTCGACCCTGAAGACTCAGATGATGGAAGAGAAAAGTATACAGAGCACTAGGAAATTTTTTTAAAAAAAGAAAAGACATATTCCTCTCCCTCATGATCCTGAGGTGGAGAGGGGGCTTTTGAACTGTGATGCTGGAGAAGGCTTTTGAGAGCCCCTTGGACTGCAAGGAGGTCAATCCAGTCAATCCTAAAGGAGATCAGTCCTGAATATTTATTGGAAGGACTGTTGCTGAAGCTGAAACTCCAACACTTAGGCCACCTGATGTGAAGAGGACTCATTTGAAAAGACTCTGATGCTGGGAAAGATTCAAGGCAGGAGAAGGGGATGACAGAGGATGAGATGGTTGGATGACATCGCTGAGTCAATGGACGTAAGTTTGAGCAAGCTCCCGGAGTTGGTGATGGACAAGGAAGCCTGACATGCTGCTGTCCATGGGGTCACAAAGAATCAGACACAACTGAGTGACTGAACTGAACTGATAATTGGGTTTTATTTCTTTATCCACTATGACAATCTCTGACTCTCAATTGGTAACTTTAGGCCATTCACATTTAAACAGAGTATCGATATAGTTGGATAAATACCTATCATGTTAGTAATTATCTTTTATTTCATTGTACTTGTTTTTTTCCTTCCCCCTTTTTTCTAGTTTTAATTGAACATTTTACATAAGTCCATTATTTTTCATGTCTTAAATATTATAGTTATTTTTAAATTTTTTTAGTGGTTGCCTTAGAGTTTGTAATTTTCCTTTACAAATACTCTCAGGGTACATTTAAAAACACTTAAATACCACTTCACAGGTAGAGAAGGTAACATAACAGGTTATTCTCAATTCCTACCTTCCATCTTATGACACTGGTGTCATTAATTTTCTTATTTATATGTTATAACCAGCCAATTCTTTGTTGTTATTACCTTAGATGGTAATCTTCTATATCAGTTAAAAATTTTAAAGTTAAAGATTTTATTTTACCTTTATGCTCATCTAACACTGTTCCTTTTTATAATTACAGTTTCTGACCTACTTAGTTTTCCTTTCCCCTAAATAACTCTTTTTTAACATTTCATATAAGTCAGCTCTGCTGGTGATGAAGTCCTAATTGTTTACTTGAGAAAGCTTTTATTTTTCCTTCACTTTTGGAGAATAATTTCCCCTGGATACAGAATTCCAGATTGGTAAGAACTTTTTCCCAAGACCATAAGTATTTCATTCTTGTAGTCCTTGCTCACATGGTTTCTGATGAGAAATCTGTAGTGGTCTGTGCGTGAGTTGGAAAAGAATTTCCAGCCATGAGGCAGAATGAAAAGAGGATAAAGTTTATTAGAGTGGAGACACTGTTAGAACAGCAGACCAGCTCAAGGGAGAGCTGAACCTTTCACAGGCTAGCAACCAGTTTTTATAGCCTTAAGACAGAAAATTCCTACTGGAATGGTGGCATTAGGTGATTGGTTAGGGTGCTATAGGGTGAGCATTTCACCTGATACAGGATCAGGGAACTGGCTGGTTTGGATCCAGAGGCTCATGGCAACAGTTGCTATGGGACTTGGTCAGTTCCAGAGATTTTTATCCTGTGACCTTGGTACAGGCTCCACAGAATCCACTGTAATTCTTATACTTGTTTCTATATATTTAAAGTGTTTTTTCCTTGCTCTGTTGCCGCCCCCTCTCCCCCACCCAAAGCTTTCTCTTTGAATTTGGCTTTCTTCTTTCTGAATATGACATGCCTATGTGAGGCTTGTTTTGAGTTTTTTTTCTTTCTGATATTTAGCTTGCTTGATGTTCTTTGAGATTCCTGGGTCTATGATTTGCTGTCATTCATTTTGGAAAATTCTTGGCCATTTTTATTTCAAATATTTCCTCTCTTCACTCTTCTTTTTTTGTGTGTGTTCCAATTATATACATACTACATTTATAAAAATTGTCCCACAGTTCATGGATGTTCCAGATTTTGTTTGTTTGTTTCCCATTTTTCTTTCTCTGCATTTCACTTTGGCAAGTTTCATATGATATATCTTGAAATTCACTGATTCTTCCCTTGTCTAATGATGAGCCCATCAAATTCATTATTTATTTCTGTTACAGTTTTTTTTTCTAGTATATTTTTTTGATTCCTTGTTAGAGTTTCTCTCTACTTACATTAGCCATCTGTTATTGAATGTTCTATACATTTTCCATCAGAATGCTTAGCATATTAATAATTAGTTAAATTCTCTGCCTGATAATTTCTATATCTGTGTCATATCTGAGTCTGCTTCTGATTTCCTTTGTCTCTTTCAGTTCAGTTCAGTGTTGCAAGAGGGCATCAGAGGGCAGACACACTGAAACCATAACCACAGAAAGCTAGTCAGTCTAATCACAATCATAGCCTTGTCTAACTCAATGAAACTAAGCCATGCCCTGTGGGGCCACCCAAGACGGGTAGGTGATGGTGGAGAGGTCTGACAGAATGTGGTCCCCTGGAGAAGGGAATGGCAAACCACTTCAGTATTCTTGCCTTGAGAACCCCATGAACAGTATGAAAAAGCAAAATGATAGGATACCAAAAGAGGAACTCCCCAGTTTTATGCTACTGGAGATCAGTGGAGAAATAACTCCAGAAAGAATGAAGGGATGGAGCCAAAGCAAAAACAATACCCAGTTGCAGATGTGACTGGTGATAGAAGTAAGGTCCAATGCTGTAAAGAGCAACATTGCATAGGAACCTGGAATGTTAGGTCCATGAATCAGGGCAAATTGGAAGTGGTCAAACAGGAGATGGCAAGAGTGAACATCAGCATTCTAGGAATCGGCGAACTAAAATGGACTGGAATGGGTGAATTTAACTCAGATGACCATTATATCTACTACTGTGGGCAGGAATCCCTTAGAAGAAATGGAGTAGCCATCATGGTCAACAAAAGAGTCTGAAATGCAGTACTTGTCTGTTTAGACTATGCCTTTTAATATGTCTTTTTATTGAAGCATGCTTAGAGTAGTGATTCACAGGGTAGTAAGGACTAAGTTAAAGGCCTTTATTGTGTGGTTTCATAATACAACTAGGACTTGGGCTATATTTAATTTTTTTTGTAAGTGTAGGTAACAGAGGGTTTAAATTTCTCTAGTGTATTTGTCTTTGTCCCCTGTTGTCTTTAGACTTCCCTAGATATTCCTTCTAAAATAAAGTCTGAGCCTTACAGCTCTTCCACTTGTTATTTTTCTAGAGCCCTGTTGATGTGATGATAAGCTGTTGGTAAGGGGGAAGAATTTTACAATCTTCTGATTAAATTTCAGTTTTTTTAGAACCAATGCTCCAGACTGTTACCTTCACAAGTGCTTTTTAGATTTTTTTTTCCACTCTTTAAAAGTAAGACAGGAAAGCAAAAGGGAGCTAGAAGAGGGTAAAAGTTCTTTTCCCAAGATTGAATAAGGCTTTGGTAATGTATTTGCTCCTGGAGAATAGCTTTTTCTTTTGGAGAATACTCTTTTTAAGCACATTTCAAAATAGTTAATTTCCCTTCACCTAGCCAGAACCACAAGGGGCTTTTTTTTTTTTTTTGTTCCTAACTCCTCACTGTTAAGACTTGGTGAGATTTCCGGGGGGGGGAGGGGGGGGGACCATGGTAATCACAGGATCACAGGAGTGATATGTTATCACATTTACAGAGTCCACCCAAACTCAAACGGAGGAAATTAAACAAGGGCAAGACTTATTAAGGATAAAATTAGAGTTCCGCCTACTTCAGTGACATTTTTACAAGTTTCATTGACAGTAAGAATTCAAGTTTACCCTAGGTGCATGATAAATAGTCCATCTTATTATCACTCCACTGAAATAGTAGCCAGAAATTCTTGAGTTATAAATAAATGAACCTGAGAGTCGGTTTCCTCCTCATTAACACATACTTACCTAACAAAATTGTTGCAAGAGTCAGTATAACTGGTGTTTATCATGATCTCAGCTGTGTAGTACTTGCAATTGGTAATTGTTTCTGAATTGTCACAGTAGCTTTGACTTTCTGTGTGGCACAATGACCTCAAACATTGGCAGGAGAGAAAATTGAGGGTTCCTTAAAGTGTAAGAAAGTGGTGAACGAGTTCACATTCTAAATGAAAAACCCATACAAATATGTCAAAGTTTTTAAAAGCAGCTTATGACGATGAGACAAATGGAATTTATCTTCAACTTTCTTCTAAAAGAGCCAGGGCCCTCTTTTGGGTCCCAATACATTTGCTGGTTCAAGAGGTCAAAGATATATTTAAAAAGAGAAAATAATTTTTTCAAATAATAGAAATTTATATTCTTGATAAAAACATGTCATCTGAAAGAATAATCAGGAAATGATAGCAAAGAAATTTCTTAAGAAATAATGCAACTAGTAGTGGGTATAGGTGGAAGAAACTTATAGTTTTACAAGCTAATAAAACACATTAAAGTAAATAAAGAGTACAGTGTATTTGCAACACAGTTGGAGACAGTTACAAAATTGATAGCTAAGCCTTAAAACAGACTGTATTTTTTAAAATGGGAATTATAAGATGTGTGTCAGGAAAAGGAGCATAATTTTTTAATTGGTATAGTTGACTAGCAATTTAGAAGAAAAATCTAGTCATATCCTTACCTTATGGGCTTCCCTGGTGGCTCAGACAGTAAAGAATCTGCCTGAAATGCAGGAGATCCAGGTTCAATCCCTGGGTCAGGAAGATCCCCTGGAGAAGGGAATGGCTACCCACCCCAGTATTCTTGCCTGGAAATTCCATGGACAGAGGAGCCTAGCAGGCTACTGTCCATGGGCTCACAAAGAGTCAGACAAGGCTGAATGACTAACACTGCCCCTGTTTTTAACTTTCATGTCACTTATACAATTACTGTCATAATAACATAAAAGCAAATAAATCCTGTCAGCTATGGGCTTTCCTGGTGACTCAGATGGTAAGGAATCTGCCTGAAATGTGGGGGACCCTAGTTCCATCCCTGGGTCTGGAAGATCCCATGGAAAAGGGAATGGCAAACCACTTCAGCATTCTTGCCTGGAGAATCCCATGGGCAGAGGAGCCTGGCAGGCTACAGTCCATGGGGTGACAAAGAGCCAGACAAGGCTAAATGACTAACGCTTTCACTTTCATCCTTACCTTATACAATAGGCCAATATAAATTCTAACTTTATTTAAATGGTTTATTACTACTTGCCGGGAGCCAGCGTAAGGAACTCCGCCCATGGCAAAAGTCATGTGGAAGGCGGCGCGGCATACGCAAAGGCGGGATCGAGCCTCAGGAAACCCCCTGTTCCCGAGCATCTACCCCCCAAAACCAGAGTCTGCCTACTTCACTGCTTTATGCTCTCACCTACATCTCTGACTTCACGGGGGGCCGTCCCCCACCACCTCTCTAGGAGAAGGAGTTAACCTACAGCTCCAGTTAATAAAAATTCCTGGGCATGACAAGGGTGTCTCAGGTCAAACCTCCCTGCTGGCAGTCTAGCTTGTGTGACAGGATTATCCACACTCTTGCTACTACATGCATGATTGTTTGCTAACCTCTCAACCATAAACAGCACAGAGAGTTTGGAGTATTTTGAAAGTCTTAGTTAGCATCGGGTTTTTCTAAAGATAAAAATCGTGTTGGTGAAGGGTTTTTCATGTATTGGGCCAATGTTTGCTGCTAAATCCCCTGCCCTTATACGTGTTAATGAATATATAACTAGCATATAGGAGAAATAAGTATTAACCTTTAAGATTAATCATGTTAAACCTTAGGCTAAGTAAATTCCTTTCTTAATTGTAACCCACTACACCCTCACCCTATAGGAATACAACTTTATATGGTACCTTCGGAGGGTGGCGCCTGGTTTAAGAGAAAATCATCCCTGGAAAAAATAAGTTTTCTGGTTGACTGACTGTTATCAGAAAGAAAGGGTCATAAAATGTTAGTAGGACCCCTGGCCAGAAACCCCTAAGATCTTTTATATGAAGCACCTGATTTTGATAAAGGTCAGGTCTGCTGACCCCGTGTGACTCAGTATTCATCCCTATGTATAACGAAAAGTATATAAGCGAACCTGAAAAATAAAGAAAACAGACCAGTTCCTGGAAAGACTGGTTTCCCCCATGTGGTCATTTCTCATTCTCTTCTTTTCTGGCTGAATTCCCATCTGGAGCGTGGAGGCTCACCATGGCTACTTACTTGCCCTGGCTTCTAAGACCCACGCGAGAGGGACCCCAAGGCGGGACACCCTCCACTATTCAAGCGGGCACTGGTGGCCTACGTAGATGGTGCGAATTCCTTGTCTTGGAGTTTTATTGGTTTTCCACGTAAACCAAGTTATTCAGCCTCTTTTCCTCCACTAAAATTTCCTACTACTCTATTCTTTTCTAATCTCTCTTTTAATCTGTAATTAAATAAATTAATTCCTAGGATGCCGACTCTGTCCCCGCTTAGGATTACCCTGGATCCACCGGGGCTGGACCCCAGCAACTACTATTAATAATAGCAGCAGCAATAATCATTGCCAGTCAGGAAGCACTTATCCCTCAAATCTTTGAGAAATTTACCTCCTTGATTGTTAACAGCCTGGGTCCATGTTTCTCAGGTGGTTGGAGGTAGCCTATCGAAAGTCTTGTGCGTCATCCCTTTCTTCCTCATACCTGCAGACTACTAGCCGGGATAAGTGCTTTTGTTCTGCAAGCTCATACTCTCCTGGTGAAAGAAATGTGTATTCCCGGGGAAAACTTGTAGAGAGAACTACAAGTGTCATTCGACTTTCACTCCAAGCCATATCAGCCAAGAGAGATTTTTCTGTGTGTGTGTGTGTGTGTGTGTGTGTGTGTGTATCACATCTTCTTTATCCATTAACCTACCCATCAATGGACAGTTAGGTTGCTTCCATATAACGTCCATTATAAACAATGCTGCAAAAAAAAATGGAAGTGAATATACTTTTCCAATTAATGTTTTCACTTTTTGAATGAAATACCCAAAAGTCTAATTGCTGGATCATATGAAAGTTCTATTTTTTGAGGAACTTCCACACTGCTTTCCATAAGGGTTCTTTTATTCCAGTCATTGCCAATACTTTTTAGTCCCTGTCTTCTTAATGATAGTCATTCTGATAGGTATAAGGTGATTCCTCAAAACTGTGGTTTTGATTTTCATTTCCCTGATGATTAGCAATGGTGAGCACCATTATCTGTGCCTGTTGGCCATCTGTATGCCTTCTTTGTAAAAGTGTCTGTTCAGATTTTCTGCCCATTTTTTAATTGGGTTGCTTTTCTGCTACCAAGTTGTATGAGCTATTTATATTTTTTGATACTAGACCCTCTGTGTTGACATTGTGCAAAAGCTATGGTGGGCAACCTACTGGTGCCTTAGCATAAACCAAGACAGCAGCACCAAACTTGTGGTCACTGTTTTTCACCACTCTGCGCTTGTGGTAAATAAAACAAAAATTTAACAAAGCAGAACAAAAAGGCCAATTTTACTGAATAATGTCCTTGAAGAAGCAATAACCATGATGTTATGAATTTTACTAAACCTCAGTCCTTGAGGACATATATTGTTTTCTCTGTGACAAAATGAGAAGCGTGAACAAAGCATTTTGCTGAATACTAAATTACAATGGTGTCTAGAGAAAGCACTTCATGACTGTTTGAATTAAACATGAATTTCATGACTGTTTGAAAAGCTGAACTATACATTTTTTTCTTCATGGAACATTTGTACTTGAAAGAATTGATAGACAAATTATGTTATTCAAACATAGTTGTTTGGCATACATTTTCTTGAAACTGAAGTAAGTTATCACTTTAAGGAAAACAACTGAATTTGTTGCCAGTAACAAAAGTCTGAGTTTTCAATGAAAATCAAAATATTGAAAAATGTGAACTTGAACTGCTTTCCAGTTCTTCAAGACTTTTCTGATAAACTTAGTGATATTAACAAATTTGACTTTTTGATTCTTTGTAATGAAATGTGATAATATTTGGAAGTTTTGTACACCTCAGTGAGCTAGTATTTTCTAAGCAGCTTAGACATTTTGAAATCATGCATGGGTAAAATATCTATTCAAAGTCCTAGAGGCACCAATGGATTTTAATGAAAAAAAAGATCAAAATTTCCTTGATATGGTTTCAGATTCTGCTTTGAAAATAAGTTTTAAGAAACAGTCACCTGATGAGTTTTGTGTAGTATCAAAAAAAAAAACTTTTTTAGAAAAGGCTATTATTAAAATATTCTCCCTTTTCCAACTGTAAATCTATGAGATACTGAATTTTCTTCTTATAATTCAACCAAAACAATGCATTTGACTGATTGCCTACCAAAGCAAAGATGAGGATTCAGTTTTCTTCTAACAAGTTTCAGACTGAAATGTGAAAATATAAAACAATATCACTCTTCTCAAATTATTTTTTGTTTTGAAAATCATTGTTTTATATTAAAATTTTATATATGAAAACATGTAATAAGTTTTTTCAACCAATTAATAAGTATACTTTAAAACTTCATAGGTTTTATTTCTAATATGATAAATTTATTTATTTCTAATACGATAAAAATATAAAAGATATGACCCACATAAACAAGAGTTTTGCAGTCCTCAATACTTTTAAAAGTATAGGGACTTCTCTGGTGGTCCATTGATTAAGAATTTGCCTTCCAGTGCAGGGGAGAGGGCTAGATCCCCGGTTGGGGAAGTAGGATCCCATGTGCCACTGTAGGACTACTAGCTCAAGGAAGGATTCCAGGATTCTGCACGCCACAGCCAAGACCCAATGTGGAGGCGGGGGAGGGAGTAACGGGTCTTGAAACAACAGGTGAGTACTATAAGAAATACAGCTGGTTAGCATAACAACAGGAAAATGCACAATTCCATTTGCAATCAAGGAGATACTTGTTTTGAGGTAATTCCTTACCCAGGAATGCAAAATGGTAATGCACCACCTAACCCTAAATCTGATATAATAGATATTAGATTTTTTTCCTATTGTAATGACAGAAGTAATAGATTTTCTGTTATTTCTTTCCTCTTTACATGTTCTGTCTTTCTAACACTACACACATGTTCTAATTTTTATAATTACTTAAAACCTGAATCTAAAGAAATACTGAGATCAGTTACAGAAGAATTCCCTGAATGTGATCTGTTCCAGAGGATGAGGTGGTTGGATGGCATCACCAACTCAATGGACATGAGTTTGGGTGGACTCTGGGAGTTGGTGATGGACAGGGAGGCCTGGTGTGCTGCAGTTCATGGGTAGCAAAGAGTGAGACACAATTGAGTGACTGAACTGAACTGAACTGATCTGTTCCAGAAACAGGTAGTCTGAGAGAATAAATGTGCTTCCTAGATGAAGCTATCCATGCTTATAGCAAAAGAGCACATCTAGAGAAAACACAACTGAATACAAAGGACAATGGCTTAACAGAACAGCGAGATGGTGTTTCCAGCAAACATTAGCATCCTGTTAAGACTGACTGCATCCTCAGGCATGAAAAAAGCACAATGTCTGTTCACTTATCCTTAGAATACTGATGGCATTTTGTTCTGAAAAACTGAAAGAACAGATGACTAAGCAAGAAGGGTTGAGAGTAACGCTGATTCTTAACTGCATTCAGAAGATCTCTGGTTACAATAATATAAAAATGAAATCATCTCTCTTTTTCTCTTCTGGTGCTAAGTTTAAAACAACAAATATTTGGTCCCTCTCCTGTGTCAGGCACTGTGCTTGGATCACCATCCTGAGGGGAGGACACAGTCCCTGGCCATAGGAGTCTCGCACCTAGAGGAGAAACAGGCGTATATAACAGAGACAACTTCAAAATGACTGAGCCTACAATGGGGTTAAGACACAGGTCAATGCACCCCAGAGGGGGGACAGTGAGCCAGTTTGAGAAGGGCTGCTTTCCAGAAAGGCTTTCTGGGAAAAGTATGATCTGAGGTTAGCCCTGAAGGAGGAATAGGAAGGACAGGCAATGGATGGGAATACAAGCACATGCTCGGTGCAGAGGAGAGTGAGGGTGGGAGTTGGAGGGAAGCTGTTTCATGTAGAAGGCATGATATGCCCACGTGACCAGCAGCAAGATACTTCGGGACAGTTTGGGGATGGAAAGCCCCCTTCTTGCCCTTGTTTGGTCTGTTGGCTTTGATTTAAAAAAACAGAATGAGGGTGAGTGCTAAGAGTTGAGGATGAGTCCCTGCTTGATCAGGAAACACCTGAAATTTCTTTAATACTTGCCACAGACATAATTGCCTTCTCTATTAATAACTGCTGTGTTGGTTTGTGTCCTACAAACACAGGAATTCTGAAAGTATCTATTTCAAACAATATTTATCAAAATAGAGCAAAAAGCATATGACACATTCATATTGGTATTTGCTGCCTTACTGAATATATTCCTATTCCACTTTAAATAGCTCTCTACAGGATGAGAATCCTCTAATTAAAAATTTGTAAATCTAATTGGAAGAGTTTTATGCAAATTATCTTCTGGCTTTGTACATTTCAATCTTGATTTTTCTCCTGTATCCACATACCTCTGATGCCATATTCTGTAGTAAGAATATTCCTGAAAGCAAGTAACATTAAATCATATATGACAAAGTGATTGTGAAACACATACTTATATCTTTCCATATGCAAATAAAATGTATAACAAACTGAATTTCCCTGTATCTGGATCCCAGAAATGTTTGTGGTCACTCCATACGATGATGGGAATTACAACAGAGGAAGACAGACATCAAACATATCTTACTGTTGCAAAATTTTCAAGAAGGTATGACTAAGTAAAACACATTGCTAGGGCTCCCCCACCAGAGACTGTGAAAGGAACCCCTGGAAGGGAAGAACCCTAAAGCAAAAGCATTCTTAGTTTCATGTTGTCTGGCTCTGTAGGTTCATGGCACCAATACCTTTTCTTTATAGTTCAAAGAGATTAAGTAATTTGTCCCAAGCCACAGAGCTAGCAAGGGGCAAACTGTCTAAATTCAAGGTGTGAACATTTTTGACACTCTAGTATGCTGACTCTTGCTGCAGGAAAAGATTTACCATGACCTGAACTGGAGTTAAGCATAGTGAAGAAGGAACAAGAAATATTTGGAAGAAAGAATGACTAAGTTGTTGCTAACTGGGTAAATTGGTGAGGAAGACTTGGAGTTTCAACTAGGACTATCTTGCAGGCGTGGATTAAAGATCTCCAACTACGGGAGGGCAGAGACTCAGAGACTAGAAAGCCAGCAGGACCTAGAAGTCCTGTGGCAAGATGACTGACCCTGGGGTAGGAGTCATATTAAGTAGTCAAGAGAAAAGGACAGGACAATGAGCTGAAGAAAGCAGTGATTGAAAGGTGGTTTGAAAGGACAAAAATTACAGATTTTAGGAATGGAGTCTTATATATATAAGGCCCTTTGTTGTGATAGTGAGTTAAATTTATTATAACTTTGAAATGAATGTCTTTAGGGTTAAGGAACTAATTTTTAAAAGAACAGAGACTTGGGAAGAAAATGGAAAGAGTAAATTCAATCAAAGTAATAAAGGCAAAACAAGAAGATGAGAAAGAAATTCATTGCTTCTGTTAAAAACCTTCTCTGATTTGAAGGTTACTATAAAATCCCTTAAATATATATACATTAACCCAAAGTAGACCTTTAGGCCTTCATCAAAGGACCTTCCTAGCTTTATAGTCACTTTTGACCTCTGAATACTTCTTAGGTTTTCTTATTTTTAATTACAGCGTCTCCGAATGAGTCTGTTTCACAACCTTCTAATAATGGTCTGGTTGAGGTCAGAAACAGCGAGAGATCTTTATTTCTATCAGTAAACCACAGTAGTGTGCTTGTTTACATCTATGCTATTGTGATGGTGAATCAGCCTCATTTTTATCACCTGGCCATTTCACACTACACAAGAATTTAGGGGTAAGTTGGTCAATATCACCATGACTTCCCTTCCAGAGTTCATGGCTGTGTGTTCATGGTTTTTGACATGAGGTCTAAACCAGATAAACTTGTTCCAAGGAGACAACGGCTTACGAACTCCAAGTCTACAAGGACAAATGGGCTGTAGACTTTCATCTTTGCAATGAAGACTGTAATAAATCAGAGACAGAGAGAGGCGCTATCTCTGTTTTTTTAGCCAAGTAATGAAAATGGAGCCCAGTCTTTTCCCAACTTGACTTTCTGTTTAGACTGAAGCACTTTGTCTTCATCTTCTCCTGAACAAAAGAGACTCCAGGCTGGAAAGGAAATTGAATGGCAATGGCAGTATGAAATACTGCTTCAGTCCCTTGGCCCACTTACTGATCTAATGGGTTCCATCTTTTGAAGGCATAGAGGGTGGAGGCCAAAGCGTTCTCTTCTGAAATGTCAAGAAGTAATCAAATTCATAATACAAAAGACACCAAAGGAAACTTGTGGTGTTTTTGATATTCTGGGGGAGAATTTCAGCTTCTATCTAAGCTTTAAATACACAGTTTGCTGAAAACACACAGCAGTGAAATTGTCAGTGGTTTGGAAAGCCCAAGCAAATAGCTTTTGAGGGGAAATGGCTTTTTAATAATTTTAATACAATTTTGACTAGTTCCATTACATAAAATGGCATAATAAATGGTGCTTTGAACCACTGAAAGGAAAAGGTGACCTTAGAGAGACTATTTCTTCCTAATTAGAATAAAACAAACACAATTTGCATAACAGAGTAGTGAATTACTTTTAAGAGAAAAATTTTTCATTGTCTTTATACAAAATTTGCTATTCCAAAATATGCATTTCAAATCACTGTAAAATTGACAAGATTTGTTCATAAACATGAATTTCTGTTTGCAATAAAATAAACCTATTCAATAAGTAGGGCACATATTACTACCACAGTTTTGTATATGAATAACCTGAGAATTTGTGATGTCAATATTACTTAAAAAGGCCACACAGCTCATAAGAATTAAAGCCCAGACTTAAATTTAGCTTTCAGTTTGTTGGGCCAGTGATTGTCTCATGACATCATTACATCAACTGTTCCTGGATACTAAGGGAGAAAGCTAATTATAGAATCCCTCCACAAAGCTCCTTCTAGGCAAATAATTTTTTTTTGATCCTTTGTCTAGATCCACATCTTGATTAAAATGCATTATAAAAGTCATGAGGGACTTTCCTGGCAATCCAGTGATTAAGACTTTGCCTTTCAATGCAGGGGATACAGGTTTGATTCCTGGTCAGGAAACTAGGTTTCCACATGCCTCACAATCAGAAACCAAAAACAGAAATATTGCAACAAATTCAATAAAGATTTTTTAAACAGGCCACATCTTTAAAGTAAAAAATGAAAGTCATGGGCCCATGGGAGAAATAGTATTTTATTGATGAAGATTTAGAATAATCAGGAGAAAAGTGCCTATGTAATTGTTTTTTAACTAATTGGCTCAATAAAGAGTCTTTGTGGTGTCCAGGCACCATCTCTCTTCATTTAGGTCCAGGAATCATCTTGTAGCAATGCAGTTGTAACTCACAAGGCCATGGCTCTTTAGAACCTGTTTGTATGAGGGAAATAAAAGCTCTTCTTAATGGCACCCCACTCCAGTACTCTTGCTGGAAAATCCCATGGACAGAGGATCCTGGTGGGCTACAGTCCATGGGGTCCCAAAGAGTCAGACAGGACTGAGCAACCTCACTTTCACCTTCACCTTGGCAGTTGTTCAATACCATTTATTTGATGCCGGTTATATCATCACTTTTAAACACTCTGTTACCGACTATGCTGCCCACGAATGCTGGCTTCCAGTGACTTAGAAATTGTGTTTGTTTCTGTGCTTTGTTGGAGAAGCCCACAGATGTGAGTCTTACCCCACCTACACAAGAAAATTAAAGCAATGATTTATGCATGAGGATGCTAAATTTACCATTCAGAACTTTGTATTTAAATACAAAACAACACATTTTCCAACCGTATCTTGATTGGAGCTCTTTAGGCCTGTATTAGAACGTCCTCTCTCCACTGTGGCCTAAAGCCCTGCCTTCCGTCCAGTGCTGCCAATAAGGACAGGCAAGAGGCCAGGGACTGACACAGAAGAGTGGTCCCGTTGCCAAGGACTGTCGCCCTTGCCTGGCATAGTCTGAGACAGGCCTGAGAGCACGCCACGGTACCAGTCAGAGACAAGAGTGGGCGTGGGGTGAGAGGGCCCGTGGGCTTGCACACTTTCAGCCCGACAGGTGTGGCCAGTTCTGGGGCCCTGACTGATAACGTGCCATGCAGCCCACCAGCAGGGTGGGAGACCTCTCTGGGTAGCAGTGGTGGAATACACAAGCCAAAGGAAGCCTTCTGCCACGCTACCACCCACGAGCTCTCTAGATGGGAGGCGGCTCCAGGGCAGAAACCTAGCCAAGTGAGAGCAACATCCCAGGCCGCAGCTGCAGCTGGAATCCAAGGGTCAGCAATGGAGCCGTGTCGCCAGCTCACCCTGTGCCTAACCTGAGTGAGAATCACATCAGGTCTGTCTGCTACCACCATGCTGCTGCCCCAATTTCATGTCATCCCATAAAGGAAATACGCCAAACAGAGCAAGCCTCCTATCCAGCTACCTTCCTCCAGCTAGGGCTTGGCCAGGATGACTGGAGACAACCCCACAGCACACATCTCTAAGCCCCTCAAACTCTAACGCCCCCTGTGTGTGTGTGATAGAATACCAGAAAGTGCAATGAAGGGAAAAAACAAACACCAGGCCCACACAGGCCCTGGTCTGCTCTCGGAGAGCTTCCCAGGTGGTTCTGCTGGTTTCCCCTGGACCCAACCACCAGAAGGGTCTTAGAAACTGTTGAGACAGGCAATCTGAGCAGGCTGCGTGTTTGCCCAGGTATTAGCGTGTTCTGGTCCCTCCAGGTACTGCTTCTTGGTACTCTGCTTAGCAAGACAATCAAAAGATCCAAAGTAGGATAAAATGACTCCCTCTATGCC
This sequence comes from Capra hircus, assembly GCF_001704415.2. NCBI lineage: Eukaryota > Metazoa > Chordata > Mammalia > Artiodactyla > Bovidae > Capra > Capra hircus. The sequence goes on from NC_030813.1 coordinate 4,501,107, forward strand.
AAATCTCAGCCATTTGCCCTATAGACTCACTTCTGCCCGTTTTCATGTGCTCTGGCTGTGATCGATCGGAATTACATCCTTACAGCTTCTGTGCCCTCTGACCTCTAGCTGGACTTGATCCATGGGGGCCCTGGCCAGAGATGGAGAAAATTAGATGAGGGAAATTAGGGAATTTTTCTCACAGCTCTTTCATCCTGAGATGACTTTGAATGCACTCCTCCACCAATTTTATATTAATTCTAATTTTTTTTGGCTTTTAATTCAATAAAGCTACTAATCATGCTATCACCATTAATACTTTATAATTTGTGTTCTACTGATGGGATCTAAATGATTTTAAAATAAATATAATTATATTCAAGCTGTATAAAACTTTAATGTGCTTTATACAAATATAAGAAATGCAAAAATTAAGAACAAAAATCATTTTTCACAAATATTTCAAGTTGTTTTCTTCTAGATATTCACAACCATGAGAATTAAAATGCAAAGTAAAAATAGTGATATCAAATATTCAAATCAAAATTAGTTAAATCAGGCTGAACTGATGCTGGGAAAGGTTGAAGGCAGGAGGAGAAGGGGACGATAGAGGATGAGATGGTTGGATGACATCACTGACTCTATGGACAAGAGTTTGAGTAAGCTCCAGGAGCTGGTGATGGACAGGAAGCCTGGAGTGCTGCAATCCCTGGGATTGTAAAGAGTCGGACATGACTGAGCAACTGAACTGAACTGTTTATTTGGTTGTTTGAAAATATAATTAAATTTCTTTTTCTTAAAAAAATACCCCACAATTCTAGAGGTCAATGTTCAGCAAGTTTCAGATGTGAGATATTAGTATTGCATTTCACACATGACTGAATTGTTTAATATTACAAAATGTTACTCACCAGTCATGTGCCGCTATTGAGAACACCAGTCTGATTTGTAAATACCTCCAGAAGCACAGATTAGAACACATAGAGTAGAAAAAAAGTAAAGCACTCAGCCCTGCCAAGAAACAGTGCTTCATTACACACAGTGTCCGATACATGGCCAGGGCATAAGAAATTGCAATTATTAGTAGTAAGTACTAGCAATATCTGTGATAATGATTCTGTTTTTTATTTTGTGGCTCTCTCGTCTGTGTCATAGAATTATTTGGGGGCTAATTTAAGTAAAAGTGAACCTGTTCAATTCCTCCTTTATTTGACCACATTGAGTTCTTAAAAATCCAATTATGAGAAAGTTAATTACTGTTGTCTCAACTGCTGTCCCAATTTTACTGAGAAGAGCTTTTGTTGTTAGAATCTGACCAATTCTATTTAGCAGAAAGTTCTCTTTGATTCCAGTATGTTTTCAGCCAGATTGCCCTCACAACCTGAACACAGAATTCTGGCTTCTAATTTCAAGGAGAGAGAGGTGACTGCAAAGCATAAAATACGTGCAAAGCCTGCCACTTTATCTTGTTCAAGCCAAGCAAAGCTAAGAGTGTCAAGCACACAAACTTAAGAAACAATCTCTGTGTTTAGTTGTCCCATGTTGTGTGAGTGTGTTAGTCACTCAGTCATGTCCTGTTAGTTTTCACTTTTTGTCATTTGCCCTTTTTCTTTACTGGCTTATCGAACAGAAACTGACATGATCACATTTTCTATTTCTTTGATTTTCAAAGCAGATCCTTAAAAATGTGGGTTGACTAACAGAACAAAAGGAATGGAGCTGATAAAATTTTTTTCAGGAGAGCTCTTCATATCAACAAGAAGGTTTCTTAGCAAGAAGGCACCTGAGTGCCTCCTGTAAGATGGGCTCTTTCACCTCCAGGGGAAATAAATAAGATTATTAAAGTCCTATTAAAGTAGTAATGGCATCTGGAAATATTATCTCTTAATATTATGTCAAAGACCACCTCCAACAAAATAACTTATTTTGAAACTGTCAGAAATGTCATCTAACTTCGGCACATAGGAGCACCTATTAGAATTAAGAGGGCACAATATCCAGATACAGTGATGACTGCAAGAATACTGGGATGAAATCCTGCTTTTTCCAGCTACTTGCCTATTCCTCTTTGCTGCCAAAGATGGAAAGAGGGCTCTAGAGGCCAAAGAGAAACGGTTTTCACTCGTGGAATTGTTTTATCTAGCAGAATTCCCTAAAGTTTTCCAGAGACATTGTGATCTGAAGGTCCACAGTTCAATAAAGAAAACCAGGACTTTCCTGGCAGTCCAGTAGCTGAAACTTTGCCTTCCAGCGCAAGGCGTGTGCGTTCCATCCCTGGTTGGAGAGCTGACTCCACAGGCCTCCTGATCAAAGCAGAACATAAAAAAAAAGCCCAGAAGAAATATTGTAACAAATCCAATAAAGACAAAAAAAATGGTCCACATAAAAACAAAAAATCTTTAAAAAAGGAAAGAAAACCTAAATTGATTCCCAACTGAGTGCAGACTATCTGCAGGCTCTCTGTTTAAAAAAAATTGTATCTAAACATCTGCACAAATGGACAGATTTCTGAAAACAGGGCAGCATCTCAATAAGGGCAGACATAGTAGTACCAGACATGGCTTATGAGTGTTACTCAGCCTGTTTATTATCAGTGGCCAGACCCTAAAAGCCCCTGATAGAAAATAAAATGAAGTTAAACAATGTTGGAACTGAACTGCTTCAGAGTTCGCTAAGCATCTCATTTTTCAGAAGAAACAATTATTTGGAGAGGTCGTGACCTGACCAGCGTCACAGCACTGGACCTTGGCAAAGGCCCGACTACAAAGACGCAAAGAGCGCGTGGTGTGGTGGGAAGAGAATGAGCTCTGTGCTCAGGAAACCTTGACTCCAGCTGCAGCTTGCCACATCCTAGTGGATGCCGGGAAGTCTCTTAGCACAGCTAAGCCACTGCTGCAGTTTTCACATTCCTCAGAAGGAAGCATAATACCTATTTATGAATTAAATTAAATAATGTATAAAGTGCCTAGCACATGGCAGACGTCTTGTGAATATAGATTAACTTTTCTTTTCTCATTCAAGCATTCTCTGAACTACACACACTTATATAACATTCCACTGAGGGGAGTGAGTTAAGGGGAACGTTTAAGCAAACAAATAAAAACCCTCTGACCGAGAAAGTCCTCACTTTCAAAGCAATAGGCAGCATGGACTCATTAGTACAACCTTCAAAGACCTGAGGAAGGGTGAGAGTGGGGGGTTCCTATCAAAGCCAAACACAGAACCCAAGATGGATAGAAACACACACACACGTTTTACACACACATACTAAACTATCTGCACATACGTGTAACAAAGCAAGAGTCCAGTTACCACCCATCCAACTCTCTTCTGACTCATAAGCAGCGTTAGTGACTTCCTCTGCGCTCCTGAAATGAGCTCTCTCTCAGGCAACCCAGCGCCCTGCAGCCTGAGAACCTGGCTCTGCTTCAGAAGCTGAGTCACTGCTGCTTTTCTTTTAAAGGCTGTTGCTGCCGACGGATCTCTTCATCCAACTTCAGAAGAGAAAGATTCGCGAAGTCAGAGTGTCTCCACTGAAGCAGGATCTTGTTTTCCCTGGTGCAGGTAAAATGCCTTCCTACTTTTAAGACTGACCTCCACAAAATAGAAAGGTTATTTTAAAAAGAAAATTCGTACAAAATTCAAACTAAGAGGAAAATACCAACATTTCAACATCTCTCACAGTTGAATTTAACTGCAATTTCCTATGTGTGAAAGGAAGTGATGATTCATCTCAGCTCGTAATGGGCCCGCAACCTGCAAAATTTCTCTTGCTTTACTTCATCACAGACTCCAAAGGAATCTCAGAGATGTGGATGAACAATGTGGAGACTTGAAATTCTTTTGATTCCTTTTAGTTCTATAAATTAAAAAATACATCTCTTTATTAATTTAATGGCTGCAAATGAAAGGAAAATAGTTAATTTATAAATTCATATAGAGTTAAGCAGAGACACATTAACAATAAACCTTAACTTATCACATGAAGGAAAAATCGTAACAAATGTATTCCATATCAGTATTAAACACGCCACACACACACACACACACACACACACACACACACCAAAAAAGAATATTCTGTTAACAATGAGACATGTGGGACTTTCCTGGTGGTCCAGTGGTTAAGACTCTGCCTGCTGATGCAGGGGACAAGAGTTCCATCCCTGGTCCAGAAGATTCCACATGCCATGAGACAACTAGGTCCAGGCTCCCTCGAGCCTGTGCTTTGCAATAAGAGAAGTCATCACGATTAGAAGCCCATAAACACAATGAGACAGTAGATCCCCGCTCACTGAGACCAGAGAAAGCTCCCGAGGAGCAGCGGAGGCCCAGTGCAGCCAAAAATAAAAATAAATGATGCATCAAAATGAAATTTTAAAATGAGATGTAGCACATATTTGCAGAAATAAAGAGGATGGGAAATACCTGATGATTACAAGTGTGTGGTTGCATCTTATACACCCCTCGAGCTACCAAGCCTGCAATTTGGAGCAGGTTTCAAACATGTTTACACAGGCACAACCTTGCTTTGAACCATGTCATGTGCCTCAGGGTGTGCCATGGGAAGCCCGTAAGACCTCACATGGCACTCACATATGTGTTTTCTGGAAATGCTGGAGAGTCCATATGCATGGAGCAGAACTGACCCCTGAAGGATGGGGCTGATGGCATGAATGTTTCCTCTCAACATAAGCCTCCCTCGTAAGTCTCCTCAGAAAGTCCTGCTGAATGAAAGAGCCGTTGATCATAGCAGCAACGAACACATCCTTACGTTGACTTTCCTCCCTTTCTGGTTGACTTTCCTCCTTTCTGGTTGACTTTCCTCCCTTTCTGGTTGACAGGTACCTACTGTTGTGTAACAAGCTACCTCAAAACCTAGTGACGTGAAACGACAGATCTTCATTCTCAGTTTCCATGGTCGACAAATCAGAGGCGGCTTCAGCCGGGTGGTTCTGGCTCAAGGCTTCTCTCGAGGATACAGTTTCAACGTCAGCCGGGGCTGCGTTCATCAGAAGGCTCCAGTGCGGCTGGAGAACCCACTTCTGAACTTACGCATGTGATCATAAGCAGGAGTACCCAATTCCTTCCAGTGAGGACTGCTGTTCACGTCATGGCAGCTGGCTGTCCCCAGAATGAGTGATCCAAGAGAGAGGGCAGGGGAGAGTGCAAGCAGGAAGCTGCTGAGTTGTTTATCACTCTTCGGAAGGGATAGATCAACCCTGGTGTGTGTGGGAGGAGACTACACAGGAGTGTGAATACCAAGAGGTGGAGACATTGGGCAGTCTTGGGAGACAGCTAGGGCTTCCCAGGTGGTACTAGTGGTAAAGAACCTCCTTGCCAATGCAGGCAATGGCACCCCACTCCAGTACTCTTGCCTGGGAAATCCCATGGGTGGAGGAGCCTGGTGGGCTGCAGTCCATGGGGTCGCTAAGAGTCGGACATGACTGAGCGGCTTCACTTTTCACTTTTCACTTTCCGGCACTGGAGAAGGAAATGGCAACCCACTCCAGTGTTCTTGCCTGGAGAATCCCAGGGACGGGGGAGCCTGGTGGGCTGCTGTCTATGGGGTCCCACAGAGTCGGACACGACTGAAGCGACTCAGCAGCAGCAGCCGCAGCCAATGCAGGAGATGGGTCGGGAAGATCCCCTGGAGAAGGGAATGGCAGCCCACTCCAGTGTTCTTGCCTGGAGAATCCCATGGCCAGAGGAGCCTGGCGGGCTACGATCCATGGAGCTGCAAAGAGTCAGACACAACTGAAGCAACTTAGCACACACTCGGGAGTTTCCTACCATACTTCCTCTACCCCCTCATTCATGATCCCTGGGGTCACTTCCAATAAACGACTTGCTTAAAAACCTTTATCTCGGTCTCTGCTCTTGTGGGGAAATTGTACTACGACAATGAATGATCTTCTCTATATGTTTTTTTTTTTTTTCCAGTGAGGTGAATCTGTATGAACCTGTGCTGATCCAGAAAGATTTCCAAAATATTAAATGCAAAAGTAAAATTCAGAACTGTTCAGGTACGTGCATCTAACTGCACAAGTATAAAAGAAACTTTGTAATAGTTGACAGTGGTTATCTGAGGGAGAAGCTGGAAAAAAGTAGGCTTATGAATTTTCATTTTATTGTTCTTAGCACTATTTGAATTTTTGAAGCACATGTATGTATTATTTTAAGGAATAAATTTGGGGAATGGTGAGATGATGGGAATTTTAAATTTCTCTTTGAATTTTATGTGTTAAAAGTATAATAGTGGCTCTACAATAAACACCTTGACTTCAGCAATGATGAGACAGGCCCAGGAGATCTGGACCAGGCTTCTGGAAGAGCGACTGATTCCACAGAGTGAGGTGCGCACAGCTAGGGCACGTACTAGGATAGTCATAGCAACAGACCCAGAGGTGGGCTGGGTGGGGACAGGGTCAGCCCATGAGTGGAGGGCTCTCTGCATGTAGAATTCTACTACTGAGTCTTCACAATCTCCCCCACCCAGGCGTGCCAGCCCAGCCTGGTATCTGGTACCCGTATTCAGGTCTCCTCTGTGCTCAGTTTTTCCAGGCGCTGCACTGCAGTGTTAACCCAACTATTTCACACCAGCAGGAAAGTGGGGAAGCTTTCCAGTTCTGTGAGGAATCCGCATGCAATGACACAGCATACTTCTTGACATCCTGCAGAATACCTGTTCTCTTCACATATCAAAACTGGGAATTCATGGAAAAATCATCTGGAACCAAGCCTCGAGATTTTGCTCTTGCCCTCTGCTGTTTTTCATACCTTTATATTAAAGTAAAATTCTTACACACGATGGCACCAAGATAGTGCAAATTTTGGAAGAAAACAACTGATAATCTGTTCCTATTATTTTCTCAATGAACAGGTGAAAAGTTTTTACCTTGGGGTGATAGGCAACGTTTTCTGGTGAATTGGGTGATAAGTGGATCCCTGCAGCCTCGGCATCTTCATAGCCCAGGCTCCCCCAGTTAGAGCCAGGAAAACAGGGGCCAAATAACCAGGAGATTCCTGGAAATCATTGGACCTCTCCTGGAAAGCCCACCACTTCCTAGTTAAACTGTTATGGATAGCTGCCACCAGGTGGCGCCACTCTGCGGTTGGGACCTGGAGAGATTTGCTGCAGATGTCTTGCCAGCTGCATTCATAGGTCCAAAAGGAGGTAAATCACAAACCTTAACTAATGCCACCCTGCATTTAATCCTGACTCTTTAAAAACCCCAGAAAGCCGGACATGACTGAGCACACACACATCTAGTTATAACAAGATTTTATTATCATAACTAAAAGAAGTCTCTTGCAGTCCAGATGATCTTTTAATAATGGTAACTTTTGTTAAAACCAGATAAGAATGTATATTAATTCATTAAAGAATTCAAGCAGTCTACTTCATTTGACTACAGTTATAAGGAATGGAGCAGAGAGACCAAAAAACCCACAGCATCCAAAATCTTTTTTGTTTCCAAAGGAAGAAAAAAGCTAATTTTAGACAATCTCATGTTTCCTGATTACAGGGACACTTCTCACGAAGCCAGATAATTTCCTACAATTCAAATTGTGAATCCAAGTGTCCTTGCCAAGGTTTTCATATTGTCAGTGAGCAATAGGCATCTGTGGCGAAGGCATCATGTCTTTCGAGAGTTCAGAGCAACAACCATGGCCCTGTTTCCACTCTGACACATTTGGACACGAGCAAGGCTCAGTATCAGAACCTGCTAATATCTGGAGTACTAGTTTCAGTCAGTAGATGGGCTGATACTTATTACATGGCTTCATCTTCCACTCCTTCAAAATGAATCTCATTAATGTGATAAAGTTCAAACTATGATGTAAATATGGACAAAAAATGTTGAAAGGTCTTTTCACAAACTGCTTAACTTCCCCTAGAAGTTTCTTCTCCTAAAAACTCTGGGTTTAGGGGAACAGGAAAATTGGGTGAAGGTGGTCAAGATATAAACTTATTCATGTATAAGATAAATAAGTTTGGGGGATGTGGTGTACAATGGGGTGACTATAGTTAACAATACTGTATTGTGTTTGAAAGTTACTAAGAGAGTTGATCTTAAAGTTCTTATCATAGGGAGAAAAGTTTATAACTATATGAAGCCATGTGTGTTAACTAAGTTTATGGTGGTAATCATTTCACAGTGTACACAAAAATCATACTTTGTATACCATAAACTTATACAGTATTGCATGTCAACAATATCTCAATAAAACTGGAAAAAAAAATCAAGAGTCCACTATATTCCACTGAACGGCCCTCTGCGTGAAGCTATGTATTCTCAGACTGTGTATATTGCTTGGATTTTCATTTTTCCTTCCTATGGCAACTCTGAATATATAGTGGATTTAAGAAAGCAAAGAATGTAGTGGATGGGCATGAATAACGTAAGCAAGTGTTACTAAAAATAGCCCTGCTAGCAACAACTTAATAAAAATTAAATTTAAATTATATGCAAATCCAATTCCTTTTGCTCATTTACTCTTAACTCCTTTTAATCAATTGGACTGAATGGTAAATATTAATAATCCATGCAAATTTATATAACAAGTTTTCTCAGTTTTGTCTTCTTCAGTGAAAAGTCTTGAATCACAAGAAAGGGATTCTTCCTATTCTTCTGTCCCCTCTCACTCTTTTGGCTGGGAGAGATGCTGCATTTTTCATGCCAAACCATGCATATTCCACTCTTGACTCAATTAATTATTTTCATTATCATCATAAAATATAACCATGAAACCCCTTTCCACCACTTCAAGTTTTTTGTTCTGGGAATAAAAGTAGAAAGTTTATGTGAGTTCCTTACTTACTCACGATTTAGATTTACTCTTTGGAAACCCTTCCTAAACATTCTTGGTAGCCCACTAACTATAGATACCAGCTTCCTAACTGAAAGTTCTTTCAGACATAGAGAGTAATCAAATTATTCACATGCAGTCTTTATCTAAGGAAATTTTAAAAAGTACTACTTGGAGATTGATTTGAGGATATCAATATGAATGTAAATAACAAAAAAGTTTCTTAGTCATGTTACAAAAGTTTCCCACTGGGGCAGATTCAGTTTTGGAGTCAATGCTCAGACAAGCCTCTCTGGAGTTTCCAGGGTTGTAGGTTGGTTGGCACAGGACAGAGAACTCTAGAGTCTGAAAAGAGGATACAAATGAACGTATTTACAAAACAGAAACAGATCCACAGACATAGAAAACAAATATATAGCTATCAAAGGGGAAGGAGGGAGAGGGATTAGGAGATTAAATTAGAAGGATGGGATTGACATAAACACACTACAGTATACAAAATAAATAACCAACAAAGACCTACTGTAAAGTACATGGGACTACACTCAAAACTTTGTAATCTATAAGGGAAAGAATCTGAAAAAGAGTATACATAATAATACACACACATACATATATAACTGAACGACCTTGCTATACACCTGAAATATACCCAATATTGTAAATCAACTATGTGTGCATGCGTGCTAAGTCACTTTAGAAGTATCCAACTCTTTGGGACCCTATGGACTGTAGCCCTCCAGGTCCTCTGTCCATGGGATTCTCCAGGTAAGAATACTGGACTGAGTTGCTTCGCCCGCCTCCAGGGGATCTTCCCAACCCAGGGAGCAAACCCGTGACTCTTATGTCTCCTGCATCGGCAGGCCGGTTCTGTACCACTAGCACCACGTGGGAAGCCCCAAATCAACTATACGTCAATATACATAAATATGTACATACATACACACACAGAATTCTACAAACAATAAAAGTTTAATCTGTTATAGTCCTCCCAAAGGTAAACGGTTTGGGGGAAAAAAAACAAACGAAGAGTGCAGGAAGAGATCTGAGACTTCACTGGGGAAAGATGAGAGGGAGACCCAAAGGCTGATAATCAACAGAGATGGAGAAAAAGGCAATGTGATTCAGTAGTGAAATATCATACATTACCTGTTGCAAGTTCTCCTGTCTTCTCCTCTACAAAACCATTCGTAAATTTGCATTGCTCACTTATGCTTTATAGAGAATTCTTTTGAGGGGAAACTGGACAAGAACTGAATCCAGCTCCAAGGCTGGTGTGAGGTTGAAAGTAGCCGTCCACAGAAGACATCATTTATGAGGTGAGAAAGGATTTCTTTCTTTTTTTTTTTTTTTAAGATTTTTTTTTTTATGTGGAAAAAATCTAGTCTTTTTTGAATTTGTTACAATATTGGTTCTGTTTTATGTTTCAGTTTTTTGGCCTAGAGGCCTGCGGGATCTTAGCTCTTGCTTCTTTACTGAATTTGTTGCAACATTGCTTCTTCATGTTTCCAGTTCCTGGCCCCCAGGCATGCGGGTCTCAGCTCCCCCAGGAGGGAGCAAACCTGCACCTCCACACTGGAAGGCTAAGTCTTAACCACTGGACCACCAGGGAAGCCCCAGAAAGGGTTTCAAGGATATGATTTTCAAGTTAGAGAACCATTTTCTTATCTAAGGCCCAGAATCTCTCATAATTTGTATAGACAGAACAAAATCTTAAATTTTCTAAGGAAAGCAAGCTTGATAGTATTTGAAAGAGAATGCTTAGTGTGTCCTGCCCTAGGTTTGTCAGGAAGCAAGGACTTTCGAATATATAAATACAGTTCCGTAAGTGCCTTAAACCCACAATACTGTAACTTCTGTAAACAACTTGGTTTGCTTTGGATTTCTGTCCCTTGCAATGAAAAATCTCCTGTTTTTGACCCAAAGGACACTTCTAGTTATCACCAGTAGGTAAGTCAGGACAAGGAGGGTCATAGGAACTAGAGAGTGTAGAGTTAAAAGGAAAGAATTTGGTAGCTGAGGCAATTTGCCATCCTATCTACTGGGGTCTGATCGGTATCAACCTCTAGTCTCAACACCAGGCTTAATGCGAGATGAAGAAATCTAGAGACTGCTCAATGAGAGAAATGTCCTCTTAAACTCCAGTCATGCCTTAAGTAGTGAAGAGCTAGCCAGCTGTCGACTTGGATGTGGAGGATCAGTTGGGCAGAAAATTCTTTAGGGATGGGGTTAAACTGGCTGAGGAGGAAAGATGAGAGTATTCCATATAAAGGTGTACGATGAATTGCTAAGGTTATTCATGGTCTAAACATCTGGGTCTTACTACTGAGCTGACATTGACCTTACTACCTTGGCTATACTTCAGCCAGTTTTTCCCACTTAACTGCACCTACTTCCCATTCATGATCTTGGCTGAAGCCACCACTCCATCCTTGACCCTGCTGGCACAATCATTCTTTCACCACAACTCCCCTGCAGATTGCTGAATCTGGGCCCTACTGGGCTGACCATACCTCCTTCTCTGTGTTTGTGGTTGAAGGTTAAGACTCTTAGCATTTTCCCCCTTCTCCTGCAGGCCAGTATGCCAGCCAACGTTCACAAGTTTTATTCAGGCACTAAATTTGGTCTTCTGGAGATTTTTATCCCATCTTCTACTGTGAAAGTTGTCTGCAAAGCCTGGTGGTGGTCGTTTAGTCACTAAGTCATGTCTGACTCTCTTGCAACCTTGTGGACTGAAGCCTGCTATGCTGCTCTGCCCATGGGATTTCCCGGGCAAGAATACTGGAGGGGGTTGCCATTTCTTTCTTCCTGACCCAGGGATCAGACCTGCATATCCTGCTTGGGCAGGCGGATTCTTTACCATTGAGCCACCTGGGAGGCGGTGGTTTAGTCGCTAAGCCGTTGTCCGACTCTGTCTGGCTCCTCTGTCTATGGGAGTCTCCAGGCAAAAACACTGGAGTGGATTGCCATTTCCTTCTCCAGAGGAGCCTCCCAGCCCAGGAATCAAACCTGGGTCTCCTGCATTGCAGGCAGATTCTTTACCAACTAGTGGGTGGTAAGAACTAAAGTTTCAGTCCAGGAGAAAATATAAGGATGGAGAGAAGTCACAGCTTGGAAGAGAGTGGGAAAGTGGAATTTAAGATTATAGTATGGATTTTCACTTTTTCTCCATGAAAGGAAGACCTCTGCTTTCCTTTATTCTATCTGCCAAGATGGTTGAGAGAGTTCTAGTCATGATTCACCAGCGACTCAGGATGATGAGCTGCCCTGATGGTTCTACTCTTCATCATCTGGCGCGTCTAGGCTGAAGCAGAGAAGACTGTTGACTTTAAAAATAAAACAGCACGCTATTCCACCAGCAAAGTGTGTTTATTCGGGAAGAGTAGAGAATGGCATTTGGGGATAGGCAAGCTATGGCGAAACCACAGGCAAAGAGGAAGGTTAGTTGCTATAGGAAAAGGGGGAAGTTGGGAGGAAATGCTTCAAACAAAGGCCGTTGGAAGAGAGTGAGAGTTCAGGGTGCTGACAGTTTCTCACTGGCTGGGGCTGCTGCTAATCAAGGAGCAAACTTTCCCTCCTCTTGTTGGAGATGCATGTCTCTTTCCTACTTGCCCTCTTCGAATGGCAATGATGGGTAGTGCCTGGGAGCACCCCTTTTGAGACTCCATCTTAAATGAGATTTCCTTTTATTAGTTTTCACAGGGTCACCTGAACAGCAGAATGCTGTTAGTATTAAAACTTGTTTTGACTCCCCACATCTATTTTTTGTGTAACTGCTTCCAACTGCTCCTTCACCTCAGCTTTCTAAAAAACAGCTCATGTCACAATCACCAAAATGAACTTTTGAAATATCCAGTGGGAAATGTTGAGGCATTCAGTCCTCTCTCCTCCTGGATACATTCTCTTCCCTTGCCTTCCAGGGCTCCACACACTCTAATCCTCTCCTCCTTACCCCAAGTAGAGCTTCCTCCCAGTTTTTTCCCTGACTCCTCCTCTTTCTCATTCTTTCAATGCAGGGCTTAGTCTCCAGACTCTTTTTCGTCTACACTCACTATGTTGGTAATATTTCCTCTAGTCTCGGGGCTTTAAGTGCTTTCTATATAGAAATGCTTCTTTAATTGATATATCTGACCTGGACATCTCTCCTTAACTCCCAGCTAGTATATACAACCACCTACTAATAGAAATAGTCTCAAAATCAGATTATTTTGTTCCCCTCTTCAAAACTATTCAGGGTCTTTCTGTGTCTCCCAGAGTAAAACCTAGCAGCTTTTCAAAGGCCAAGAAACCCTGCACACTCTGCTCCTCATACCGTTCTGGCCTCTTCTCTGCCTCCAGCCCACACCCTCCCAAGACCTTTGCTCTGGCTGCTCAGTCTTCCTGGAAAACTCCCCTCCTGAGAGCCACATGCTCACCCACCTCACCTCCTCGGTGTCTTGGCTTGAACACCACGATGTCGGTCGGTCGTTTATCACCATCTGACATAATCTATGTTTTACTTGCCTGTTCTGTCTCTCCAGTTAATGTTCAGTCTCTCCAGCTAATCGTGTGTTCCACCAAGGCATGGAATTTTGTTCTGTTGTCTTCTGGTCCCCACCTAGACCAATGTCTGGCACAGAGTAGGTGCTAATCGAGACTGGTTGAATGAATGGATGACAAAAATAAATTGCTATTTCTATTGCATGACCTTCCTCCTTCCTCCAAAGAGAAAAATTCAACTAATAATGTTAGTCTGTGTAGGCAGTTGTAAAGACACATTTTCTTCCCACTCATTTGTTTTTTATCATGGTTTTATCATATATATTTAAAGACTTTTAAGTGTTTTTAACAAGTGAAGTTGATAAGGAAAAAAATCTGATGAGCGCTAAGTTTCCAGGAGACTAAATATAAACAAACATTTAAATATACAATGATTATAAAAGATTTGGGGGGAAAATCAAATTGGAGTGATATAAAATGAAAGCAAGTATTTAAAGAATTAAACAAGTATATACAGATAGGTTTTTAAAAATTGAAGTCAGGTGATAATTTTTTATTCCTATTGTTGATCTGCTATGAAATCTTCAGATTATGGATAAGGTAGTAATTGGAGCCAAAATAGGCTTTGCTTGAATCAAGAAAAGCTCTACATCACCCACATAATGCCAACTGGAAGAACCCTGAAACTATTACATTCAACAGCCTCTGACCAACTTTAATACAGTGTGACAATATGTCTAAGACACCATTTTCCTACTAAAGCATTAATGATATCTACGCCAAGGCACTGAGCAAAGGAAAAGTTCAATGTTAAATGGGGATATTCCATTGAAGTATCTATCACTTTAATCCCTGGGGACAAGAAATTTTCTTTGTTAAATTAAAACCAGGTTAGGGAATAGCTTACCTAGAAATGAATTAAATTTGAGATTTTTTCAAATATATTTTTGTAAAATATATTTTTTTCTTCCACAAAGGGAGTATTTAAGATTATCCTCAAGGGACTGGTTTTCAATAATATGAGCTTAATGCCAGGAATCCAGGGGACTGAGATGGTGGAAAGCAAGTTTAAATTTGATAATAATGAGGAGGAACACTGAGGGGAAGATGACAGATAAACCGAAAGATAAATCCGTAAATGTCTTTTACTGCCAAATCTATTGCATAATATTTGTATCTACCAACCCGAGGCTTCCAAGAGCTCAAAATACCCGAGGAATCCGTGTGGCAGTGCCCTTCTTCCCCTGTTCACCTCCTTTCTCTCAACCTTGGCCTGCGCTCCTGGCCTCTTCTCCTATCTCACTGGAATCAACTTCCAGAAGCACTCTTAGTTAAACAGATACAAGCATGTTATGCATACACAACCCCTTCCTTCACACGCACGTGCATACACACACAGACACGTCTTATCCTATCCGTATACATTTATACTACAATGCCGCTGCTGCTAAGTCACTTCAGTCGTGTCCAACTCTGTGCGATCCCATAGATGGCAGCCCACCAGGCTCCCCCAACCCTGGGATTCTCGAGGCAAGAACACTGGAGTGGGTTGCCATTTCCTTCTCCAATGCATGAAAGTGAAAAGTGAAAGTGAAGTCTCTCAGTCGTGTCCGACTCTTAGTGACCCCATGGACTGCAGCCCACCAGGCTCCTCCATCCATGGGATTTTCCAGGCAAGAGTACTGAAGTGGGGTGCCATCGCCTTCTCCCTTATACTATGATATATGGTGCTTCTATAGACAAGAGTACCAATAAACTAGTTTATAGACCTTAGGACCAACATTGGTAGAAGCTAAAAGATGAAACATTATTTAAAATCTTTTGCAAAATGTTATGTATCCATTTATTTTTGGCTGTGCTGGGTCTTCGTTGCTGTGCAGGCTTTTCTCGAGTTGCAGTGAGCAAGCTTCTTATTGTGCTGACTTCTATTGCAGAGCAGGGGCCTGAGGGCATGCAGACTTAGTAGTTGTAGCACATGCCTAACTGCTCCATGGCATACGGGATTGTCCTGGATCAGGGACAGAACCCATGTGTCCTGTGTTGGCATGCAGATTCTTTACTGCTAAGTCACCAGGGAAGCTGAAAAATGAAATATTAAATCCACATCTATTACCATTTTGTCAATTATACCTCCACAAAGCTGTGAAAAGTAAAATACTTAATTTCAGATAGAAAAATAAAGATTTAATAGGATTGTTAATTATATGTAATTCACTGATGCCAAATAATTGAAGAAATGTTATATGTGAAGATACAAAAATAAGTGATAGGCTGTAATATGCTTGAGACTAGTATTTGTTGAAGTTATTTGGAGCTTCCCTGGTGGCTCAGATGGTAACGAATCTGCCTGCAATGCAGGAGAGCCAGGTTCGATCACTGGGTCCTGAGGATCCCCTGGAGAAGGAAATGGCAACTCACTCCAGTGTTCTTGCCTGGAGAACTCCATGGACAGAGGCCATAGTCCATTGGGTCACAAAGAGTCAGACACGACTGAGCGACTAACACTTTCTAAATTTTCCTTATCTTATTATTCTAGTTAATGGGATTTCACCCCCCACCCCCGCCCCACGCTTTTTCCTTTGAATGTGTCCCTTGTCTCCTGGAGACTGTAGAAATGGATGTTTTATTCAATCTACAGTCCTCGTGGTCACAAAGAGTTGGACACCACTGAGCAACAAAACTACAACAACAAATGTATAACTATATTAGCAAAGTGAAAGTCGCTCAGCGGAGTCCAAGTCTTTGCGACCCTATGGACTATACTGTCCGCGGAATTCTCCAGGCCAGAATACTGGAGCGGGTAGTCTTTCCTTTCTCCAGGAGATCTTCCCAACCCAGGGATCGAACCCAGGTCTCCTGCACTGCAGGCTCTTTACCAACTGAGCTATCAGGGAACTTTTTATCAAATAGCTTGTGAGAGAAAGGAGAGAATCACAGCAGGGAAGTGTGCATAAGAATGTTTGTTTCTCTAAGGCAAAGCATAAGTTCTCACCGCCACACAATTTGAAGTTCCCTACATCCCTGGCACTGGGCTATAAGAACTGTATCCCAGTGAACATCTTCACCCTTCAAAGAAAATGCAAACAGATTATTTTCATATCTAGTGACCAGGCTCCTTTCTCATTTCAGGTTTTTATAAAATTCCCTTTATTTTAATTGCCCAAATTAAAGTGTTAGAGGCTTCCCAGATGAAGCAGTGGTAAAGAATTCACCTTCTGATACAAGAGACAAAAGACAGGCAAGTTTGACCCCAGGCTCCTAAAGGTCGCCTAGAGGAGGAAATGGAAACCCACTCCAGTTTCGTTGCTGGGAAAATTCCATGAACAAAGGAGCCTGGAAGGCTCAGTCCATAGGGTCGCAGAGTCAGACACAATGGAGCATACACACACACACACACACACACACACACACACACACACACACAAGCTAGAAAAGCAGTCATAAAAAAAAGTTTCCCACAAAATCATCATTCATTCTTAATTTTTTCATGCATCAAGTCTCCTAAGTTCTAGCACTGTCTTTGATACATGAATTAGTTAATATACAGCTGAAGTAGACTGTGTTTGTTAATTTTTGTCACCTAAATGTCTTTTTCTTTTTTAAAAAACTCTTTGTAAACTCCTTTGAGTCTTTCACACACAGTGGCCATTTTTGAAAGATGTTTTCTAAAAAGAAAACTACTTTTTAGAGGAAGCATAAATGAAATAGCCATCAAAATTCTCTGTGCCCCTGCAAAGGGTTGAATTCAGAGACTTAAGTACTTCATCCAGAAAGTGTCGCTATGATGTGGATGAAATGAAACGAAAGTAATCTTTATATGAGAAAAAATCTAGTCCCCTAGAAATCTTATAAATGCTTACTAGTTCAGTCTTTATGAGTCATGAGCCACGATTAGTGAAGTATTCCTCCTCAGTTTTCAGTAACCATGAAGGTAGTTTTTATAAAAGTAGTTTTTACTCTACCCGTAGTGATAGCTAGAAAAGATAAACTCCTACACGAAGTAGTGGTGGGGGCAGCGTGGGAAGAGGTTCCGATCTCTGTGGGAAGCTGTAGGTGGTTGGGGACGCCTCAAAGTCCAAGAAGGTACTCCTTCTCATCTGCTTTAGCAGTTCCCAGCTACCTTCAGTTGCTTGGCTGGTCTGTTCTCTCTATGCGTGTCCCTTGAATTCAACACAGACATTCACGAAACACCTAGCAGCTCTCACTACAGCACTTGCGTTTGTCATCAACCTGCATCAGCAAGTAGAATAAATTCTTAAGAGCTTATTCACACATTTTATGATTCAAGCCACGTGTTCCTGTAAATTTCTTATTTAGTTGTTCCATTGAGAAATAAAGGAATAAAGATGCTGTGTCATTCAACATATTAAACTCAGCATTTCATCTGAAATTCTCCAAGGTCTTAGGTCATAGTGTTCATGTGGTGGTTGTTGTTTTGTTTTTTCTTTTTTTCCTTTTTTTTTTTTTTGCCAAGGACATAATGTCTATCTTTTGCATCATTCTGTTTAAGATTGTGGCTCAAATTTACCTTGACAGGGAAGGTAAATTTCTGTACCCTTCCACAGAAACACTTATTGAACAGAAACTGGTATGCTGAATGTTAATTTTTACCTCTTACAATGGGAAATTCTCCAAGGTCTTGGGTCAAAATTTAAAAGAACTAGTTTTTAAATCTTGATTTAAAATGTAAGTTAACTTTTATTCTATCAAAAACCAATCTCAACCTTGTGTTTTATGTAAATGTATTTATATGTGTAAATTTCTATGGCTTTACATGTATTCTGCTATTCTGCATACGTAAACACACACACATAGAGAAAGAGAAAAGTAAATGAAATAAAAAATAAAACAGAAGTCAAATTAGGACATTACATTCTCACAACTTTTCTGTTATTTTTGCAATCCTACCACGCCCAGAAAAGATCACTGGTAGGCATGGAGAACCAACCAGATGGAGATGACTGCGTGCACCCACAGTTCCCCCAGAGCTTTGAATGATGGTGAGGCCATGCCCCTCGGTCGTAAGGAGCCGTCTTGCTCCTCGTTAATACAGGGAATTTCGACTGAATACACGCTTACTTCCTGGTGTGTCACACAACCTGAGGAGGTAAGATGGTACTCCCTATTCGTCCACAATTATGGCACAAATTTCTTTGGCTTAATTTCCAGAAATTAGCTCCAATCACCAGTCCAGTTATATCTGAGAGCCCTAGGGAATCATGTCGCATGCCCTCCGCAATGAGAGCCTCGGGTTTTCGATTCCAACAGAGTTGAGATCAGTCACTCAGCGGCCGTGACTGAGAGGCCCTCACAGTCCCGCGGTCCTTTGAGATCAGTCCTGCAGTGCGACTCCGCTGGTGCTGCCTTCTCGGCCTTGGAAGTGTGCTCGTCTCCCTAACTTTCAGCGCCAATGAAGACCAAGATGTGATTTTCCCAAGAATCTCCTGAAGAGTTAAAGATAACAGACACATAACTCCCAACAAGTTTTACAGCTGCCCCTAGAGATCTCAGAGATGACCCTTCACAACTCTAGGGCACCTGCTCTTGAGGACAGTGTATCCCCTGACTCACAGGAAGCTTCAAACACTGGGTACTCCAGGCCCCAGGCCCTGATGAAGGGATGTGCTCTCTCTGGCCCAGGCTGGTTGACAGAATGTTTGCTGTGTTCTAATTACTTTTAATGCTCCATTTCCAATCCTCACAGCAACCATGTAATAATGACAATAGTAATCACCACCACCATAACAATCCTCCTTACAACAAAGGAAAATCAGGTCCAAACAGATTAAAAGTCATCTTGCTCAAGATCACAAAGCCAGGATTTGAAATCCAGAAGTGTCTGACTCCCTCACTTCAGGAATCTAGAGGCAACTGCAATTCTGGCAGTGTTCAGAGAGCTAACCTCAACATGATTTATTGAAATTTTGACAGATTATTGGGTAATGGGGATGAGGGGGGCACTTGGCCATGAAGAGGGAGCCAGGAGAGGGGGCGAGGAACACCCTACACTCTGGATGGGCTAGGAGGAAGCGCTGACTCTGAAATAGCACCTACTATTTCAGCCCTCCACTCTTTGAGGTGTTAAAGTATGCACTCTGAATCCAGAGGAAAAGACCTTCCTCCAGCCACACAACTGAGCACCATCTGCTTTACCTTGTGACAAAAATCACAACATATCCTAATATTCCACTCCCAATGTCATGAGTTGGAGAAGGACATGGCACCCCACTCCAGTACTCTTGCCTGGAAAAGCTCATGGATGGAGGAGGCTGGTAGGCTGGAGTCCATGGGGTCGCTAGGAGTCAGACACGACTGAGCGACTTCACTTTCACTTTTCACTTTCATGCATTGGAGAAGGAAATGGCAACCCACTCCAGTGTTCTTGCCTGGAGAATCCCAGGGACCGGGGAGCCTGGTGGGCTGCCATCTCTGGGATTGCACAGAGTCGGACACGACTGAAGCGACTCAGCAGCAGCTGCAGCAGCAATGTCATGAGTATCAGGGAGGAAAGAGAGAGAGAGAGATGACGGGGTTATTTCTACTCTCCTTGAGAAAGCTTCCTTCTTGTTCCAAAGAATAGAAAGATATTTATAGGTACGCAACAAATAAGCCACGATCCATCTGCTGGCTTGGACTATGAAGGTGAATATATGTGTACATCAGAAGTTACAGTGCTATTTTGCAGAGACATGAAAAGTGATGTAGATGCTATAGAGCCAAAAACCAGATCCTGGGGACCCAAAGGCAAAGGCTGAGGATATGGTGTGTGAACTCCACAAGAGGATGTTCACCCCTGGAGAGAACAGAGGCCAGAGGTGAACAAGAGACAGTAAGTCTATGCCTGGTGGACAGTCAGGAGTCAAGCAATAAGATCAATGCAAAATATTCATCAGTGACAGCAAGAATGGACATTCCCTCCTCCTCAAAAATATGAGTAGCAATTTGTAGTTACGCCCATTTGACATAATTAAACTCACTGGAGATGGTGTTCTTTGTATTGTCACGTAGAGCATACAACCACTCTGAAAATATAGCCTTTTTAATGGTTCCTTTCTTCGGTTCCTCTGCTCTCTCCAATTAATTAATGCAACAGCTTTCAAGTCACAGCACTGTTACCTTCAAGATTTTGCAAGCACTGAGTATCAACTATGGGGCTTCCCGGGTGGCTCAGAGGTTAAAACGTCTGCCTTCAATGCGGGAGACCCGGGTTTGATCCCTGGGTTGGGAAGATCCCTTGGAGAAGGAAATGGCAACCCACTCCAGTATTCTTGCCTGGAGAATCTTACTATAGTATTTGAGGAGTGTGTGCTCAAGTTAAAATCTGAGCTGAGAAAGTAGAATGCTTCATGAGATTTTATTGCGGAAATCTATCCTAACAACATAATATTTACTGCCTTCAAGATGATTAAAATAGGAACAAAATAGCACACGTCTTCCCCAGACAGGCTATTTAGATGATTACTATGCGTTGGAGAAGGAAATGGCAACCCACTCCAGTGTTCTTGCCTGGAGAATCCCAGGGACAGCGGAGCCTGGTGGGCTGCCGTCTCTGGGGTCGCACAAAGTCGGACACGACTAAAGTGACTTAGCAGCAGCAGCAGCAATGATATACAGATATTCCTGAACAACATATTTTAGCTCTCCCTCTAAGTATAACTAAACTTGACTACAAATCCCAATTCTCAGACTAACAGTCAAAGAGCATCTTTCAAACAGCCAGGCAACAATCCTGCCTAAAGAAAAGTATCCATGGGCTAACACTAGAATCTACCCGACCTAAAATGACCTTCCCCTGGAAGTTAAGTTTTACTAAACTTTCCAGACTCTGACTCAATACAATTTAGTGCTTCTGTTCAACTAGCCACATGCATGATCTCAAGTCATGCTTTCCTTGGTCAAGATTACTTAAAAAATGGCAAATGAATGAAATCATACTGAGAGAATTTCTCCAAGTCAGCGATAGACTGTGATTCTCCTTTCATATATGTATATATATGCATTCTGTGCAGGCATGCTCAGTCATGTCCAGCTCTTTGAGACCCCATGGCCTTTGTAACCCACCAGGCTCCTCTATCCATGGGATTTCTGAGGCAAGAATATTGGAGTGGTTTGCCATTTCCTTCTCCAGGGGGTCTTCCTGACCCAGGGATGGAACCAGCATCTCTTGCATCTCCTGCATTGACAGGCAGACGCTTTACCACTGTGCCACCTGGGATTGCATATATATGTTATATATAATTGTTTCCTTATTAGAAAAAATATATACATATATAACACATACACACACTTCCTAAAAAGTACATATATATGATTTCTAATAAGTAAACATTTCGTTGATCCCTTCCAAACATTTTCAACTCTATTTAACCGCTTCATTTATGTTTCCTTTATTCTTCATCATTTCTGGCCAACTTAGTTTTGCCATCTGCTTATAACCATCAAATGAAGAGTCAAAAAAAGAATTCAGTCCAGGACAAGACCTTTAAGCTCCAGCACTTCTGTTCCATGACTATGATGAGGTGGACCCAAAGAAAGGACCTGGAAACTGGATGATCACACTTGAGGCTTTGACCTTTTCCACCTTCTGCTCATGCCCAGCAAGCTTAAAGCCTCACCTCAGTCTCCCCCTGGGGCTTTCCTAACAGTGGGCAGGAACATTTGTTTAGCTCTGCACAACTTTCCACTCACAGATACAGATCCATTTTAGGAAGGGAAGAACCAAGTAAGAAAGTTTAGTGTCTCATCTCAGTGAGGTTTGGATTACAATAGTTTTTCTTACTCCTGACCTTCATGGCTGATTCCAAAATGTGATAACGGACTCTGACCCAGTTCCCTATCTGAATACTTCGGCTTGTTTATCCCTTGGTTCTTGTTCCTGAATTTCTCCAGTTAACTTAATATCCTGATTCATTGTGTTGACTGAGTTTTTTCCTGTACTAATTGGCAAGTCAGAACTCCCAGTCTACCACAGAAACCCCCAATCCCCATAGCTCACCTGTACAGCACTCTAGAAGTACCAGTACTACATGGTAGTATTAATACGGTCTAGCAATGCTAGCAGCTAAAGGTGAATCTATGCTGAGATATTTCCATTAAAGTTCTGGCAACTACTATAATCACTGCTTTCTGATTTCCACTTGATTTGGAGATACTTTACCCATTTGAAGACACTATGCATTTTTAGTTAAAAGTGAAGTTGCTCAGTCAAGTTCAATTCTTTGCGACCCCATGGACTATAGCCCACCAGGCTCCTCCATCCATGGAATTTTCCAGGTAAGAACACTGGAGTGGGTGGCCGTTTCCTTCTCCAGGGGATCTTCCCCACCCAGGGATTGAACCCAGGTCTCCAGAGTTGCAGGCAGACACTTTACCATCTGAGCCACCTTAAAAAGTTATCTTCTATTTGGGAATTCTGTTTGCTCATAGCCTCACCTTGACCCTTTTTTCCCCAATCAAGTTCCTAGTCTGCGTATGCTCTTGAGGGGTGACCGCGGCCATACGTCCAGCAGAGAGTCTAGCCAGCCCCCATGTGAAGGTGTGAACAAGTTTCCTACTTCCAGGCTCCTTCTACATCTCATCTCCAAATGTGGACATGAGGTGGTTTTTTGGAAACATTTTAAAGAGTTTCTCTGTAAGAAAAGTCATCAGAGTGAGGAAGGAGCCCAGCTTTTCCAGGAAGCCTGGGCCACCGCTGTCTCTGGGAGCAGGCAAGGACAGGAGGCAGGCTGCTGGGCCCTGGGGCACGGCTGAGCAGGCAGGGCAGGTCCGTGGTCACCCCCTCACTCACGGAGGGTGACTTTTTGAGAGACAGGAAATGAGGAGCGTGGGTGGGCAGGGCCTTCGACAGAATTTTGAGGAGTGGTTTCAGAATGAGGCAAGAGGGGCTCCAGGTCGGCTTGAGGGACTAGAGAGCGAAGGATAGGGGACGGTTCGTGCTGTCTTGTTTATTTTTCTCAGAAGTGGGGCTGTGAGCTGTGAGTTGGATACCCTTTCATATTTCTCAAAAGACAAAAATAAGAACGGAATTAAAGTTTAATGTTAGTGTACATTCTTTAGTATCTCATAGGCCAGTCTATCACTTAGTTTTTGCTGTGAAGCAAATCACTCCAAAACTTAGTGATGGGATAAAATGGCTAATTGTTTAACTCACATTGCTGTGCATTGTCCTGAGCTCAGACAGGCAATTTTTGTGTCGGTGGGACTCATGTATGTTGGCGGTCAGCCGCCGGTCGAGAAAGGCAGTCAGGCTTCGGGGGGCTGCTGGTCTTAATGAGGCAGGAGATGGGGCATCTTGGATGTATGTCCCTCCTCTTATTGGGAAAGACTGAAAACTTACCTTTCTTCTCCCAACAGTAAGGTAGAGTCCATTTCTCTGTGCCCTGCGTCTGGACTGTGTACCTTGCTTTGATGATTTAACAGGTAGGAAGCCAAGTTGTATCATTTCTAAGCCTGTTTGCTCTTTTTTTGTAGAATCTTGATTACAAGTCACAGAGGAGCCTGGTGGGAACCTGGCTCCTCTGCCCATGGGATTTTCCAGGCAAGTATGCTGGAGTGGGTTGCCATTTTCTCCTCCAGGGGTTATTCCTAACCCAGGGATTGAACCCACGTCTCCTGCGTCTCCTGCTTTGGCAAGCAAATTCGTTACCACTGAGCTACTTGGGAAGCCAATGAAATACTAATGAAATGCTACTGAAATCGGAATTGCAATTAGTGGCTCCGTCAGATAGAGAATAAAATTTACGTGATATTGTTTTGCTTCAATAACTTAAGGAAAACTCAGTATTTCTCTTATGAAATTGTCGAGCTGTCATCACTTTTCACCCAACATCCATGAAGCTCTGTTTCCTGAGAAGTGACGTATACCTATGTGGGTATGCTTCTTGATTTGATGATCGTAGACCTGAGGCTCTGTTTCGCTAATCGATCCCAGATTCTTCATGGAGGTGGCTATTACCATGGGACTTGTAATCAAGCAAGCTTTGAATTATGGGCATAAGATATTTCACCATAAACCAGAGAAATTCAGAGAGTATGTATCTCTAAGAGCCTAAGGAGAAGACTGAGTCTTGTTAAACTTTATCAGTGACACAAGACAGTATGGAAGTCTCAGAGGCTCATGATCTCAGAGACGTGAACACTGTGTAGAATGATCTCAACTCCCAAGAACAAGTGATTCAAAGTACAGTGACTAGGATTCTCATGGCTTCAACTTCCCACTCCAATTGCAGGGGATTCAAGATAGAAAAAAACAGGACACTGGTCCCAGATAGCTAAGGTGCACATCAAAGCAGAGATTTCAATGAGCCTAGGCTCTTGCATCTTCCATCATGTGTGTGTGCTTAGTCGTTCAGGCTCCTCTCCCCATGGGATTTCCCAGGCAAGAATCCCGGAGGGGGCTGAAATTTTCTTCTCCAAGGGATCTTCCCGAACCAGGGATTGAACCAGGTTTCCCTGCATCGAGGATGGATTCTTTACCATTGAGCCATCAGGGAAGCCAACAGGGGGCTAGTTACTGAAAAGAATAAATGAGATAGTGCTGTTTCTCAGACTTTCAGTTTAGTTCAGTTGCTCAGTCGTGTCTGACTCTGCGACCCCATGGACTGCAGCACACCAGGCCTCCCTGTCCATCACCAACTCCCGGAGCTTGCTCACACTCATGTTCATCGAGTCGATGATGACATCCAACCATCTCCTCCTCTGTCATTCCCTTCTCCTCCTGCCTTCAGTCTTTCCCAGCAACAGAGTCTTTTCCAGCGAGTTGGTTCTTCGTATCACGTGGCCAAAGTATTGGAGTTTCAGCTTCAGCATCAATCCTTCCAGTGAATATTCGAGACTGATTTCCTTTAGGATGGACTGGTTGGATCTCCTTGCTGTCCAAGGGACTCTCAAGAGTCTTCTCCAACACCACAGTTTAAAAGCATCAATTCTTTGATGCTCAGCTTTCTTTATAGTCCAATTCTCACATCCATACATGACTACTGGAAAAACCATAGCTTTACCGAGACAGACCTTTGTTGGCAAAGTAATGTCTCTGCTTTTTAATATGCTGTCTAGGTTGGTCACAGCTTTTCATCCAAGGAGCAAGCATCTTTTAATTTCATGGCTGCAGTCACCATCTGCAGTGATTTTTAGAGCCCCCCCAAGTCTCTCACTGTCCCCATTGTTTCCCCATCTATTTACCATGAAGTGGTGGGACTGGATACCATGTTCTCCGTTTTCTGAATGTTGAGGTTTAAGCCAACTTTTTCACTCTCATCTTTCACTTTCATCATCTCAGATTTTATCGTTCATTAATAAGATTCCCTCTCATCCCTACCTGGATATCTTGTTAAAATGCAGATTTTCATTTAGTAAGTTTGGAATGGGGCCTGAGATTCTGCCTTTCTTACAAGCTTTTTGATGGTCCAAAGACCTCACGTTAAATGTTTGTAAAGCATGTGGGACGTAACTGATTATTTGAAATTACTGCTAGTCATTATCCCAATTATCCTCATCGAACTCATAAATGTAAACTGCTTCCATTTATATTTAACTATCATGCAATATAATACAGATAAGTTATCAAATTATCCAAGATAATTTTTCTTATAAACTTGGCTTAATCTCAGCAACGGTCTCTGTCTCTATGTGTTTGTTTTCATATTACATGGCTCATTATGCACAATTTTAAAAACCAGAGAGAATGACCATGAAAATATCTTTAACTTATAATTTTGTTAATTATGTATGTCCATTTTAGTATATAAAGAAGAAAATATAATTTATTGAACTTCAGGAAGTTCAGTTCCTACTTTACCCAATCAAAAAGTATTATTGTCAATAGTAATACCGGTTGATTTCATTCAATAACAAAATATTATGCTCAATAATAACACCAATTGTTACGTGTACCAACAAGAAAAAATTGGAGGAATGTGGCCTAAATTATCTAAAAATGCAGTTATATTTGGAAATCACGGCCTTGTATCAGGAGTTACTGCTCCATTTTTTTCTTTCCTTAATGTAGTTTTATTACTCTTAAACTTTACATAAGTTGTATGTTTGACATTTGTGATTTGTAAATCAAAGGAAAAATTATTATTCGTGGCCCGTGTTTACTCTTGACTTTCTCAAATTAGCATCTTTGTAAAATAGAGAAAATATCCTTCAAAGTGAAGTGCTTTCCTTTACAGTTAAACATTTTTACAGAATAATGAAGGACATGATAAGTTTTTCCCAAGGCCTAGTTACTCCTTGGCAGTAGATTATGCACTCCAGTATAAAGCTTTTTAATTGTGCTGGGAGCTCAATTCTTCTGTCTTTGATATTTTGGTTTCAGAGCTGAAAGAATTAAGATAATTCCATGAGTAAAATCAACTCAGAGTAGACACATTGCACAATAGGAGGGTTAACATTTTGTAATTTTTTTCCTCAACTATACAAGAGAATTGAAAAAGCATAAAACCAATCAAAATGGAAATGTATTGTTTACTATTTAGTGAGGTGAGGTAAAGTCACTCAGTCGTGTCTGACTCTTTGCGACCCCGTGGACTGTAGCCCACAAGGCTCCTCCATCCAGGGGATTTTCCAGGCAAGAATACTGGAGTGGGTTGCCATTTCCTTCTCCAGGGGGTCTTCCTGACCCAGGAATCGAACCCAGGTCTCCCACATTGGAGGCAGACGCTTTAACCTCTGAGCCACCAGGGAAGCCTGTTTACTATTTAGGGTGATATCAAATTATAGTATCTTTGACATGAGTGAGATTTTCAGGCATCATCTGCTTCAATCTCATTTTTAGGTAAAGGAACTGAAATCTCCAGGGGTTAAGTGAGTGCAGTTTGTAGCGAGGTTGTTAGGATGAATGCCACAGAATAATGCATTGGCTTAAATTAAACTTCTATAAACAGACCTTAGCATTTCATTCTTTTGTGTACAAAATTATTTCCAATACAAGCGTCAAAATTATTTTGTGAGTTTCAAAGTGCTGAAGGTAAAGTCTTAGATTTGTTTATAACCTTCTGAGTCCTATGGGATGAAACACTTATGGCCTCTCCCAAACTTTAGCAAAGTAAATGACTTTTCCTTGAAACATCCATTTTAGGAACTGTTTCCACGAAAGTTCCTGTCTATTCCCAAGTGTGTGAACCCCATGACGCTATGGATTTGGAGTTAAGATCTGAAGATCACATGAGAACAATTAGCTTTAAGTGAGGGTCACAGAAGGTAGAAATCAGAACTTATGATCAGAGATTATTTTTTTGTTTTAGATTTTCAACTGAAAATAAGAAACTGCTCTAAGAAAAATGTCTCTTCAATAGGATGTGTAGGCCTTCCAATACCCAAACTCAGCTTTTGCACAGATGGAGAATGTATACTCACTGTTGGTCTTATAAAATTGGTCCAAAATGTGGATTCTAAGTGATTGTTTTTTGGGTGGTAATTCCTGTTAAGATAGGAATGATCAAAGCAAGTTTAATGTTGAAAACAGGTATGATTCCTGAATTTGGATGAGAAATTTTATTCATGAGTATCAAAAACAGAAGGGATACAGTCTTATTGAGGGTAAAAGTCTAAGGGGTTGAGTGTCAAAGAGTTCCCTTGAGATGTCTCTGCACTGTCAACACCTGGGGTTGCTCTTTAAAGATCATCACGTCTTTAGGCCTGGTGTACAGCAATAAGGAGACTTAGGTTCCAAAAAGCTGCATTTCTGATTTATCTAGATCCATGATTCATATCCATTCTTTCATTATCTTTAGAAATGAGATTTATGCCTCTTATCCCACCCAATTGTTTGCCTGATATATCTTATTTTTGGCAGAATTTATTTGTAAGTTGAATCTCAACCTTATGAAAAAGTAGATCTGTGATATTTTAATGATTTACATTATTTGCTGTTCAACCCTTTGTTATCTATACTGGAGTCTTTTTTTAAAACAGCATGCAAACACACACACACGCACATGGTAATGAGGAAGAACTCAGTGAAAATGTATGGAACTACTCATTTTCTTAAAATGATAATTTTATTGAAAAAAAAAAAAGAATGTACAAAAACCAAATTTTACCACTATAACATGAGTATAACTGTTCCTAGAGCTTTATGGACAAGTATTCAATTTTACCAAGTGATGACAAAAATTGTTTGTTTTCTGTGTCAGTTTTTACCCAGGTGAAATTTTATCAAATTTCTAATCAGCTCTAACTTCAGCTCTAACCCTGGTTGTTATGGGAATTTGAGAGGAAAAAATGCCGTCTTGGATGAAGTAGAAAGCTGTGGGGAGAGAGCAAATTAGCGAAGATGGCATGTTCAGGCTCTCTCCCCCCACGTTCTGCAGACAATCATGCAACGGCTGAGATCGCTTATAGCACTGTGGTGAGGAGCTGCTTTGGGTGATATGGATATATGAGTTCCACCCGTAAAATGGCAGGAATTACTGCCTCATGGCTGCGTCCTTTCAATCAGCCAGAAAGGAAAGAATAGAGCGTGTTTACTGTTGCGTCTGGCGTCAGCCAGGAGAGAATACTGCTGTGGATGCTGTGCCAGTCAGGAGAGAGTTTGTGTTGTGTTAGGGTGTGCTGTGGCCCTTGCCAAGAGAGAACAAACTTGTCTGCGGTTCCTGTAGCTCCTCTAGTCTCCTTCCCAACCTCTTAGCTCACGCCTTGCCCACCCTAGGTTCAGTGAACGTGCGAAGAGTATAAGCAGTGAGACAATTGGCATCAGGAACAGAATGAACAGAGATACAAAAGCCCAAATTAATACTAATGTCTATTCTTCATAAACTACGCTGCTGCTGCTGCTGCTGCTGCTGCTGCTGCTGCTGCTGCTGCTGCTGCTGCTGCTAAGTCACTTCAGTCGTGTCCAACTCTGTGTGACCCCATAGACGGCAGCCCACCAGGCTCCCCAGTCCCTGGGATTCTCCAGGCAAGAACACTGGAGTGGGTTGCCATTTCCTTCTCCAATGCATGAAAGTGAAAAGTGAACGTGAAGTCGCTCAGTCGTGTCTGACTCTTAGCGACCCCATGGACTGCAGCCCACCAGGCTCCTCCATCCATGGGATTTTCCAGGCAAGAGTGCTGGAGTGGGGTGCCATTGCCTTCTCCGATAAACTACGCTAGGAGGCAGTAAAGCAGAAGTCATGATATTACTCTTCTGGTTTGAAAGCCATCCAGCTGGGGCTCCTGGCACAACCATCCCCATCCTGTAAGTAATATCGCAGGTGATGTCCTGAAGTCGTAGTGGAAATACACTCTCTGGCTTGAATCCCTCAGGGAAACGATGACCAAAGTTTGGCAAGAGGCCATGGCCTCCCTCTTGAAGGACTCTGGAGGACTATCAGAAGTCTCCAACCTGCAGAAATCTCTCACCCAACAGACAGACTCTAGTTTGAACAACTCCCAAGGACACTGTATTTTAAAGGGACAAACATTGCTGGGTTGGTTTTATCACATTTCTTAAAAAACCTTATGACAAGGAAGCCTTCAGAAGTGAATTTCTCAATGGTGGTACCTACATGAATTGTCTCCATGCAATCGCCAATCTTACGATTGAGAATCTGGGAAATTAAGAAGTTGGCAGGAAAAGGAACCTGAGTAAGTGGTAGAGAGGGAGAGAAGTCTGGAATCACGCCAAAGAGCAAGCATGTGGAAACGCTTGGTCTTCCTGAGGAGGCCTGTGGACGGCTGCACAGGAGACGCAGCTGAGGTCCATGGGAGCCTGATTATTGAGGGACACATTCAGCTCATCTTTAAAGATAGATTGGACTTGCCCTTTCTCAAACCTAAAGCTGGAAAACTTCCTTTCCTTAGCCTCTTTAATACTCTTCATATTACTTCCAGACAAAGGATGAAATATTGAATATGACTTTTCTTTTCCCAAACTCAACTCTCAATGGCCTTGTCTTTCTTAACCAAGTCTCATTTTCTCCATTTCTCCCCTTTCCCCTCAGACACTTGTGCCCTCAAACCATGTGAAATTAATTTTGGATCAATCACTTTAGGTACTAGTCTAGCTCATTTCCTTATTTTTCCCTGAAGGTAAACCTCTAAACAAAATGGTCTTTTGTGAACAGTAAAAATGGTTTGGTCAGCAGATCGCCAGCTTTTGCCTGCAGTTGATGTTAACTGGCTTAGATGTGTACCCGAAGCAATACAGTGCTTTATGGACCAGTAATACCTTTACTTCAGGACAGGATTCTACGGAAGGTCCAGCTTCCCTTTCACAGTCAGAGTGGTGGGAGGTCAAGATAAGAAGATCTGTCCTTGTGTTTTAGAGATTTTCCCTTCTCCAACATTTTCATGAAATAAATGAAAATGATGTCTACTCCATCTTCCATTGACTAGAACCACCACCGCCATTGTCCATCTCATAGTTTTGTGTGTTTTCTTTTTTTTTAATTTTTTTAAAAATTTATTTAGTTAGTTTTGGCACTCAGGCTCAGTTGCAGCTTATCTGCTTAGTTGCCCGGAGGCATGTGGAATCTCCCTACACATGGAATCTTCACACCCATGTCCCCTGCATTGGCAGGAAGATTCTTAAACCCTAGACCACCAGGGAAGTCCTCTAGCCCACAGATTTAAATGGAAATAATCTTGCTTAATCTTCAATAAATTCTGAAAGAAACTTCTATGTTCTCTCCACATACTTTAATTTACAGGATCATCCCAACATTGGTCCTGAGACTCATTCTCAGAACACTTCAAAGTTTTAATAGCATCAATTAATAGCAGCAATTGTGTGTGCATTTGTATAGCACTCTGTAGTTTTAAAAGAAATTTCAGAAAATGAAAATATCAAGTTAGATCTAAAACTTCCAGTCTATAAGAATAACTTGACTTTCCACCTTATTGCTGTCAGCTGATAAATGTCTCCTTGCTCTTTTGGTATTACACTAAAATGGCATACTCTTGGGAAATACTAAGTAATTATTTTTCTCACATGGAAAGAAACTGACTGGGTAAATGTAATTTTGTGTTAATTCAAAAGACCTTTTTACTACCCAATCAAAAAATGGGCCAAAGAACTAAATAGACATTTCTCCAAAGAAGACATATGGATGGCTAACAAACACATGAAAAGATGCTCAACATCACTCATTATTAGAGAAATGCAAATCAAAACCACAATGAGGTACCACTTCACACCAGTCAGAATGGCTGCGATCCAAAAATCTGCAAGCAATAAATGCTGGAGAGGGTGTGGAGAAAAGGGAACCCTCCTACACTGTTGGTGGGAATGCAAACTAGTACAGCCACTATGGAGAACAGTGTGGAGATTCCTTAAAAAATTGCAAATAGAACTACCTTATGACCCAGCAATCCCACTGCTGGGCATACACACCGAGGAAACCAGAATTGAAAGAGACACATGTACCCCAATGTTCATCACAGCACTGTTTATAATAGCCAGGACATGGAAACAACCTAGATGTCCATCAGCAGATGAATGGATAAGAAAGCTGTGGTACATATACACAATGGGAGTATTACTCAGCTGTTAAAAAGAATTCATTTGAATCAGTTCTGATGAGATGGATGAAACTGGAGCCAATTATACAGAGTGAAGTAAGCCAGAAAGAAAAACACCAATACAGTATACTAACACATATATATGGAATTTAGGAAGATGGCAATGACGACCCTGTATGCAAGACAGGAAAAAAGACACAGATGTGTATAACGGACTTTTGGACTCAGAGGGAGAGGGAAAGGGTGGGATGATTTGGGAGAATGGCATTCTAACATGTATACTATCATGTAAGAATTGAATCGCCAGTCTATGTCTGACGCAGGGGCAGCATGCTTGGGGCTGGTGCATGGGGATGACCCAGAGAGATGTTGTGGGGAGGGAGGTGGGAGGGGGGTTCATGTTTGGGAACGCATGTAAGAATTAAAGATTTTAAATTTAAAAAAAAAAAAAAAAAGACCTTTTAGAAGACATGTTATAAAGACTTTGGGAGATCTTAAAATAACAATATTGGTATTTTCATATCAAATATGTTTACTTTAGTAACTCAGAGTAAAGACAGACTGCATACTTCTTAGTTTCTGTTTAGATTTTTTTAAGTTGATGGTATATGCAATCTACATTGCTTTATAGATTGTTTTCTTCTAAAAATTTTTGAAAATACAGGGGGAAAGAGCAAAAAAAAAATACAACAAACACTCATGATTTTGCCACTCAAAATTGATATTTTTAACATTTTTGTCATTAAAACAGTCAAAGTCCACTTTGAAATTCATTGACTTTCTAAAGTGTGTTTGTAGAAGTGGAATTATAAAAGTGGGATCTTCTCATGATGTCAATCTGGTTTTCTGAAGTATAATGCCGGTTGTGATAAAAGCTGAAATATACCAACAGTCAAACTCTGACACAATCTGACTTCTCCAATGTGTTGCCCTCATGCTATTGGCTATTACTTACTCTCACCATGACTGCCAAATAAATTAATACATCAACATAATCAAATGATATAAATAACCACTAATGATACCTGTTGGGTACTTAATCCACAATGATTTCATTTCTGAACTCATACAAATTTTGTATTACTTTGGAGAGGTTTGCCACTGCTAATAATTATATAAACTATTTTCTTGTATGATGAGAAAAAATATATATAATTCCTATCTTGTAATGCCAGTGAAGCAACACAGAGGCCATAAATACAATTTCCCCTCTAAGAAAACACTCAGCAACTGCTTTTTCTTTTTTTTAAAGGGAGTAGGGTTTTTTCTAAATTACTTTAAAGAAAGAGTATTTAAATGTTAACCTGGGTGCTAGCTCTGTCAGGGAAAGAAATAGGAAGATGAAACAGAGGAACATTCCTAGAAATGAGTGTGTGACCTATGTGGTCCTTACAGTAAATTATACTAATTCTACATTGATGTTTATGTGTTGTGGCCCTATTAAGCTGATATAACTTTTCCATTAAGTGGGCAGGTGGATTTCCTGTAGTACCCCAAGTGCCTGAAGAGGTATATTGTTTTCTTGTGTTTCCATTACTACATAGCGACTCAGAGGGAATCCTCTGTGGTATTTTCACATAGGTTGTGAATCTTTTATCTGTAGGTTGTGTTTGTATCTGAGAGATGAATATTAATAGCCTCTTGGCAGCAGAGTGACTTTCTTAAAACAGGGGTTTCCCTGTGTATGGGTGGATTAACCTTTCAAAATATATGTTTCTACTTAAACCACTTGGTTACTGTTTGATTCAAAGGCTGCCATAAAGACACCCTCTCCTCGTCTCTATTAGACCTTGTAGTACACTTCCCTAGATCTGAGAGGAACTTTCAGTATAGAACAAGGTAAGTAACATATCCTCCTGCCTGCACTTTCATTTTGCTTACTTATCAGAGTTTGCTGTAACTTAATTTCTTTTTATAGAGCTTTCATGTTAAAATGGTGTGTATGATTGATTTTTGAGTTTGGTAATATTAGCAGTTAAGATCTGGTTTTGTGTATTCCAGGGGAAATGAGATGGAATTTATAAAATGTAGTATTGTGTGATGTTCTTCAAAATTTTATAGCTTTCACCCATTAGTCCTTCGGTGCATGTCAAGTAAGAGAAGCTTCTGAAATGACACATTTAACTAAGTGACGGTATCCTATTTACTATTTCTAACAAATCTTTAAATAATAACTAAATTTAGGCACTCATGAATAGTTTTATTTCGTTTGTCCTCTTAGGTGATATTGCAGGGTTCAGCAGTCTTGAGTGTGCTGTAATCAGTGCAAGGGTCCAGGCAGTGTGTGTCACTGTGGTAGACAGCCTTCAGGATACATTTCATGTATGATTCATGTAGCATCATGTTGATGGAAAGCATAAAAAGTTCTAAATATAAAATCACTGGGTTGGTTTATTTCGTCAAATTTTCCAAAGGAGAGTGGAAAACAGACTTTCATAGGTATAATTTTAATGTCAGCGATCAGATTGACATCCCAGGAACATTCATTCTTAAAGCCAACAGTGAACAAATGTACTCAAGATGACTATGACCGAGTGCTGAGTTTATCACTGATCTAGCAATAGTAAGTGTCTGGTTTAGTCACAAAATTTTCTACTGTGACATACTAAGGGACTTCATTCTTAGGGAATCTCAGGCAATGCCCTGTTGCAGAAACCTGGAAAGACCTTTTTAAAATGGCAAAGCATCCAAGGACTTGCTCTCACAGCAGAAGGCCTGCATAGCATCTTAACGTTATGAGTGACCAGCAAGTATTTGTAAAATGGATCCCAGTGTTAACACAGGCTATTTTCAGAAATGTTCTCCTCAAATTTTGGAATCTACTTTTTTAAAAATAAGAATTGTAATACATTTTTAAAATCCAGAAAATGAAGAGAAACAAATCCTCTGGTTTTCTCCTTTCTTTTTCACTTTCTTTACATCTCTCTCTGACTCTTTCCTGTCTTTTGGTTTCTCTCTCCTCTCTGCCTCCTTCTCAGCTGGTTTCCCTCACTCTTCACTAAGTTTACATTTTAATTAGTACATCATTGGCTTCCTGTATAATTTTTCCATTGAAATTTTTAGCCACTGAATAATTTCCCAATTTTAATGAGATAAATGAGGCATGAATGGGAAAGAAATAGTATTTCTTAAACATAGGAAATTTAGTATTAAACTCAATTCCTCCTGCTAAAGGAACCCAAAAGACAGATGTCAAAGGGACCCGAGGAACAATGAAAAGACAGGCACCATCCTAGATGCCTCATCAGTCAAGGTCCTGACTGATGCTTCGACCACCTTCTTCCACTGGGGTTAAGTGTCTTTACCTACACAGTGAGGGGGTAGGGGGAGGAGGGGATGAAGATGCTTACTAAGTTCTTTGTCAACTGAATACTTCCTGCCAAGGATAAAGCCTGAGGCCTTATTTTAACTGTTAGCTTTAAAAAATTGCTTTTTAATGTTTTACTTTTAAGTGCTTTAGCTATCAATTTGTAAACATTGCTTCCTCATTAAGATTAGATAATGAAGAAATCTCAGAGGAAAACCTGTTAGTCACAGTTGTTCTGCCATCTGTTTGGAGTTGTGACAGTTTAGATATTTCAAATATTGTTTTCATGAAGGAAGAAGGATTTAAAATAAAATAAAACATATTTTACACACATATGTCCTCAAGTCTTTAAGAAAGAGGACAGAATTTTAAAAATGTCTTTCTACTGAAATTGCCCAGAGAATGAGTAAAAAATCAATTTTATTTGAAAACACTATCAACATGAAGCATTGCCAGGTTTTAAAATAAAAACAACATATGAGTGGAAATTATTCTAGTGACTGCAAAGCACAGTTCCAACAAATGGATCCCTTAATTGATCTAAGAATGTAAAAAACCTTGGGTGACAGATAATGAGTCACAGCAGGGCAATTAGTCTACAGTTAGTAGATTATTATGGTAAGTAATCAAAGGTAATTGTTCTATGCTTTTGCTAATCTGACGCACTAAATTCTGCAAGAAGAAACATATTAAGTAGAGTAATTCATAAAATACATTTGAAAGTAAATTACTTTTTTCACAGTTTTAAAATATATCTTAAATTACAAAGATGGTGAAATGTTTCCTTTTGATGTGAATAAATATTGATAAATAGTTATGTCCCGATGACAGATTATATGCTTACAAGGTATATCAGTAGATTCTCAGTAGTTTGCCATATTCGCTATTTTTTCTTTGGTTTTAAGGAATACATTATCACTTTTTAACCAACTCTTGACTAGCGGAAAAGCGTTCAAAAGTGTTCTGGGAAGAAAGCTTACTTTATTTTTTAACTACAAAAGGCAAAACAACTGTAGTTATTAAAACATGCAAAAAACCGTTCAGTCTAAACTATAGGAAAATGTGCTCCCCTTTTGAATTTTTCTTGTAGAGAAGAAGATAAAATATTGGAAGAGTATCAAAAAAATCAAATTTGATTTAAAATTGAAAAATATGAGTGGGAAGATTCTTAACCTTAAGATGTTTCATGTAGACAAATTTAATCCTACTTAAATGTGTGTTAAAAATAACAGATTTCTAATTAGAGATTATTCTGTTGCATATTTAAAAACAAGAAAGAATATAAAAAATAAAACCATATATATTAACATTAGATAAGGCTATAACTGTATAACTAGTCTGAAAGGATCTTGAATTTCATAGTGAAAATGAAAGGATAGATTCTCTCTATTTGAAATCTTGAGTCCAGGGGTCAGGTTTCATCTCAACTTCTTATTAAATCAGAAAGTATTTATTAAAATCTCGGAACTGAGTTTAGTAATTATTAATTTTTATTATACATGTATTTTTGTTAAACAGTAATTTATTTTCATTTGAGTCATATTAGATAGAATTATATATATATATATACACATACATATATACTTTTATATATACATTTGTTTATCTGGTTATAATTACCTGAATTTTAAAATTCCAAGGTAATTTATATGTAGTCACGGATATTTAGAATTCCTTGATGTTAATAATAATGATAATAACATGCTATTATTATTCTTTTGAAAGTATAGTCACTGGTATGGTTTCTATTGCTAAAAATTTGGTGCATATTGCCATAAAACAATACATCTTTAATCTCCCACTTTCATGATTATCAACAAAGCAATCAGCCTTCATAAATAATAACATACATAAAACATTCATGTCTCTTTAGAGTCACTTTCTCTGCCAGTTTTCTAGTGAGTTTTGAATATTAAAGCATATTTAAATTCTACAATATTTATTTAGAACTTACTATTCACCAGACAAATCAGGGCAAATCTTACAGTGGAGGCAATCTGGCAATGCTTTCAAGAGTAACCTCTTGTCTAACCTTTATGTTTTTCTGTTTGAAGATAGGAAGTATTACTGTCACTTCACAGATGAGGATACTGGGGCTCAGAGAGTTTAATTTGCCAAGAGTCACAAAGTTTGTTGAGTGTTAGAGTTCGACTGGAACTCACATCTTTTGACATTTACTTAATCTAATATTTTTTGTAATAGGCTCAGATGGTAAAGAATATATGTGTTAAGAAAAGTGAATTTATAAATTAGGGGACCTCAATGAAGTTCTTCAACAGAAATCCGAAGTTTGAGAATAATTCCTTAGACAGAATTGGATAAAAGCCCAGAGTAAGCACATCTTTGTCCTGCTGTAGAATGAAAGGTCATTCTATGGACAACACATTCCTCTCTATGGGGTAAGAATTGGCCGTTGGTCACATTTCAGCAAGCCTGTAAGATTTATGTGTCACAAGTGATACCGAAATATATGTCATTCTAGGATGACCAACTTCACAGCACCTAAGCGCTGGAAAAGCTCTTAGCCGTTGTGATATCCTGGAGAAGGCAATGGCAGCCCACTCCAGTACTCTTGCCTGGAAAATCCCATGGATGGAGGAGCCTGGTGGGCTGCAGTCCATGGGGTCGCAAAGGGTCAGACGCGACTGAGCAACTTCACTTTCACTTTCAGTTTCACTACTGTGATATCCAATCTCTTCAAATTTGCGGGATCAACTTATCCAGGGATGAGCGAGTTTAGTGACAGATTTGGTGACGGAATCTTGGTCTCTTGACTTCTGATTCAAGAACTTTCCCAATTTCAGTCCTCAAATGTTAGTTTTTCATCTAGAAGTAGTGTAGGTGCCCTGAAGTGCTTGAACAAAAGAATCTGTGGTTGTGAAGAATTTTACTTTACTACTATAAAGCAAAAAATGCTTCTTAGAAGGAAATAGATGATAAAAGTCCCCTAATTTGGCACCTTTCTCAGAAATATGAAGTGGAAAAAAAAAAAAAAAAAACGGCCCTTCTTTTAAGGGTTTTTTTTTTTTTTGGTTTAGCCAAACAATGGGTACCCCAAAATCTCTTTCTTTTTTTAAATTTCCCTCATCATTACTGTAAATGAGAGTAATGTGTGATTTTCCTCTCTTCCAATTCCTTCCACATCTACAATCACAGGGCCTTAAATACTTGTTTACATATAGGAATCTTTCTTACCAGAAAAAGTAAATGAATGAAAATCTAGAACAAATACTTATTTTTTTTGAATGACATTGCTGTATTCTTTAAAAGCCTTGAGCAAATGTCTTATTTATTTGTAATTTATAGAAATTCTGTGAAATATTTCAGTGAAATCTTAGCTGTTTGCTTATAAATTTGGGTTGTTCTTTTAAACACCTGGTATGCTTTATAGTCCCTTTTCTAGGCTAAGGGAATTCCTTTTTCAATATAAAATGGTTTTAATAGGGAGCTCTGGGGGTAACACTTCTTGAACAGAAAAAGGTTTCAAGAGTGCTTTAGACTACACTAAGGTTGTACTCTTGCCTGGAGAATCCCTTGGACAGAGGAGCCTGGTGGGCTACAGTCCATGGGGTCACAGAGTAGGACATGACTGAGTCACTGACACACACACACACACGCAAGGTATTATTAGGAAATCTTATTCAATATTTTGTATTAAAAATGTTACAGTTCCATGCACAACTAATTGCTGGCATAATTAATGTTCTTCAATTCATTCAATAGTGTGGTGCATTTAGCATATTACAGGCACTGTACCAGACACTGGGAATTCAAGGTATGCAAAGCACATGAAAAAATACAGAATTTACAGTCTAGTGGAGAAGAATGGCCTTAAACAGATACTCGCTCACACACCAAAATAGTCAAATTACAATTATGATAAATGCTCCAAAGGAGCGATGTATACAGCTGTAAGAATCATGCTAAAGGAATCTGTGCAATAGAAGTCAGGAAAGATTTACTTTGAGGGGAAGAGCCATCTAAAAGGAAGCAACAGCAGCTTCAAAGTTTACAGCAGAAGGGAGAACGGCACCTTCAAGGAAGTGACAGAAAGTCTAGTGGGTGATAAGAAAACTGGTTGGAAGGTGCTTCTGGGTCAACAGGGGAGAGGGGAGCATTTTTAGTTATCATGACTGGGTGCCGGTGGTGTCAAGCATCTTGCAGAACTGGGAGATTTGCCCCACAAGAAAGGACCATCTCTTCCTACATCCAATAGTGACCAGTCTGAGACAAGCAGAGCCTTTTAATGATGAAAAGGACTTTGGTCACTGTAATGGAAAGCCATGAAGGTGGTTTATTTTAGGGGTGGAGAGAAGGGAGATGACAAGCTCAAATATGTATTTTGGAAAGGTCACTAGGTCTACAGTTTAGAGAGCAGACTGAAGGGAACCAAAACTGGGATGAACCAAACTAGTTAGGATGCAACTTTAGTGGTCTAGGTGAACTATCATCAGTGGTTTGCAAGCATTTGGTAAG
Source organism: Capra hircus (assembly GCF_001704415.2). Classification (NCBI taxonomy): domain Eukaryota; kingdom Metazoa; phylum Chordata; class Mammalia; order Artiodactyla; family Bovidae; genus Capra; species Capra hircus. Next base: position 4,540,606 of record NC_030813.1, read on the forward strand.
AAGCTATAAAATACTTGAAATAATTTCTTACCAGCCAATGTAATAGAATAGTAAGCATAAAGAGAAGTTTATTTGGCCCCTTCTTTCCCCAATTTGTTCTTGAGTTTTGTATAAGTCACTTGATTTTAAGGAGAACGAAACACAGAAGACTGGCTTCCAAGGTGCTGCAGTGGTAAAGAATCTACCTGTCAATGCAGGAGACAAAAGAGATACAGGTTCAGTCCCTGGGCTGGGGAGATGCCCTGGAGCAGAAAATGGCAACCCACTCCAGTATTCTTGCCTGAGAAATCCCAAGGACAGAGGAACCTGGCAGGCTACAGTCCACGGGGTCACAAAGAGTTGACACGGCTAAGTGACAGCACACACACACACACACACACACACACACACGCACACACAGAAGAGCAGCCCCCCGTCCCCTTCCCGCCACAGAGGCTAACCCAGCAGTGATTCTGGTCGTTGTCCCCAGGGCTGGCCACACGTATTTGGCAGTGATTATCACAGAATTTTAGAATTCAAGGGACATTAAAGGTAATCTTATTGGCCCTGATTCTGTAGAAGAGGGCTGAAATCTAGACAAAATAATTAAAATGCTTAAATTTTTACATCTAGTTAACTTAGGAATTGGGGCCAGGAAAAAATACTAAAAGTTCCATCAAATTCTGCTTTCTAATCTAATGTTTTTCTTATGTTTCTTTCTTACTAATAATTGCAAGTTATCTAAAAAGGTATGCATGATTATTTGCATATTGGGAACAAATAAACTGATGCTTTGAAAATTATAAATGGCTATGAAAAATAGACCTAATAGTTGTGGAAAGTCAACAGAAATATTTTTTAAGAGCATTGTTTTTTGTTTGTTCACTTTGCTTGTGTGTGTGTGTGTGTGTGTGTGTGTGCATGTTTTAATGAATTTAAAACCTTTAAGCAGGACATTTATTTGCTTGTTCTCCACAGGCCCTTCTACCACATAATGTCACCAATTTATCTTAGCTTCCTGACCCTGCAGGCATTTTCCCACTCCTGACTGAAACCATTGCTCTTTTTCCACATTCTACTTAACCAGCTCAGCGCGGACTAACCATGCTGTCTATTCTATCTCTAAAATGTAGACTGGCACTCAAGGCACACTGCATGCTTGTAGCTAAGGACATTCACTTATTTCTGCCTCTAAAAGTTGAGTGGCACATTTACCAAGAGTAGGTCTTATTTGTCCCCCCAAGTGATGTGTGACTAGTTTAATTTTTTTGTAATTAAATAATTTAAATAAAATGTATACAAGCTGATGATTCATGAGTACAAAAAAAGATAAAAGAATTGTGCAGTGCAAGCTAATTTGAGTACCTTGGAAACATCCAATGAAGGTAACTTGCCAAATTGAAATTAAATGTGGGTGAGGCAAATTTAAAAGATTGGAAAAAGATCATAGAGTTCTAAAAGCATTCTATTTTCAGACAGCATTGAAATGGCTTACAATTCGAGTTCCCTTGTAAAGAAACTAAAACTAGAATTCACGGAGGGTTTGTTGTGGGCCTGAATGTCTATATGAAATACCAGCAGTAGACCCCTTTTGAGAAAAGAAGGCTTGGCAACTCATGTACACTTGTGTATCTTAAGTGACAATGAATGAATATGGGATTAATGTATTATTCTTCATGAGTCTCAGTTTTAACCAAGTTTTTGATCCACTGAGTACCTGTAAGTCTCTTATGTGATGATGAGAAAGCATTTATATATATTAGACTAAAACATATCATTTCTTTTAAAATCAATATAACTGATTTAAAATATGTAAGTATGAGTGTATATATGTATGTGTACGTTTTTCAGCATACTATCTAATAAAATATTATTTATCACATATAGATATAAGGATAATAATTTTCATGATGGTTTAGTACTTGCCTAGGACATTTCATCCTAAATGTATTGAACCTGGTTAACATTTAATTTTGAATTTAGTCACGGTGGCCCCTGGAATGAAACAGATTTTCTGGATAAGTATTGTGAGTTCTAAACTGTATACCCCAGAGGGCAGAGCATTTTATGTTGATAAAAATCACGTGTCAGCTTCAGATTCTGTTTTAAGTAAAACTTTCATGCCTTTAATTGCACATTTATTTTGACACATTTCAATGCTATAGCATAGTCTTAATCAACAAAACAAACTTATACAGTGGTAGAAGAATTCTTTGGCAATTTTTTAATGTGATATTTTCAAGGTCTGTAAAACCCGTTTCTGCACTGTTGACTACGACTAGTAATGCTCACACCCTCGTCCTTGAACCCGACTTTAAAAAAGCCAGGTGTATTAAAAGCTGTCACCACAAATGGCAGAACATTCAGAAAACTTGGCTTACTTCCAAAAGTAAGTTTATCCTCTAAAGTTGGGTTATTTTGGAACTGTGAATTCTGTAAACTTCTGCTCAAACAATCAGTTTATGATCTTCACTGAGGTACTGAAACCCATCCAAGAATCCAAGACATCCTTTGGTTTAGTTAAACAGAGAGCAACAGCTGTTTCTTGAGCAGTAAGAAACTCCTTGAAAAGAGGAAAAACTGGTAGGGGAAGAGAAGAGGAAAAAAAATTAACCAAATGATGTAAACAAATGTTTTCGGTTTTAGCCAAGAGGATGCTGTAAACCAGTTAGGTACTCTAACTTCTGTGGTCTTTAATTGTAAATCTTTTGGTTTCCAGAAATTACACGTGCCTTATACTAATTTCCCCTCAGGAAAACAAAAGTATAAAACAACTTTAAGTAAAAATTTAAGTTATTTTGTTTTCAAATTTCTTTCATGCAAATGGTAAACACAAATACAAATAATCCACCAAAAATATCTGAGCAACTGCTATTGGCCATAGTAAAACCTATTACCCTCAAACTTTTACTTGTCAATATCAGTTATTTTTTATTTTCTCATCTCTCACATTTTCACATTTCACATATCTTTTATACAATTAGATATCCTTCTTAATTCTACTGTTAAAATATTTGATCCTCACTGTGATATAAGTACCAGGTGGGATCCTGAGTATATGAAAATAAGAAACATCTAGATTTGGGCCTCTAAGATTAAGCATCCTATTTTCTCAACTGGATGATGAATTCTTTGAAAGCAAACACCTATTTACTTGGAATCTTAGAAGAGAGAAGCTTAGAGTCAAAATGAACCTTAGAAGATATCGTCTATACTGATCCCCATACCCCAAGCTCTCCCCGCATGAGATCCTTTCACCTACCATGAGTCAAGGTGGTGAAATGATCACAATTATTTGCCTCCTTCCTCCTAAGACTCCATTACAATGACACCCATAAACAAGTATAGTGTGCTAGCTACACACCAGGCCCTACTGTATAAATATTACATGTATCAACATATTTTAGCCTCATTACAGCCCTAATGAGGCAAATACTATTATTATCCCCACCTTACCTAAGAGGAAACAGAGACATACAAAGGTTGTAACACCTCGGTCAACTAGTCATCAGAGGGGAAAGATTGCACTTGGGCAGTCTTGTTTCCAAGTCTGCTCTTAATCATTATGCTCCTATAGATCCAAAAAGAAAAAAATTTGTAAAATTTTAAAAGTTAAAAAAAAAAAAGCTTACAAACTAATAGTTTTCACCCTATATATTTAAACCACTAATATTACTTAGCTTTACAGTCTTCACTTTATTTACCAAACTTTTAAAGGCCAAAATAATTTAGGCCTTTTCCAAAAATTTCCAAAAGAATGTGCCATGGATTCTAGAAGTAATTTCAGAAGAGAGGTCTTAGTATTTAATGCATAGTAGCTTTGTTTGCAGCAGCTTTGTTTGTTATTATTTGTTTGCAGCTTTGTATTATAGTTACACTTCTCATCAAGAATGATAGTGTAAGGTTCTGCGTCTCATGGACCACATATGTCAACATATCTGGGAGAAACCATGGCTTCTCAGATGTCCCTGCAGGGTAGAGACAAATGTCACAGTATGAAAGAAAGGAAAGATCTGGTAATTTCTACACGAAAGTTAACAGAAATAAGAGTATAGCAAGCAGACATCAAAAATCAGCAGTGTAAACTTGACTGGCTTACATTTTAAGTACTTCAGGACAAGCTATCTGAGAAATTCACCTTGAATGGGCCAAGACCAAGGTTAAGAGGTATCCTGTCTTTTCTTTATCTTTTCACTATTTGATAGGTACAATTCTCTTTAATGAAAGCTCACCATGCTCTATGTCTGATTTAGTTTTCCCAATTAGGATCTGCCTCAAATATTTAACATGTTTAGCAAAGCAAAAAGTTTGAGTTACACCTTTTACAAGGAATGAATGAAGCTCAGCTGAGCTGCAGTAGGATGAGGTGTGCTACTCTAGAATAGGCAGTTCTGAAGGCAGTGTCTCCTAGTTCCATGTAACAGATGCCTTGTTCCTGCCTGTTCTCAGGTCTCCACATTAGCCAGTTCAAATCCAGGAAGTCCATGCCCTCCCTTCCAGGCTGATTTTGTGAAAAATTAAAGGAGCAAGAACTTCAGTAGAATTCCTTATCTTATGGTTTAACACCACCGTAACTTGTAATTAGTAAAGTGCAGAGAGGCACACACATATTTGCTAAGTCTTATGAGACTTCTCAAGTCTCATCTTCTCTACAACTGAAAAAAAGTGAGGCATTGATACTGAGAAAGACCCTGTGTCTTCAGGGTTGACTTGGTTAATTTGTTTCCACTTGAAATAGAATCCGTTTAATTGCTGAGCCTCTTTCTCTGATTGTCTGTTTTTGTTCCAGTGGAAAAATACCCGCCATGGGAGAAATGGATAAACTATTGGAAATTATGATTATTCCCGTAATAGTGACTTTTCTGATTAT